>NW_028327187.1:7411388-7731111 GCF_987537825.1 Furipterus horrens
CTGTAGCGTAGTTGGTGCTCTCTAAACCCTTCTTGAAAGAATGAATACCCCCTCCTTTAGGTCACTAGTGAGGAAGGTGAGGCCTGGAGAGTGAAGGATATGTGCCCAAGTGAGTGGCAGAAGGGAGACCCCAGAGCATGCTTCTTGACCCTCAGGGGAGTCATTCATGGCAGCCAAGTACACATGCTCAAGCCTGGGGCAAGCATGGATGTCTCAGCTCGACCATGCAGGGACCCCTCTATACCTGATCCCAGCAAGACCTTGACCCTATCAGACTCTTTCTCACTTGATGCCAAGAGATGAATGAAGATGAGGTCTTGTGTGTTTGCCAGTGTTGGCCTCAGGCTATTCTTAAGGTTGGTGAGTACACAGGAGGTTCCTAAATTGGACACATTTTGGTATACACAATTACCTAACTGCTCTGGGACTAGTATTTCATTCTACCCACCACATAGGGTAGTATAGCGATGAAATGGGATAACACCAAATATATATAAAACACTTAGCACAAGTCCTGGCATATAGTAATCACTCAATAAATACTTATTAATAATATTATTATATTATCCATTCATTCTCCTGCTTAACACCTTCCTCCAGCCTCAAGTGCCCCAAACTAGATTTAAAATATCTCAACATTCAAAAATCCTCACCCAAGGATCTTTGTAATCTGGCCCTTACATACTTCTGCAGCCACATCCTTTCTCTGTCCCTTGCCCATACTTTCATCAGATATTCTAACTACACTGCATGACTCTAGTCTCCAAACATCTGTGTGCCTACACACATATAGGACTTGATTCAAGCTGTCTTTCCACCAATACACTTTCTATCTGCCCCTATCTCTATCTTTTATCCTATCAAATACTACCCGTCTTTTAGGATTTCTCTCAAATAACACCTCCTATGAGAAGCCGCCTTACTGTAGGGAATTTCCACGTTAATATTCTATATTTTCAGGGATGCCATAGCGCTTTGCTCACCTTTTGCGGAACTACTCATCACAGCGTTTTATTATTTTACTGTTGAAGTATATACTGAGTCTGTGTGCCATCTACCTTCCTGAAGACCAAAGTGTGTCACAGAGCAGATGCTCAGAAAACACTTATTTTTTTTTCCCACGAATAGAATTAGACCCTGTCTCTGTTCCCCAAAATTCATGTGTTAACATCTAATCTCCAAAACGGTGCCATGTAGAGGTGGGGCCTTGAGGGGGTGATTAGGACTTGAGGGTGGAGCCCTCATGAATGGGATTAGCGCCCTTATAATAGAGATCCCAGAGAGGTCCCTATCCCCTGCCATCATGCGAGGATATAGAGAAGATGGCCATCTATGAACCAAGAAGTGGGCTCTCAACAGACACCAAATCTACTAGTGCCTTGATCTTCAGCTTCCAGGCTCCAGGACCGTGAGAAATAAATGTGTATTATCAATAGGCCACCAAGTCTGTGTTATTCTGTTATAGCAGCCTAAACAGAGTAAACGGTCCACATCCATAGGAGCTAACACAGATATTCCCTACAGTAGCCTCGTCAACCCAGCTCCCAGAAGTCTTCCCGTCCGGGGACAGAGATAGGGCTGGAAGGATTGCATGCTTTAGGCCCTGCAGCTTTCTTAATCTAGTACTTGCGGCACTAGTCTTCCCTAAGTACTTTCTCCCTCTTCTGGATTTTATGCCTCCCTAAAGAGTAAAGGAAGCAAAACTGAGGCTCAGGTAAGTATATAGAAAATGGCCCCTGGACGGAATGCTCATATGCTCTTTAAAGATAACAAGTTATACTAAAAGCCATCCTCTTCCTAATGTGATGAAGGGCAAAGGCCAGAATACCAACATATGCACAGCCCTTTCCCTGCCCTTTTTGTTTCCAGTCCTGCATGGTTTGCATCCCCAGCTCCTCTGCTCTAATGGAAGACCACAGGTACTGTGATAGACAAGAGGAACTACCTCGTGCCACACAATTCCCTTCTCTCCAAATTTTTTGTGGCTTAATGGACTCCTAAGGGTAGAGAAGACAGTTAACTGTTCTGCTCTTGGGCTGTGAGGACCTGAAGTAGACCCAAGCTTAGTGGTGACAGAGGGGAGGAGGGAGGGAGGGAAAGAGCGGGGGGAGAGGCTGAGACTAAACAAAATGGATGAGAATGGAGGCAGTGTCTTCCTGGATCTTTTCTCTGTGGACCTTCAATACAATTATTATGCTGGAATTTACTGCTTTCACAAGCTATATTCCATTGATTATTGATTTCTCTGTGCCTTAGTTTTTATATCTCTAAAATGGTGATACTAATATTTACCTCATAGAATAGAATCTTTATTACTAATCCTTCTAAGTAAGGATTCAATGAATGGATATACATATACCTAAGGCATTTCTAACAGTGACTAGCACATAGTAAGTGCTCAGTTAATGTTAGTTATTTTTATTGTTGCTGTTATTTTACTTGTGACTTATTTCTCTTAGGGAATGCAAAGCATGGTCTCTAAGACACCATCTAGCTCCATCCTATCAGGTTTCAGATAGCGAAACTGAGGCCCAGAAAGGAGAAGGGGTACACCTAAACTCACTCAGCTCAGTCATGGGAAAACCAGAAATAACTCCCAGGCTTTCTGTTTCCTACTTGGTGGGAATAGAAGGAAATGAAAGTCTTAATGTTCTCTTACTCAGAGGGCTCATTATTTTAGATCTGATTTTTTTATGTGAAAAGAAGACTTAGCCCCCTGATGAAAATTTGCAGACCTCAGTTAAGAAGGGAACGGACAAAAGGAGCTGGGAGGAGGGGCATGAATTCAGTGCAAGGGGGAAGGGGATGTATATGAGGGAGACTGGCCTTTCAGAGCCGAGGCAGACAAGAAGTCAAGAGCTCTTCCAGGTTGGAATAAAGGAGATGTGGAGGATTTGAGGGCCTGGGTACTCAAGTCTGGGGGCGGGGGATGGTGGGTAGAAGGAGCCTTCAGGGTATCTCAGAATAGCCCCAGATGAAAGGCCTGCTGAGAGGCTCAGGGAGTGCCCCTGGGCTTCAGTCCCCACCACAGGATGTCAGCTCACCTTCCTGGCCAGGCTAGGAAAACATTGCCTGGCAGGGCTCTGACTCACTTCCCCCGAACAACAATGCGTCTCCACAGAAGCCCAGACAGCACTTCACTCTGTGGGTCCGCAGCCCCATACCCTCCCAGGAGCTCCAAGAGACAGAGAGACCAGGGGAAAACTGGAAAGAATTCACAGTCTGCGACTGACCTCGAACCACCGCTCTTTTCCAGACCACTCTTCCCGCTCCTGTGTGCAAGGCCCGGGACCTGGGGCCTCGGGGCCTTTCCAGTACTCTTAGAAAGTGCTGGCCTCTTTAAGTAGCCTGAGGCGTCCAGCTGAGAGCAGAAGCTGTTTGTCCTCCCATGGGAAGGATCACTGTGAATAAGGGACCTTGAGTGACTAAAAATCCTCACACTTCTGGCACATTGACAAGTAGGTAAGGGAGATGTACTGGAACAAACTGATGCATGACCTTTGGAGTCAAACAAGCCCGAATTTCATTCCTGTAGCAACTTTGCTGGCAGCTGATCTTGGGCACATTACTTAAACTTTCTGCGCCTCATTTATAAAGCGAGAGCAGTGCTACCTGGTTCATAGTGATTAAGTGAGAGACTGTGTAGACACCCCTTTAACACAGTGCCAGGCACATGACAGGTGGTTCCACGACTGTGTAAAGATGCGGTTGAGAACAAGGACTGGCCTCTGACTACCCGGGTTCGAATCCTGGCTCTGCCATTCACCAGTTTTGTGCCCTTGGACAAGGCACTGTCTACGTTCCCACAAAAGGACTTCACCTTTATATGCTTCAGGTTCCTCCTATATAAAGTAGAAGCGATGAAAATAGACATACCTCACAAGCTTTTTCTCAGGTTTAAATGAGTTCGTCTTTGCAACATGGTTAGAAAATTTTCTGACACGTGGTAAACTGTTATTCTAAATTAGCTGCTATTGTTATTTCATCATTACTGTTGTTATTTTTATTCTCTACCCCAAAGTGGACAGAACGGTAGAAAGTCAGAAGCAAGTTCTAGCCTCTTTCTACTCAAAATGTGATCCATGACTCAGCAGATGCTGCCTTTCTCACGAGGTCCTAAGTAATGCCCATCTGCTGATCCAAAATTTTATTTTAACAAGATTCCCCAGGGATTTTTTTTTCACAAATAACAGTTTTAGAAGCACTAGACTCTAGATAAGAGACTTCCCCAGAGGAAAGGCCAATCATGGGAAGGTTGAGAGAGAAGAAAAATGGCGGGTCTGGGCAGTCTGAGGTAAGAGCTGTGGGGTAAGGATGAGATGTGGCCCAGCTCGGCAGTCAAAGCAAGGACTTTGCTAGAGTGAGGCAGGCAGATGGGACTGGTATTTGGCTCCAGTATCTCAGATGGTGTCCTAATGAGAATTAGAAAAAGGCACAGCCTTTGGGAGAATGCAACTCTGTATGGGCAAGACTTGATAAGTGAAGCTCAGACTTTATTTCAACACCGTCTTTCCCTCTTGGCCAGAAGCCCCAGTTCACTGCCCAACACGCACAACTACGCATGATCCCTGTGGATCAAAGAGCAGATGGGCAGAACCAGGAAGACACAAGTATTCATGAACTCGACAAGGTATGTGTGGTAGCCAGCATCCAAGGCAGCCCCCAATAACTCTTACCACTTGGTATCTATGTCTTCTCTAAGTTTCCTATTTAACAAATGGAATATTGCAGAGTGTGTGACTTCTGAGGCTAGGTCATAAAACGCATTGCCGTTTCTACCACAGCTATCTCAGGCATCACTTGTTCTGTGAAAACCCAGGCACCATGCCATGAGGACACTCAAGTAGTACAATAGAAATGTTGGCAGGATGAAAAGCTGACATTAACTTGCAACTAACAATAATTTGCCAGGCCTATGAGAGAACCCTCTTGAAATTAGATCCCCCAGCTTTAGTCAAGATTCAGGTGACTGCAGCCCTGGCCAACATCCCAACTGCAGCCTCCCGATCATCCCCCAAACAGAACCACCCGGTTAAGTCACTCCTAAATTCCTGACCCACGGAAACTGTGTGAGATAAGAAATGTTTGTATCACCTTTGAGGTATTCTAGATGAGGGCTGTATAACCTTCCTTTCTTCTCTTTCTCTCTCTCCCCTGCCCTTGCACACACACCACACACATCTTGCCTTTCATCCTTCAAGTCACCACATGGGATACTGATTCTCATCTGATGCAAAAGTTATCGGGAAAACAGTAGCAAACCAAATTCAACAACCCATTAATAAAATGACTGTTGACCATGATCAAATGGTATTTATAACTGTAATGCGAGGATGATTCAACATATACAAATCAATCAATGTGATACAATCATATTAATGGAATGAAAGAAAAAATAATATGGTCATCTTAATACCTGCAGAAAAAGCATGTGACAAAATTCAACATCCATTCATGGTAAAAACTCTTAATAAATTACATATAGAAGAAAGATACCTCAACATAAAAAGTCAATATTTTATAAACTCATACTTACTATTGTATTTGGTGGTGAAAGGTTAAATCTTTCCCCCTAAGATCAGGAACAAGACAAGGATGCCCACTCTCATCACTACTATTCAACATAATACTGGAAATCCTTGTCAAAGCAATCAGGCAAAAAGAACAAAAGGCATCAGACTGGGAAATAAAGATATAAAACTGTCTCTGTTTTCAGATGACATGATTTTATGTATACATTTGGAATAAATCTAACCAAGGGAATGAAAGATCTCTACTCAAAACTATAAGACACTTATGAAAGCAATAGAAGATACAAATAAATGGAAAGGTATTTATGTTCATGGATTGAAAGAACTACTATTGTTAAAATGTCCATATTACCAAAAGCCATATATAGATTTGATTCAATTTCTATTAAGATTCCAATGGCACCTTTTACAGAAGTAGGAAAAAAATTCTAAAATTTGTGTGTAACTATAAGAGATCCCTAGTAGTGAAAGCAATCCAGGGAAAGGATAACAAAGTAGAAGGCAATACACTTTGTGATTTCAAATTATGCTACAAAGCTATTGTAATCAAAACAGTGTGGTACTGGCATAAAAACAAACAATTACATCAATAGAATGAAATCCAGAGCGCAGAAATAAACACAAGCATATGTAACCAACTAATATTTGACAAGAGAGTCAAAGAATATGCAATGGGGAAAAGACAGTCTATTCAATAAATGACTTGGGGGAAACTGGATATTCACGTGTAAAAGAAAAGAACTTGACCCCTATCTTATAACACTCACAAAAAAATTAACTCAAATTAAAGAGTTAAATATAAGACATGAAACCATAAAGCTTTAAGAAAACATATTTAAAAACTGCCTTGACATGGGTCTTGGAGATATGACAACTAAACTAAAGCACAGGCTATGAAATAAAAAAATAAATAAACAAGTGGGACTACATTAAACTAAAAATCTTCTGCACAGCAAAATAAACAATCAGCAAAGTGAAAGAACACCCTACAGAATGTGGAAAATATTTGCAAACAATACACCGGATAACAGATTAACATCCAAAGTACATAGAATTCATACAACTCAATAATGAAAGAAACTCCAAGTAACCCAAATAAAAATGAGCAAAATAGCCAAATATATATTTTTCCAAAGAAGATATATAAAAGCTCAATACGTGCATAAAAAAACATGCTCAAGATGATCGCTAGTCATTAGGGAATGCAAATCAAAACCACAATGAGCTATCACCTCACGCCTGGTGAGGACTAGAGAAAAGGGAACCCTTCCACGCTTTTGGTGGGATGATAGACTTGTGTAGCCTCTATGGAAGAATAGTACAGAGAATGCTCCAAAATTAGAAATAGAACTACTATATGACCCAGCAATTCTACTTCTGAGAATATATTCGAAGGAAAGAAAAACCCTGACTCAAAAAGATATCTGCACCCCTATGTTCATAGCAGCATTATTTATAATAACCAAGATGTAGAAACAACCTAAGTGTCCATCAAATGGACAAATGGATAAAGATGTTGTGATACACCCGACCCTCCCCACACACCCACAGTGAAATATTATTCAGCCATAAAAATAAGAAAATCCTGCCGTTTGTAACATGAATGGACCTTTTGAGCATTACACTAAGTGAAATAAGCCAGACGTAGAAATTCAAACACCAGATGATCTCACTTGTATGTGGAGTATGAAAACAAACAAATAAAAAACAACTGCATAGAAAAAGTGATCAGAATCATGATTAACAGAGGCAGTAAGGAACAAGAAGGGAAATACTAGAACGGTTGTCAAAAGGTACAAGCTTCACGTTACAAGATAAATAAATACTAGTCTCACAATAGTGCAGCATGATGATATACTTAACACTGCTGTATGATATACAGCAGTCCCTCTCTATGTGGCGGTTCACTTATCGCGGCCTCACTGTATCGCGGGTTTTTTTTAAATATTATATTTAATTACTTATCACCGTTATCTTGCTATATCATTGGATTTTGTGGTACTGTATACATATGTTGTTAAAGTTACATAGGTTTAAGAGTGTAGAATGTGTTTAAGAACCTAAGTAGTGTTTATAAAGTGTGGGAAAGGTTAATAAGGGACTGGGAATGGTTTATAAGTGTGTGGGAAGGGTTTCTAAAGCCTTAAAATATATATAAATACTAAAATAAATGTAAGGTTCCTACTTTGTGGATTTTCACCTATCGTGTGGGGGTGTGGGGCAGTCTAGAATGTAACACCCGTGATAAGTGAGGGAATACTGTATATGAAAATTGTTGGTAGAGTAAATCCTAAGTGTTCTCATCACAATGAAAGAACAATTTCTGTTCTTTTCTTTTTTTTCTTTGTTTCTTTCTTCTCTCTTTTATCTGCATGAGATGATGGATGCTAACTGAACTAATCATTTTACAATATACATACGTCCAATCACTAATCTGTAGGCCTTTTATAGTGTATGCGAATTATATCTCAATAAAACTAAAAAAAAGATTTATACAGGATGGGGCCAAAGTAGGTTTAGAATTGTTCATGTGGAAAATAATACAATAATTAATAAATAATAGTGCAAGAATAAACTGCGTATTCACAACTGTAAACCTACTTTTGCCCCACCCTGTAGTTGAAACTCCCAGTGTAACAGGGAATGAATACATGAAACTTATATAAAGCTACCCATATAAGCTTAGGAAATTTAGCAAATACGGAGCTCAGCTTGTTAGCCCAACCTGGTTTTCCTCTCGGACCTGCAGCCTGCACGCTGAAAGTTTCCTTTAGTCCACTTCACAGTTCAGCAGTTTCAGTTGCTGTGCGGACCTAAGGAACAGCCTGACCTCAGGCCCAGCTCACGCTGAGGCCCGGACGCTGGAACGCAGCTGACCGACTCAAAGACGCTGCCCATGAAAATTCGTATCAGGACCAGCAAGGACACTGCCTGCATGCCCACAGCCCTCCCCGTGATCTCTTTGCTCTGCTTTTCCTCCCCCTCCTTATGAAAACCTCTTCCTGCACTGATGTGAACATGGGCTTCGGCATGAGAGTCCCCCATCTTCTCAGATGGCCAGCACTTGAGTAACCCTCTTTCCTTTTCACCAGTACCTGCCTTACAAGTCTGGCTTTTGTTGCAGCAGGCAGCCAGACCTGGGCTCAGTTACACTAGGAGCAGGCAAAGAGAGAAAAGGAGCAATACAGAAAATGGGTGGGAAGTGCAGATAAATACATAAGCGGATTTGGATATTATAAAGAGAAACATGACTCTCTTTTGCCAAGAACCACCTTAGGTAAGGGGGGAAAGGTGGGGAAGGGTCTAGTTAAGGAACATGTATAAAGGGTAACAGGGTGGGGATTGAGTTTGGGAGCGGGGGTGGGGAGTGGGGCAGGGGAGAGCAATGGGGGGAAATTCGGACAACTGTAGAAGAACAGCAATAAAAAAGGCAAAAAAAAAAAAAGAAAAAGAAAAAGAATCAGCCTAGAAAATATCATAAAAAGCAGGTGGCTGATTCTACCTCCTGGAATACTTTTCCTTCCAAATGTCTTATCAAATGTTTCTTCAGCTAAGGAATAAACAATTTGCACTTAACAAATGATTACTGATGTTGAGCATCTTTTTATGTCTATTGGCCATCTGATTGTCCTCTTTGGAGAAGTGTCTATTCAGGTCTTCTGCCCATTCTTAAAAATAATTTTTATTTTTCAATTATTTATATTTTGATCCTTTTTGTATTATTATATGTTCTTTTAACATTTCTTGTAATACCAGTTTGATGATGATGAGCTTTTATGTTTCTAGGAAGCTCTTTATCTGTCCTTGATTCTATATGATAACTTTGCTGGGTAGAGTAGTCTCGGTTGTAGGTTCTTGCTTTTCATCGCTTTGAATATTTTGTGCCAGTCCCTTTTGTCCTGCAAAGTTTCTGTTGAGAAATCAGCTCAGTCTTTTGGAAGCTCCCTTGCAGGTAAATTTCTCTTGGTGTGTTTAAGATTCTCTCTTTGTCTTTAACCCTTTGGCACTTAAATTATGATGTGTCTTGATGTGGGGTATCTTTGGGTTCATCTTGTTTGGTACTCTCTGTGCTTCCTGGAATTGTGTATGTATTTCCTTCACCAGGTTAAGGAAGTTTTCTGTTATTATTTTTTAAAGTAGATTTTCAATTCCTTGCTACCTCCCTCCTTCTAGCATCCTCATGATGCAAATGTTGGCACACTTCAAGTTGTTTCAGAGGCTCCTTAAACCATCCTCATTTCTTTGTATTCTTTTCTGTTTTTACTTTTCTGATTGGGTGTTTTCTGCTTCCTTATCTTTATTATTAATTTTTAAATTAAATTTATTGGGGTGACATTGGTTAATTGGATGACATAGGTTTCAAGTGTACATTTCTATAATGCATGATCTGTATATTTCATTGTGTGCCCACCACCCAAAATCAAATCATCCATCACCATATATTTGACCATTTACCCTTTTGCTACACCCCCAAACCCTTACCTCTGGTAAGCAGCATACTGTTGTCCATGTGTATGAGTTTCAGTTTTTAAAAAAACTTCATTGTATTTTACTGTTTATGTTATTTACACATGTTGCCACTTTGATCCCCTTTTTCCACCTCCACACAGTTCCTCCCTCCATCAGGCAATCCCCATATTTTGTCCATGTCCATGGGTCATGAATATATATTTTTGGCTACTCCCTTCACCTTCTTTCATCTAGTCCTCCCTCCACCTGTAACAGCTGTCAGTCTGCCCCATGTATCTGTGCTTCTGTTTCTATTTTGTTGTTTATTTTGTTCATTAGATTCTGTATATAAGTGAGATCACATGGTATTTGTCTTTCATTGACTGGTTTACTTAATACTCTCCAGGTTCATCCATGCTGTTGCAAAAGGTAGGAGTTCCTTCTTTTTTACGACTGCATAGTATTCCATTGTGTAAATGTATCACAGCTTTTTTATCCACTCATCTTCTGATGGGCACTTGGGCTGTTTCCCGATCTTGGCTCTCAAATCAATAAACATATCCTCAGGTGAGGATTCCAAAAAAGAGAGAAGGATTTCATGAACTTAGTGACTGATCATATGTGGGCTAGAAGATAGAAAAACCAGAGAGACAAAAGATGAGCCTGAGCTTGGGAGTCAGAGTGCCTAGCTCTCATTTTTGGCTCTGCTACTTATTAGCTACGAAACATGCTTAAATCACTTAACCTTTCTGTGCCTCAGGAGCTAATAATAGTACCTAACTCAGAGGATTTCTGTGAGGATTAACTAAGACACTACAGGAGAACAGTGCTCAGTACATATGGAGTGCTCATATATGTGAGGTTTTATTTCTAGTTTTCCTGATAAAAAGCATTGTTCCTGTTTCCTGTGCTCTCATTCTGTCCACTGCTTGGACAATTGGCTAAGCACAGTTGTCTGGAAAAGTCCACCTGCTTAGGATTGGTGGGGCCTGATTCAGTAACTATCTGTCAGGACTTATCTGTACAACAGACAAACACTGGGTGATATAAAAAGCCTTGTCAAGCTCCATATATACATCCTCCTGAGGTCTTGCTCCTGCTACTTTAAGGCTTGGGAGAGTTTAGTTAAAATACCTGGGGAAAACAGGACAGCACAGAAAAACTGTAATTTTCTATAAAGCCCTAACCTGACTGGGGCTGCATTGATGAAATGTTGTCACTAGAGGGCGCTCAAGACACATAAAATACAGGATCCAAGGTTCTCAGACAGGAGTGGACAGTTGCAGAAGAGAAGGTCTCTGTTGGGGACTGCTGGTCGGGGTAGGCTGGAGTTCTCCCAGAATACAGTTGGGGGTGGAGAGAGTCTTTATTTATCAGCCTCTGACTCACAGCCAACTATAATCACACTCCCGATGGAGACATGAGCTGGGACTGAGGTTCTAAGGTCAGGGTTTCCTGTAGCTTCCCTGCTGTGTCCCAGGGTCATGTGGCAGGATTTCAGGGACCCCGCTAAGGGGTGATCTTGGGGGGAGGTACAGACAAAGGTGTTCATTTCCTAATGAGATTTGGAGGTGAGGGTGGGAAGGGGAATGTGAATAGCTTAAGAAGGAGGACATACAAATATTCAAAAGATTACTACTAGCGCCGGGACTAGGCTAAGCGACCATGGAACCCTCTGGAAGGAGACCCCAGCTACCAAGGTCACAAAGAGGTCTTAAGCATTAGTCAGAGACATACACATTGGGAGTCTGCAAGAGTCTGGTTTCTTTATAGAAGGCGCTAGCTTCCTTTCTCACTCCAGGACACGGCAGGCCCCTTTCCTGCTACAGACACCTCTGGCACTCACATGAGCCAATTACTGATACAACCCTTCTGCCTTCTGCCTCTTCGCAATTTCTTTAAAACATAAAACCTTAACACCTCTGGGCTTCATTAGGAACTCGGCCCCATACACTGGCTGGCATCCTTCCACCCCCAGCACCCTCCTCCTCCTACCAAATAAAAACTCTCAAAGGCACAGGGAAAAGGAGCTGTCTCTTTGGCATCCCTCCCCAGGCCTGGTATCCTGTTTTGTTCTTGTTTTGTTTTGTTTTTTTCTTTTTTCTCAGACCTGATTCCAGCTGAACATAAATCTCAATAAAGAAGATCATTATCTCTCTGGGCCCATTTTACCCATGTTGAAAAGGGGAGAGTCTCAGTGGGTCTATACTGTTGTTAAGCCTCTTCTGGAATGCTAAAGACTGTTGGCTGAGCGTTTCCTGAGAGCCATTTGAGGAATGCAAAGGAAGGAAGAGAGCTTGAGAAAGGCATGAAACTTTTAAAGGGGTAGTAACTACAGAGTCAGCATTCTGGGGGCAACTTCACACACACTTCCACGGCCTGGGGGTGGTGATCAGAGATGTCCCATGGCTATCCCTCCGCAGCAGTGCACCACACTACAACATTCTGGATTCTACTCTATGAACCTAAGGTTTGTTTGTTTGTTTGTTTTGCAAGGTCACTTGGAGGCCTGGGCTTCACACAGCTCTCAGAATTAAGCTCCTCTGCTGCTGTTGGGCAACCCCCAAGCAACTTACCTAATTACTCTAAGGCCCACTTTCATCATCTGTAAACTAAGGGTAATCATATCCTCATTCTTGGAGAATGTAAACTATAATGTAGCCCATTAGAGAGCTCAATTTACATGGGTGCCCAGAGAAGTGAAGGTTTCTTTCCTTAGGAGTCCCTGCTCACAGAATGGCTCCTGAGAAGCATTCTGTAATCTTTCTGGGCCAAATTTTCTACATCTGCAGAACTGGGGTGGGATGAGGCAGAGGCTGCCCCACAGAGGAGATGTGGGTCTAAGCAGGATGAAGTCAGGGACTAGCAAAGGCAGTTATTATATCTCAAGAGCAAATGGAGGAAAAACCTATAGTTGGAGAATCCAAACACCTGATGATTTTGCCAGCTGCTGTAAAGACCAATTTGAATTTCATCCCAGCCAGCTCCCGAGTTGGGTTTGTTCCGTGAAGTTAGGTTTGGAAGAGAGCAGAGCCCTGGGCCCAGCCCTAGGTCCTAACAGGGACAGGGGAATAAACTGTTCACGCTGAGCGACTTGACCATTACAAACCTAAATCACAGGCCTGCACACTGGCAGAAAGGCTTTGCTGCTTGCTACCCCTGCTGTGGTATTGCAGAAGGGGATTCCAGTACTAGCACTGAGCTCAGGGCCACTTGAGCCTTTGTACCCAGCGCCACAGGAATAAAGTAGGGAAAGGGGGCAAACACGGAGTCTCGCTGATGTCCAGACTGGCCACTGCAGCCTCATTTCGAGCCTCCCCCAACTCACATGCATGTGTGTACAGACACGCATCCACATTCAGGCTGTGGAACCAGGGCCGCGGAGCCAGGAGGAAAGAAGACAAGGATTTTCCACCCAGGAGTAGTTTTGTGATGGCACCTTGTTGGAAACAATGGGATAGCAAATTCGATTTGCAGCCTGCTGGTGCTTCGACTCCGCTTACCTAAAACCACCAGATCTTGTTCGGCCCGAGGGTGCCTCCTCCAATAGTCAACGCTCCGGCCACCTGGGGGCAGTCTCTCCTTGTTTAGGCTCCGGGAGCAAGGGCGGGGCGGGGCGATCCACTTACCCCGCTGCCTGAAAACTTCAAGTGCTGTATAAATGTCAGGCACAGCACTTTTCACTGCACTGATTAGGTTCCACTTGCTGAACAAAAGGTCAGTCCTGAATTTCATTCTGTTCCAGCTCAAATAAGTGCAGTAAACTTTGTTGGTTTTGCCCTTCTGGCTTTAGGAAACTCTTTTGAGAAAGCTCTGTTTACTACAAGTTTAGCTGGAGGTATTTTTTAACAGCTTCCAGATTGAACTGGAAATCCCAGGATTTTGTCACTAAAACTGCCCTAAGAAGTCCTTTAGAAACCAAGGCACAGAGAGGGGACACATGAGGTTAGAATATAAATCAAGTCCAAAGTCAGTGACTGAGATCCAGGTCTGACAGCAAGGATCTGGAAACAAGAGAGGATGTTTGGAAGGACAAATCCTCACCCATTTACCCCATCGAGGCGATTCAGAAATAAATCTCCCAGCCTCAGGGAGAACACCATAGCTTGATAAAACAGGCCCTCAATTAGAGGCAGATGGTAAAGAGAGAAAAATTAAAGCGATGATAACGATAATTCCAACGACAACAGGTGATACTGATTCAGTATAAGTTTTCACTCTGTGCTGAATGCCAGACATTGATGCTTACATCCTTGTCATCCTACAGAGTTTTTGTTTTAGTTCTCCTTAATGTCGAGTTTTAAATTGATGCCTGGGCAGTGACCTTCTTCCCATAAAACTCATCTTCAATAAATAGGGAATTATTGCCCTGGCTGGTGTGGCTCAGTGGATTGAGTGCCGGCCTGTGGTACCAAAGGGTTGCAAGTTCAATTCCCAGTCAGGGCACAGGCCTGGGTTGCGGGACAGGTCCCCAGTTGGAGGCAGTTGGGGGCACACAAGAGGGAATGACACACGATGTCTCTCTCCCTCTCTTTCTCCCTCCCTTCCCCTCTCTCTAAAAAATAAATAAAACCTTTTAAATGAATAAATAAATAAATAGGGAATTATCCTATGAGAAGGAGAAGGGAGGAAATGGTTCCGTATCAACTTGCCATTCCTCCATGTTTCTTTCTTGGCCCTCCCCAATATTGATAAAGGGTGGTAGAGGGTCCCTAATAGGTCTAACAAAACACACCTCAAGATTGTACAAACCTCCCAAGCCGATTGTTGCTATCACATCCTGTGTCCTTTATCAAGGCTTTGGGGATCTAAGGGGGACATCATAGGGTTATTAAAAACAGGTTTTTTTTACTCATCAGAAAAACATTGAGGACCTCTGTCGATAGTAGCAACACCTACGTACTGATTCCAGGCAGAACCCATATTAAACCATGTGGCATGAACAATTTATTTATTATTTCTAAGCCTCAGTGAGTTACCTCAACTATCTCTTTGGGATTCTATCTATCCTCCTGTTTACCTGTCCATTAATCCTCCTCCTGTTTATCTACCCATCTGAGTATATCCATCAGTCTATCTACACACGAATCTACGGCTTATCTAGGATAGGTTAATAAGGTAAAAACTAACCTTAACACTGAACTTCCTGGGTTTGGATTCTAGCTTTCTTATTTTCTGGCTGTGTGCTGTTAGGCGGGTTACTTCCTCTCCTTGTGCCTCCGTTTTCTCATCTGGAAATTAGAGATGATAATACTACAGTACTTACCTAATGTGGCTGATTTGAAAATTAAACATGTCGGTCTGTTGAAAGTATTTGCAACGGTGCCTGATATATAATGAGCACTTGAACGTAAATGTTGGCCCTTATAGTTGCATACCCACAGGATTCCAGGCACTTTGCTAGGCTTTGGGGGTTCAAAGGGAATATGGTATATCCCCTAGACTTCCAGAGTTTTGTGTAAAGAAGAAGTAAGATATAGAAATAAATAAATTATAATCCAGTGTAAAAAGTATCCTAATGTGCATTTTTGCAAGGTATGATCATGGCAAGATAAGTGAGAGACCAAGATTTGGGGGGCTAGGGTTGACGAATGCCTGACAGAGAAGACAGCACTGCATCTGGGTCTTCAAGGGCAAAGAACAATGGCTGGTTTTAGAGCACAGTGATGAAAAAGCATGCAGAAGCCCTAACACAGTGGTTCTCAACGTTCCTAATGCCGCGACCCTTTAATACAGTTCCTCATGTTGTGGTGACCCTCAACCATAATTAAAACATAGTGATTAATCACAAAAACAATATGTCATTATATATGTGTTTTCTGATGGTCTTAGGCGACCCCTGTGAAAGTGTCGTTTGACCCCCAAAGGGGTCGCGACCCACAGGTTGAGAACCACTGCCCTAAAAGATGTGGATGGAGCCTTGGGAAAACCACAGCTTAGTCAGTATGGCTGGTGAGCCAGGCCCAGGCCAGAGAGATAGGTCTGATCAGAACAGGCCTCATAAGCCCCACTCGCTTTTACCCTGGCAGGAGGGGAGGAAGTATGAAATCATGTTTTTAGCAAGGTAAGGACAAAATCAGGCTCTTTTTTAAAAAGATTTTATTTCTTTACTTTTAGAGAGAGAGGAAGGGAGGTAGAAAGAGAGGGAGAGAAACATCAATGTGTGAGAGATTCATCAACCAGTTGCCTCTTGCGCACCCCCAACTGGGGACCTGGCTTGCAACCCAGGCATGTGTCCCAACTGGGAATCAGACCAGGGACCTTTCGGTTTGCAGGCTGGCACTCAATCCACTGAGCCACACCAGGCAGGGCAGTCAGCCTCTTTCTTGAGGACAGGTGCTTGAGGCACTGGATCTAGAATGTGGACTGGAAGCAGAGGACAGAGAGTCTAAAGATACAGTGAGGGTCTGAATGGACAGAGAGATGGTAGAGGCCCAGGAAAGTGTAGCCCGGCTCAGAACACCACATTGAAACCAAACCTGCACCGGAGCATAAACACATAAAGCAATCCAGAACAGACCTGCCCTGGGTGAAGTGGGCATGGAGATCCTACAGGACCTCTGAGTAAGCGCCAACAAACTGAAGGAGTTCAAAAGCCCTGAGCTTGGGCATAAGATCTAATGAAAACGTGACCTTTCAGCCCAAGTGGATATTCTTAGACTTGTCTATTGGGAGCAACATTTTGCATAAGACCACACAGGTGGCTCATTCTTGCACTTCCTTTAAGCCTCTGCAGCCACATTACCTCTTCAGAGAGGCCATCCATGACCACCCTGTCTGAAAGAGTAGGGTTCTAGTCATGGGATACCACTTAGGGCCCAGCTCAGACTGAGCCATATTACAGGCTGGGGGGAAACACACAGTTTCTTGTCCTCAAGGTTCCCCTAGTTTGCTTTGTCTCTCTGTCTCTGTTTCTCTCTCTCGCTCTCTCTCTCTCTCTCTCTCTCTCTCTCTCACACACACACACACACACACACACACCTCACACACAAACATAAGCATGCATTAACAAACACGCTCACATCAAGCAAAACAAGATAGCAGCTTGTTACTACTAGAAGTACTAGAAAAAGCAGCCTGGAAGCGTTACAGAGTTGACAAGAAGAAATGAGAAAAGGGTCTCAGAGGCATTGCTGGCTGGATTTCTGCAAAGAGAAGGCAGATTCTCAGAGGTGCACTCAAAGATGAGCAGCAGGAATTTAAGTGGAGGGGGCAGGTAACAGAGTAGGAGCAACAAGCTTGGGCCCTGGAATCATTCCGTTTGGGGCTCAAGTCTCGACTCTACAGCTCACTAGCTATTGTGTCCTTGGCAACTTGCTTTGCCATCCTAAGCCTCGATTTTCATCCATAAAATGGAAAGATTAATAATACTTAGTTCATAATGTAGTTGTGAGGGTTTCTTTTTTCTACAATTTTATTTATTTATTTATTTGTAGAGAGAGGGGAAAGGAGAAAGAGAGGGAGAGAAACATCACTGTGTGGTTGCCTCTCACGTGTCCCCTACTGGGGACCTGGCATGCAACCTGCTTATGTGCCCTGACTGGGAATCGAACCAGCGACACTTGGTTCGCAGGCCGACTAGCTGTGAGTTTTAAGGACATGGTGAAGCAGTCAGGAAATCTTAGCTATTTTTGTTATTGATATTCAGTACTTTCTAACATCCTTTTTCTGTGACCTTTGCCCTTATCATGACATTCCCCACTCCCACCCCCCAGCCACTCCAGGGTCCAAAAACCCCATATCATTGTGGTATCCCTCACAGGTCTGGCTTCTTGGGAAAACTCCCTGTGTTACCAGTGCATTTTTCTGTTCTCCACTCTTTTTCAAATCTAGCCTAGCCTGTGTTCCATTTGCATAGGGCTCAATGAGTTGATAAATTAATTCCTAGTGAGAGATAGATAGTTCCTTATGATCTTTTCCAGAAACTTATATTATAGGACTCTCGGGCACATAATACTGATACTCAGAGGCATGTAGAGAAACCAGAAGTTTCCTAGACAGGTTACACCTTGTAGCAGCGGGAGCAGGCCCCTCCTCAGGCCCTAGCGACCCCTAAAGCTTTCCATTCCAATCACCTTCTCCAAAAGTAACTTCCTCCTGCTGCTCTTCTCCAGTCTCAACCTACCTGTCTCTCATTTCTCCTTTGACCTGTTTTGTCTCCATAACTCAGCTTAGAATGATTTACCTTAGCATTTCTGATTGGATACCCCATAAAACACTTGTTCAGTAAACCTAAGGTACCTGGCCCAGCACCAAGCCCAGACCCACATTCCCCCTTGGCCTAGATTAAGCAGAAGGGTTACCATGCCCCTAAGGCAGACCAGAGGCCTATCTAGTAATCTCCCATTCTTCCACATCAATCACTCCTTTGGCACTCCCTGGCCAAGCTGTTCTTGCCAAACTTTGCATCTAAGTATGGGGGAGTGACAACATTAGGAAGGTTTAAAGAGAAAAGGTAGCACAAGAACTGGAACCTGGAAAGTTCCCACAGTAAATTTCATCCCAGCAACTCAGAGGGGATTCAGTTGCAGCTTGTGCTAGCAGTTGGCATTTTCCAGGAATGGTTTTACTGTTCCTCCCTTCTGGAGTGATAATAACAATCTACCTCTGGCCCTCCAACAGATGACACAGCTATAGCAACCATATATAACAACAACAATAAACAAAGAAACAAACAAACTTACTTACATGGAACTTATTCTGTGCCAGGCACTACGCTAAGTACTTCACATACATTAATTCATTTAATCCTTATAATAACTGCAAATAGTGCTATCATCATTATCATTATCTCCCTTGTGCTGGTGAGGAAACTGAGACACAGAGAGGTTAAGTGACTTGTCCAAGGTCTCACACCTTGCAAGTTGTAGAACAGTGTGGGTAGCTCAGCCACGCTCTTAACCTGCTGTCCTATGTAGTCTCTTAACACTAGCCTCACATGCCTAGTGAAGCCTCGTTAACTAAGTGTCAACATAAGTGGACTTTCAGAATGTATGAGCAAATGTTTGTTGAGCAGAGGAACTCTCAAGGCTGAATTGCAAGGAAACTCTTAGCTCACCTAAGAGAAAACACAACAGTGGCCTTGAATTTTCTATCTGATCTGCATCCATTTGCACATACTTAATGTGCTAAAGAGTCCTCAATTGTTAAGGCAGGACCATGCTATGGTAGTAGATAATTGCTGCTGTTGCAAATACTCACATCATATAACACTTGGTTCCCCCAAATTCTACAATTCAGATTAATTTTACCCCAAATTAATCTTAACTCCTACGGTATGATGTATATTGGCTTTTTAAGGCGCCTTTACTCGACAGGCTAATTAAACATGTACCATGTGCAAAGCAATATGTGGGGTTCTGGAGCCAGAGATCAATGCAATTCACACCCACCCACCCCAGAAGTTCAGTGTGTGCACACCCCATGCTGAGCACCATGGGTTTTAGCAGAGGCATGATTTGAAAACGCTGGGAGGGAAGAGACTTCTGTGTCTGTAATGCCGAGAACATAGTGGGTGCCCAACAAGTATGTTGAATGTCTAAGCAAGATTCAAATGAAATTTTTTAAAATTGTGGTTTCTGCCCACAGAAAACGTACAGCATCACTGAGCAAATTTCACATGCCAGCAATACCTAATGTTTACCAAAGGTGATTAACAAACGAACTGGCAAGCATTATCCGGTTGAGACTAAGCAATTTGATAGCCATCTGCTCTCATAGCCATCACGAGCTATAAGGCGGAAATCGGACCACCCAGGACAAAGGTGGAGAGTGGAGACCTAGAGGCCTGCAGGGTCAGAAGGGCTTTGAGAGGTTATCTCACGCAACCTCTAACCTTCCCTCCAACAATGCCTTCCTTCGCCTCGCCCCACAGCTATTGACAAATCCTGAAAGGGCAAAGGGGAGTCAATGGAGACCTGGAGACCTGCAGAGTCAGAAGGGATTTGCGAGGTTATCTCACGCGCAACCTCGCAACCTCGAACTGTGCCACAAACAATGTCCTTCCTTCACCCCGCCCCACAGCTATTGACAAAGCCTCTCATTCCACAATAAGGCATTCAGCATTTCTTCTACAGCACCCCTGACAAGTGATCATTCAGCCCCTCAGGGGTACATACAGGGTTTTATTCACACCAGCTTGACTGCGGGGCCTTTGTTAGACAGCTGGCTCGACTACACAAATCCTCATTAGATGAGGTTGAAATTTTCCTCTGTATAACTTGCCCCAAGGTTAGCCCTCTGGAAATGAGACAAACATGTCCCCTCCCTCTTCCACATACCAGCCTTCCCTAGGAATAAAGATATGTTCAAGGCCACCATTAGTTTTCTCATACCCACGACCCACCTTGTAGTTTTAAGATAAAAGACATCTTCACAGAGGAATCAGTGAGGAGGTTCACGCAATAGAATACCCCTTGAACATTGGATTAAGCAGGGCTCTGCCCTCAAAAAGATGCCAATCTAGTGAGAGAAAAAGAAATGTAAAGTGGTTGCTGTAATGTAGGGTGATTAATGCAGTACGTGGGATGCAGTACAGAAGAAGGGGAGCTAGCTGCTAGTGTTCTCAGGGACACTTCCAGAGAGTGGCATAGGAGCCGGGCCTTAACAATTGAGAAGGGGTTCAATCGATAGTAAATCTGAAGAGCTTCAAAGGAGAGAATAGTGTGTAATAGTTAACGTGAAGATTGTCTTCCTAGAGATAGAGAGAAGATAAAAAAAAAAAAAAAAAAAAAAGGTTGGTGTGGCTGGGAGGATGACTATGGAAAGAAAGGGAAAATAAGGCCAAAGAAGTAGAAGCGGAGCAACTTCCCTGGGTCATGACAAAGTGAATAGACTTTATCTGCTGCTCAAGGCACACTGTAAGTTACATATAGTTTAAAAGCGTATTATAGATTAAATCTGAGAATGGACTGGGGCGATAGCAGCAGCCGAGATCAAGGTGTCAAAACATACTGCTAAATTATGGTTGCAAACCCAGATGCCTGTGGGGCTGGGCAGAGGGCACAAGTAAATGAAACAGGTCAGGTGCAAGGAAACAGACTGGTGAGGTACTGGGGCAGCCGAGAGAGAAGTTTTGCCAAAAGAGAGCGGCTGATGCTCGGTTCCAGTCCATAGACGTCACAGGGGAATGGGAGAGATCAGATTTTGACATGAAATCTCTCCATCGCAGATGAAAGCTAAACCAAGAATTCTGGGGTAATGGCGGTGCCACTACACTAGCCATGCAGAGGAGGAGAGGAAGGGTTGGTCTAGTTGGGAGGCGGGGCTGCCGATGGGAAGAATAACGTGCTCTGTTTTACACACGTTAAATTACAGGAGCTGTAGGAAGCCGGTGGAGATGGTGAGTAGTATTTTGGACATGTCAGGAGCCTGAGGGGACTGGACAGAGCAAGTTTAGGTTAGACGTTTAGGAGCCATTAATATCTAGGTAGAAGGAACACAGAGAAGAGTGATCTTTTCTTTTCTTTGTTTGGGGGGGTGTCATTGGCATACATATATATTTTGCCTTTTTTTTTCTTTTTTCTTTTTTTTTTTTTTAGAGGGAGATAAACATCAGTGTGTGGTTGCCTCTCAGACACCCCCAACTGGGGACCTGGCCCGGAACCCAGGCATGTGCCCTGACCGGGAATCAAACCAGCGACACTTTGCTTTGCAGGCTGGTGCTCAATGCACTGAGCCACACCAGCCAGGGCCTATATTTTGCCTTTTTTATTGTTGTTCTTTTATACTTGTCCCAATTTCCCCCCATTGCTCTCCCCTGCCCTGCTCACCCTCCGAGAGTGATCTTATTGGCCCTTCCCCAAAATGGAGGGAAATCATGATCACTGTTCCTGGACCATCCACTGGATCACAGGCCCACGGAGTTTTCTAGGTCCATATCACTGTGTTGAAGATGAGGGATTGGGCAAAGATGGGCATGCTCAAGAGAAGAAAGGGAGGAAGGAAAATTTGACCCCAGTGTGGTCTGATTTCACAACTAGATGCATCAGATTATTTAGGAGACCTTTTAAAAATACAGATATACAGCTCTACAACATACCTGCATCTGAATACCTCCTTTGGTCGTTCCCACTCTGCGCCACCTCCTCACTTTGTTACTTGAAGAAGAAGTAGCCCCTAAGTCTCACAAGGACCTTAGAAACCACCTTGTCTAAACCCTTTCATCATTCACATAGGGGAGCTTCCCCTCCTGAAAATAAAAAATAAATAACAGAGAGAGAAAGAGAGTTCCCACAGTTAATAAATTACAAAACTAGGACCATAGTATGTAATCTTATGAATTACTCAGCCCTTTTTCTGAGGGCGGGGGAGGGTGTGCTAGAATGTGTGTGCCTGTGTGCATGTGTGCGCATATGTGTATATGTGCATTTGGGGGCGGGCAGAGAGAGGGACAGAGAGAGAGAGAAAGAGACAGAGAGAGAATTTCATTTGTTTTTCAGCAAAAGGCCGAGCCCCTGCCCTTGGTGAGTTACGTGCAGCGATTCCCTCTTCCCTACTGAGCCGGGGCCTATCCGGGAACGTTGCATCCTGACTGATACCCGGCGCCTCACCGTCACCATGGTAGCGGGAACAGGTGCACATACAGACATACACTGCAGTGGAGGCTAGGCCTTGTGAGAGAGCCACACTGAAAGAAAGGCCGCAACAAAAGAAAGTCCTGCAGCACATTAAGGAGCAGCTGGAAAACTCTTTCCATACCTCTCAGAGCCCTAGAGTTTGCTGTCCAGCTGCTTGGCCACAGAAAGAAAAAAAAGGGGGGTTATCAGAAGCCTTTCCCCTCTGAATCAATGCAAACCATGCTGTTATTTTCGAAGTCACCCATCCAGCTCTTACCACCTTTCTGGACATCAGGGATTCAGGTCAGAAAACGCTGTCTCTTAAACCTGAACTGTGCTGCAAGCCATGTGGCTTCAAGCCAGGGGCTGAGGAGCACAACAAGGGGGGAAAGAGTGGGCCACAGCTACCAGCAGCAAAACTTGCTTGTTTAAGAGTCTCCACACACTGGCTGCTGTGGCTCAGTGGATTGAGCGTCGGCCTGTGAACCAAGTGTCGCTGGTTCGATTCCCAGTCAGGGGCACATGACTAGGTTGCATGTCAGGTCCCCAGTTGGGGCGCAAGTGAGAGGCAACCACACAGTGATGTTTCTCTCCCTCTCTTTCTCCTTTCCCCTCTCTCTAAAAATAAATAAATAAACAAAAGTCTCCACACAGTCCCCTGTACATAGAGAATGCTGCCGTCGTTGGGGCAGAAGAGACCCCAGGATAGCTGACAGAGTGGAGTTATAGAAGTGAACGCAGTTGCTGGGGAAGCAGAGAGAAGATGCAGTCAAGTAGACTCAAAGGGGGTTAGGTAAGGCACTCTACGGGAAGCGTTGTCTCAGCCAAGCGCTGAAGGGTGAAACATAACCAGGTGCAGGGGACTAGACAGGCACTCCACATGGAATGAGTACAATTTCTATTTGGTTCTTCTTTTATATCCTGTATTTTCCTGCTGATTTTTTTTTTTATCTTTCCATTGATTTGAGGAGTGTTCGTCCTTACAGTTGTAATGGTTGTTTCAAACTTTTTTAAAAAAGATTTTATTTATTTTTAGAGGGAGGAAGAGAGGGAGAGAAACATCGATCAATTGCCTCTCATACATACCCTGACTGGGGACCGAACCTGCAATCCAGACATGTGCCCTAACTGGGAATGGAACTGCCAACCTTTCACTTTGCAGGATAATGCCCAACCAACTGAGCCACACCAGCCAGGGAATAGTTGCAAACATTTTGATAATTCCAATATCCATGTCATCTGAGTACTGACATCTCTGTTTTCTTTTTTTAATGAGTTATGAGGTTTACTTGTTTCTTATATCAGTTAATTTTGGATTATATCTGAACATTTTCAAGATTACGATATGAAAGCATGTGTCTTGATTAACTTGTATGGTAAATGCTAATTAAAAAAATTATGAGGCAATCTACTGCATTAGGTTAAGGCCACAAACTCTAACCTGCCTCTGTGCGCTGTGATTCTAATATTTTCAAAGTTTTTGCAGTGTTATTCAGATCAACAGTCAAGGCTCAGCTACAACAGGAAAGAGGGTGCACACAGCCCACACAAACGGCACACCTTGAGCACCCAGCTTGGGTGTTAGGGGAGGCTGTGCCACTGGGCCCTACAGGACACCTACTACATTAGGCCACACTACCAACAGAGGGAGTCATAGAAGCTCTACCTGATACATAGAAACAAACACAGGGAGGCTGCCAAATTGAGGAGACAAAAAAATGTGTCCCAAATGAAAGAACAGATCAAAACTCCAGAAAAAGAACTAAACAAAATGGATATAAGCAAACTACTAGATGCAAAGTTCAAAACACTGGTTATAAGGATGCTCAATAAACATAAGGGAAGAGTAGATGAACTCAGTGAGAACTTCAACAAAGAGATTAAAAACATAAAAATAGAGATAGAAAACAAAACAAAACAAAAAAACACCAGTCAGAAATAAAGAATATAATAACTGAAATAAAGACTACATTACATAGAATCAACAACAGAGCAGATGAAGCAGAGGATCAAATCAACAATTTTAAAGATAAGAAAGCAGAAAACACCCAGTCAGAACAGCATAAATATAAAAGAATCCAAAAAGGTGAGGATAGTGTAAGGAGTCTCCTGGACAACTTCAATCCTACCAACATTCACATTATGAGGGGGCCGGAAGAAGAGAGAGAGCAAGAAATTGAAAACCTATTTGAAAAAGAGCGACAGAAAATGTCCTTAACCTGGTGAAGGAAATAGATATATATGTCCAGGAAGTGCAGAGCATCTGAACCAAGATGAACCCAAGAAGGCCCACACCAAGACACATCATATTGAAAATGCCAAAGGGTAAAAGACATTTAGAAGCCTGATTGGCTGGTAATGCCATTAAGGGAAATGTTGACTTCTTCTGGCTTCACAAAATGGAAATAAGCAGTATAACATTACCTGCATATCAGTCTTTTATGACATGAAGGCTATTGTTCTGTTGACAGGCAAATTTCTTTTCTCAAGGCAAAATTCCTTTCACCTTCCGTCATAGATCCTATTTCCAACTGTTAGAATCGTTTTCCTCTGCTCTCCTCCGGACATGCTCTCATTTCTGGCACTCTTAAAATGCAAGTTACAGGCAGAGTGGTGAGAGCAGGGTAGAGAGAAGGAGAGGGAGAGGGAGGGAGGGAGAGAGAGAGTGTGTGTTGGGCCAAAGAGGCTGTGGTGTAGAGATACAGCCTGAATTCTAACCTTTAACTTAAAGGGCACAATGACACAAAGGACCTGTGGTTATCTTACCCCATTAGTATTGAGGTTCTCACATCAGAGCCTTGTCCATGTTGACAACAAATTGGAGGACAATAAAGAGGTGATGGAGCCTTTAGGGTTAAGCAAGGAGCCCCAGTGGCAGTTCTGGGACTTCACTCCAGCTCAGCCTCAGGTTATCTGAGGGGCTTTGGGAAAGCTTCTTTCATTCCAGGTATTCTCCTCTGCTATAGATGTCATTCTGTTACATTGAAATGTATGAAATCGCCAATACCCAGCTAGCTTTGGCACAAACAGCAATATCATGTGGTTCAACTTAGTACTTCCATGTATTGCAGTTATGTGCCTGTTCACCCACCATACCACTTTCCCAGAGAATGAATGTATGTGTACACACACACACACACACACACACACACACACACACACACACACCATACACACAACAGTGCTAGATTGGCAGCTCCTTTATGGCTGAAACAGAGCTGGATCTCTGAAAAACAAAGAGGCCTGGATTTGCTGTGGTTGCTGATTTCCATGGCAGAAATTACTCTCACCGTTGCCAATTTCATCTACCACTGTGATGTCACTGAACGTGGAGTTGGGAAGACAGGAGCATACACTTAGCTCTCAAGAGCTGGTATAAGCTGGCTGTAGTACACCACCACTATTTGTACATCCTCTATGGCACTTAGCACATGATCTCAGACTAAGCATGACGGCAGTCGTTGTTTGTCAGTTTGAAGATCGAGCCCCCTTATGAAGAATGCAAGCTGCGGAGGCAATGCCAGAGAAACGACAACTATTTTGGCACCTTGTTTTACAGTCTTCCAAATACTTTTTATATCCATCTCACAAGAGACAGAATTAATAGTCTCGCCTTATGGATGAGGAAGATGGGGCCCAGATAAGTGAGGGGAGTGCCCAAGGTCACATGATCATGGGCAAGCCAAGACCAGGCAGATCTCTGATGGAACTCCCAGGAGAGTAGGCAGACACTCCTACTGCTATTGAAATTGACTCACTGGGGCTCAGCTCCACTGTGGACTATGGAAAACATATTCCCTGATTCATGAGACAGGAGCTTGGATCCCAAAGGCTGTTTCCACCCACTGCCCCCAATTATCCTGAATAGTGGCTGCCATGAACATAAGCAGCTGTGGAAGAAGCCACATGAGGCCATCTGCTCAAGCCAGGAACATGTTCAGCCTTGGTATTAAAAATGAGAGAGAGAGAGAGAGAGAGAGAGAGAGAGAGAGAGAGAGAGAGAGAGATCAAATAATAGAGAGACCGAGAGAGATAAATTCAGATTGAGAAGTTGAGGTGATTACGAAAGTGAATTCCTTAAGTACGGCAAATTTTCAAAACCCTAAGGCAAAATTTCAAAACCCTAAAACACACATAACATCAAAAATAGAACTCTCAAGCCACTGTGTCTAATGACCGAACTGTCCCAGTGTAGGATGTGGCTGCTGGCAGGTGCTAATGGCTTTTCACAGGGGCCCTGACCTGTGAATGAGATGAGATGAGCTCCCAGAGGGCAGACAGCACAGGCCAAAGCAGTTTAGTGCTACTACCACCTTGCATGTCTATAACCTTTTACTATTTTGAAAAAGTGCATTGACATCTCTCATGCACTGCACTTTACAATATGATGGTCTCTGCTGGAGCATAGGATTGCTTAGAGGGAAGCCGAGTAGATAAATCACTGGTTCCCTTTAGCAGATGACAAAGTATGCTCAGGCCTCGGACAGACCTATTTAGGTTCTCAAGGAATGTGAGTGTTTTACACTCTGGCTGCTCCCAGCACAGCCTGCCCCAAGCCATTTTTTAAATTTTATCTCGAGCTCTTTAATGATAATGCATTTGTCTTCGATAGCAAAATATGGTATACATAAAAATGTTCAAATAATACATTAAAAAATATATAGTCATAAAAATGCATAATTGCATGAACCATGTGACCTATAGAAATCCCGTTAGTTTCCTGAGAAACAATTGTAGTCCTCAATCCAAACCATTTTTTTAGACTTCCAGTTAAGTACAGTCTCTCTCCAGACTGGCCTCCCACTAAGCCCAGCCTCAGGGCTAGCATTATAAATACTCTTCAAATGCTTGGCTTTAAGGCTAGGCTGCTTTGAAAGTAGCTCTCAAGGTAGGGACTGTGAAGAAAGCATTTTGGTGAGTCCTTTGTTTGCACCCTGTATGCAGATACAGTTCACTCGGCTGCACAAAACACCTGTGAACTTATAAAAGCACCAAGTACCAGACACTGGTATTTCCTTCCCATTCATTTAATCAGTCCCACTGTTCCTCATTTTCCTCCTCCCTTTGCACCTGGACTTCTCATGCCCACTTTAGGCTACTTATCTGGATGATGGCTTTAATCTTGATGATGGTTTTAATCTTGACGATGTAGCTCAGCCCTTAGCCTGCTCTTCCAGGTACAGCCTGCTCTGGGTGTCCTGGCTCCAGGCACTTGCAATTTCTGGTGAAAGAAACCCATTCTCCTTCAAGTCTCCATTTCTGCCATCTAGGGTGGGACACTGGACCTTGAGCCTGGATGTTGACAGCCCTTGCTCTTCTGGGACCCTCGGGTCCCGTCAACACTTGCAGTACTCAGAACTATGAGCGGCCCATGTTTTTACTTGCCTAGCTGCTGAGGCCTCCACAGATGGTGACTAGGTTGACTGGATTCTCTCCCACTACAAGGTCCATACCTACCAAGGAGCCAAAGTGAGGCTGCTTGTGTGCCAACGTTGCAAGCAGCAATAATAGCTAAGATTGTCTACTTTCTGGGAAGGTCCTACACGGGCCAGGCACTTGACAGAGAAATGTTATACACATCATTGCTAATCCCCACAAGTTGCAGATTATAGCTCCCATTTTACGGATGAAGATGTTGAGGCTCAGAGAAGGTCTCATTTATCCAAGTTCACATAGCTGGTAGGTCATGAACCCAAGAACAAGACTCAGGTCTGTTTGACTCTAAAACTCATAACCATTGCACCATTTCCTACAATCACCAAGATACAAAAGCAACCCAAGTGTCCATCAGTAGATGAGTGGGTAAAACAACTATGGGATATTTACATAGTGGAATACTACTCAGTCATAAAAAAAGAAGAAAATCTTGCCTTTTGCAACCATAAGGTTGGACCTGGAGAACATCACTCTAAGTCAGTGGTTCTCAACCAGTGGGTCGCGACCCCTTTGGGGGTCGAATGACCCTTTCACAGGGGTCGCCTGAGACCATTGGAAAACACATATATAATTACATATTGTTTTTGTGATTAATCACTATGCTTTAATTATGTTTAATTTGTAACAATGAAAATATATCCTGCATATCAGACATTTATATTACGATTCATAACAGTAGCAAAATGACAGTTATGACGTAGCAACAAAAGCAATTTTATGGTTGGGGGTCATCACAACATAAGGAACTATATTAAAGGGTCGCGGCATTAGGAAGGTGGAGAACCACTGCGCTAAGTGAAATAAGCCAGTCAGAGAAAGACAAATACCATATGATCTCACTCATATGTGGAAGCTAATGAACCAACTGAACCAACAAGCAAAACAGAGACAGACTCATAGAGAGCAGATGACAGCTAGTGAGGAAGAAGGTTAGGGTGTGGAGGGGTTGAGCAAAAAGGAAAAAGGACTCATGAACATGGACAACAGTGTGGTGATTGCTGGGGGAGGAGGGTTTAAGGGGACTAAATTGTAAAAGGAAAAATACAATAAATATTAAATCAATAAAAATAAATAAAGAATAGAACTCATAATACCAGTTAACCTCTTACAGGTTTCCAGGAGTAATGACAAAGGGCATAAGTAAATTCATCCAAAGTAGTCTACTTAGCATATTAAAATTAATGGAATCACTTGTTCTGTGGTGATGACTTTTTAAACTTTGTTCATTATTTTATTCCTAAACATGCCAAAGTTAAAAAGATATTGGAAAACATCAAGTAAAGCGATGGCCCCACACCCCTCTGCCTGGGTTCTGGGACTCACAACTGAAGAGGGCCACGAACACTAGAGTGTGTCCAGGATGGAGTAAGGAGGTTGGGGCAGTCGATGAGACCCAGGATATGTGGAGAAATGTTGGAAGGGCCTGAAGCTGTTTAACCCGGAAAAGACAGAACCCCAGGTAATGTGAGTCCGATCCCACCATTCTCTGCTCTCACCTAACTCAGGAAAAGAGCTGAGGTCTTTACGATGGTCTCCAAGGCCCTTTCCAATGTCCCCCACCTCAGCAATGCCTCCGCGACCTCCTCTGCTATTACTGTCCCCTCACTCACCGCACTTTGGCCACACCGAACTCCTGGTTGTTCCTGGGACGTGTCATCTGTTCTTGCCTCAGGGTTTGAGCTCCTCTCTCAAGGGTGGCCTGGTCAGTGAGTCCTTCCTTGACCACTTTATTTTAAATTGCACACTTCTGTCTCTTCTTCCCTACTTAACTTTTCCCCATGGTACCTATCACCATCTGATATGATATCTCTTTCATTTATTTATTTTGGTTATTATCTGCCCTCCCCAAAAGTAGGCCTGATTAGAACAGGTGTTTCCATTCTCTCTTGTTCACTGCTGCACCCTCAGCACCTAGAACAGAACTTGGAATAGAAATGCACTTGATATTTGTCGAACCAAAGAACATCTCTGCCTTCCGATGTGAAAGGACTGTTGTAGGACAAAGAGTGTCGATAGCATATAAAATGTGTGTGGCTCCCAGGGATCAAGCTGGGCCAATTCCAGCTCAGTATAAGAAGGAACATCTTGGGCACTGAAACTGCTCTAAGAATCTACACCTGTGAAGGTGAGCAGGAACAGGACAGATGGCACAGGAGTGATTTAAGCATAAAGGGGAGGAGTCTAGAAAGGACTTAAGCCTGACGGTCTATGTTCTCCAATGCCTTCATTTACAGGTGAAGAAACCGAGGCTCTGAGAAATTATTTGTGTTTCCATCAGTTGCAGGCAATGCAGGGACTAAGATTTTGGTGTCCTGAAATCTAGAAGAGTGAAATAATTTTTACGCTAATTTAAACATTTTTATTTATTGATTTTTAGAGAGAGGGGAAGGGAAGGAGAAAGAGAGGGACAGAAACATAAATGTGTGGCTGCCTTTTGTGCCCCCAACTGGGGACCTGGCCCTCAACCCAGGCATGTGCCCTGACTGGGAATCGAACCAGCAACCTTTTGGTTTGCAGGCCAGCACTCAATCCACTGAGCCACACCAGCCAGGGCTCATTTTTTTTTCAATAGGCAGTATATTTGTGGTGGTGTAATTTCTGGAAATATTCATGTTTGTTTGTATCTGTTGTCTATGTCATTCCCCACCCCACCCCCCATTCTTCTGCTCCATGGAAGTAACCAGAACCTTGACAGACCTCTCACAAGAGGGATTTCACAGTGTAGAAAGCAGAAGCAGGCTGAAGCCACCAAATCTATCACTCTTTTAGAAAAGCCTGAAATCCACACTGAGAACATTTTGTCAAAAAGCAGAAGAATGAGCCTTTGGAAAGGCCTGAGAGAAATAAAGAAGGGAGATCCCCAACCCTCCCAGCCCCACCCCCCTGGAAAGGGAGAGCTCCTGAGTCTGGGGAAGAGGGAAGTCAAACACTACTTACAGCAGCGCTTCCAGGATGGGGAGCAGATAGCTCGAAGGTAGCCATAGGGAGGCAGAATCTAGGTCCCCGTGGATCTCAAGTTCCCTCTCACGCTGTGGGCTTCGAAAACAAGGATGTCAGCGGTGACTGTAATGGACTAGAGATTAGTTGTCCTTGCCATAATTTCTGGGTCACACAAGCACCCCCTGGATTCCAGTGCTACTCTTAGGGGTGGGGTGGGGGCAGTCATGACTAAAGTGGAATTTTCTGCTTTCCTGTAAGGATGGGGAACTTGGGGTCAGAAGTCAGTTACTCTGAAGAAAACAAACAAGGGCTACTTCTTGCCCACCCATATCTGACACCCATTCCATTTGTGGCCTCTTGGTGATGGCTGCTGCCCAGGACCCCATAGGAAGCCTCATGCGGCCTCCATGGGCTGGGAGAACCACATAGAAAATGTGCTCAGGCCTCCAAAGGCGCGGAGTGGAAAAGAGAAGGGAAACTGAAGGACCAGAGGAAAGCAGCCTTCAAGAGCCCATCAGACAGCAATTATTCGCCAAGAGAATGAGACCATTTCCCACTGTGGCTATTAAGTGATTTACCATTAAGTAACTCTTCATGAGGCAGTGTTCCAATTGAGGGTGAAGGTCTGAGTGGCAGGAGACCCATTTTCCAGGCATTTAAGTGCTCACATCTATTGACCCACTCTGCTATTCATCATCTTTCCCAGGCCACTTATTAGCAGGTTTAAGTGGAAGAAGGGTAGGGCCCACCTGGCTGGGAACAGTTCCCTGAATCCAATTCTGGAGGCAGAAGTGGGTAAATGCAGTCCCTCCCTGGGCTTATAAGGGCCCTGGAGCTGGGAGGCTAGGCTGGGCCCAGTAGGATAAGGAGGCAGAGCTTTAAGATGCTCTGACTTTGGGCCTGCTGCTGAGGGTATTGCTGGGATTCACACCCGAGCACCCCGAATGGACAGCTAACCAGCAGCCTCACTCAAGTGCAATGGAGAAAGCAGATCTGGAGTCCACTGATCTGGGCTCTGAATTTCGGCAAGGGTCTTAATCTGAGGCTCAGTTTTCTCATCTGAAAATTCAGGTAACAACGATGTTGACCTCATGGAGTTGAGGATGACAGAAGCTCATGTAGTTCAAGTGTCTAGTGCCTGGCGCATGTCAATGACACTATTCATTCTGCACTTGGAGAATTATTAGCAGGAATCTTTCTCTTCCACCCCATCTTCCACCCCAGCCTGCCCACCCTCTTTCTCACGCCCATTTGCTGTCCATGTTCTATGTTACCATGGGCAAGTCATGTCCCCTCTCCGTGCCTTGTTTCCTACTTTACAAAGTGGGGATAAAACCACCAGCTTTGTCCGCCTGCTCCAGGGGACTTGTAGATGGTAATGGAGACTGCCGACTGGCAAATGGCACCCTCAGGCCACTTGCTCGTATTGACTAGGTCTTGCCCGCAGAAACCACGCAGCCCTGCCTGAGCCTAGGAATTCTGCAGGGAGGAAGGAACAGTCAGTAGGGACCTGAGCCCAGTTAGGACGGGGGCAATGGGAGCCAGCCGCTTGCCCACAGCCCCCTCCAAAAGGCTGGCACGAAGGTCTCTTCTCCAGTGGCTTTACCTCTGCTCTCACAGAAACCGGGAACAAAGGCAGCCCACTTGCTAGGCGCAGCCCCAGCCTGCAGGTCAGAAGGTCAGAAGAGGTTCCCTCCACCCATGCCCCCTTCCGGTATGCCAGAGGGCTCCCCAGGGGGGCAGCCATCAGTCACAGTGCCACAGGAGGGGCTCTTACCCCTCATGCTGTCCAGCAGGTCCAATGGGTCAGTCATATGGGGCACCTCACAGAAGAACTGTACCCCAGGCCAAGTGAGTCCGAATCAGGGTGGCGAGTGCTGGACTTAGGGAGCTGAAGAAGTCCCATGGGTCTGGGGTAGCCCAGTTTCCTGACTTGCTTATGTAAGCTAGTCTAGTCAAATCCATGCCCATGCCACCCATATGTTAGGGATCGAGAAACTGAGACTCAGAAGGAGGAAGGATTTGTCCAACTCCTGATTAATAAGGGGCAAAAATTAGGGCATAAACCCACACCTTCCTGAGTCCACAACCCCCGTGAATTTCTAATTGATGTAATAAGACCTCGCAGAAGGTGTTACTCCAAAACCTCTCAGAGCAAACCTGACCTTCTCCCTTCCATGAGCAGCAGCCTGAGGCAGAGAATTCAATTCCTGTACATGATTGACACCCCTCCCATGAGGTTCTTTCCTCTTTTGTAATATACTTTAGCTGGGCTTTGCTTGATTCATGAGGTCCTGGGGGCCACGAAGCTTCCTTGCTGGTCTGGGGAGGGGCCCTGGCAGCCCTCCGGTTTTGTCTGCAGCAGCTCTGTCCACAGCACTTTCAAGCCACTGCTATTTCAGGCCTCCTGGCTTGGGCATGGCAACCGGAGAGAAGTCAAAAAAAGCCCACCCTTGGGTGTCACACTCCCTTGCTTGTCAGGGGCCAAGGCTAAGAGTCTGTGTTAGAGAAACCAAAGCCATTATTAGCACAATCACCTTCTCCCGGTCGGTGGCACAGGTAGGTCTTCGTATGGGTAGTAGAAATGGGCAGGTGATTGCTGCCTAGGCTGGGACAGGCCAGGAAATCAGGACACGATGCCAAGGTGACTGGGTTATTATTGCGGCACACCTCTGGCGCCTAACCGATGAGAGGCCCTCCAGGAAGGGGCGGAAGCCACACGCTCCCCACTCGGCCCCAGGGCCGAATAGGTGAGGCTGCAAGGTGAGGCTGGCAGCTGCCTGGACAGCATCTCATCTGTGCCCATAGGCCTGAGAGTCCCACCATTAGACACACCCTTCTGATGGACGCATCAGTAGGACGAGCACCTCCTTGCTGTCTCCATTTCCCTTTAAGGGCAAGCCCAGAAACTATGGGTCACAGGCATGCTGCTGTGGAAAAAACCACGAGAACACACTTTAGTGACTGGGGGGGGGGTCCCTCTTGAACCCAGTTTATTAGCGTTCAGCAAAAGAAACATATGTTGTTACAAACAGGAAGTGCATCAAGATATCCAGATGTCAGTGAGAATTAGGATTGGAGAGGTCACAATCCAGGCGTCTCCGTGATGTCTCAGGAAGAGAAGGGGAAGTAAGGGCACATCCAGGGGCCATGCTCCCCTTTCTGCACTGGGAGAGAAAGAACTTTTCATACCTGGGGTTGGGATGTACTGCAGTTGCTAATCTCTTCCCTCTGTCCCCCAGTCATTTTATTTAACATGATCTAAATATACATTCCTGGTTTCTTCCCTCCCACCCCAACCCCGTATACAGCAGGGAAAATAAGCACCAATAGTAAACAGGAATAATAATTAAAGCCCTGCCTCTCAGTTAAGTCCAACCCTTATACACGCCATGTAGATTTTCTTCTTTGGAGTGACTACAGGATAAAAAGTAGGGATCAGGCCAGTAAGCCATCACCCTGACAGTCACTGTTTCCCAAAGTTCCATCCATGTGTGAGCTGGAGCAGGGCAGGGGAATAGGAATGGTGGTAGGGGGGACAAATTCCCCCAAAGCAGCATGAGGGGTCAAGGAGGTCCCCAATGTCTCTTCTGGGTGAACGTCCCAATCGACTGAGCTCCTGGTAAGTCCCATGCAAGGGTTTCCTCGATAACATGGCTAATTCCTGATGGCCCAAGCATCCCTGCCATCTGTCTCCCCCAACTTCTTGGAGAGACAGGGCATGGTGGAAACCCTCTGCACTCCCCAATGGGTGGAGAATGTCCCTGTCCCCACAATGTTCCTTTGGAGAATCTCAACACAAGTAGCACAACATGGGCACTCTGGCTTCAAATCAAAAGCACAGAACATAAAGAATAAAGAGAGAGAAAGAGCGAGAGAGTGAGAGAGAGAGAGACATGAATCCTTCCAGACATGGAAGGGGCAGGGTCCAAAAGGGGGAAAAAATGAAATAAAGGCATAACACGACACGCTGTCTACCAGGTTCCACATGCCTGAGTCACCTGGCGTTTGTCTAAGTACCTGGCACCTTCTGCTGTCCCTGTCATGGAGGGAGGGGACGGACAGTGTGGTACACCGGGGCTGGGGGAGGGGCAAGAGTGAGGGCCCTGGGCCGGTGAGATGCCAGCCCTCTGCATAAGCAGCAGCAATTTTTGTGTCATCTTTGTTTTGTTTAAAACTGTAAACAGCACCGCTTAAAAATAAAATATATCAGAAAAGAACCATTGATAAACATTGTTTTCCATGAATATAAAATGCAAACAATACAAAAATAGATAATTGACTTTTGATATATAATATATATATATATTAAAAACAACTTGGATGCAACAGACACATGGGTAAACTTGAAGTCTCCCTGCTAATCCCCCCATGCCTCCCTCTAGCAGTTGGGCCCGGGGGCCAAGGGCAGGTAGGCTGGTGGCACTGGCAAGGGTGGGAAAGCCGCTGGCAGCAGGATAAGGGAAATGCACCCTGGGTGTGAGAAGCTACTTCCCTCCTTGGTACAGCACAGAGGGAGACTAGTGTTGCCTGCAGCCTTTGGCCCAGGTGCCTCATGAACTGGTGCCCAAGCGGAGTCCGAGTGGGCAGAGCAGGCCCTATCTGGGCCCCAGAGCAGGGCTACCTCAAAGGCGCTAAAGCACCAAGAAACAGGCGGCCCTGGGAGAGGCCTCCTAGGTGGCCTTTTCTGTCCAGGCACTGGTCCCCCAAGGACCACTCACTTGGGAATTCTCAGGATCAGAGCTGTCTGGCACTAGATAAGCCTGCTGGGTAGAGATGAGGGCAGCCACCTCTCCACAAGACATATCTTGCCTTGAAGCCATATCCAAAAGCAATATCCTAAGACCTCGCAGTGCAGACATGGAGTTTACCTGGTCACAGCCTAGGAGGGGTGGACTTGACATTGACACCTTTATCCCAGGCACGTTTGGTGTCAGCCAAGCAAGCACTGGCCCATGTTTGGGAAGAGGCCTGGAGCTTGGCTGGCTGTCCCAGTGTCACCCTGCACTGCTATCGCATGTCCCTAGGAAGGTCTACTGCTTCTAGGCTGCAGCTGGGATTCGGCCAAGAACTCTTGGATCCCAAGTGAGACTCTAAAGTAGAGTCCCCTTCTGCAGCCATGCACCCTGACTGCCCCACTGCTGGCGGTGAGGATCCTGTCCCTGGGCTGGCCAGGACAACGAAAGGACTTGCAGGCAGAAATGTTGTCCAAACCATAAGCTGCTACTCAGTCCTAGGCCCTGCTCTGTGGTCTGCAACCTTCCAAAGCCCAGCAAAGGACGTCAGGGTTACGACTTCTCCCTTCAGAGGTGGCGCCTCTTGCTGCCCTCTCGTCAACCCTTGGCCAAAGGCTGACCACCTACTTTTTCTCTTCCCAGATAGGCTGGTGGCCCAGTGAGCTCTGGAGGCTGGTGATGGCTCTATGACCCGCTGTGGCTGCCACAGTCCACACCCAGACAGGAGCTTGAGCTGCCCGAAAGGACAAGCAGAGACAGAGGAGGCAAGTAGTGGGTTTTCCCGTTGTAAAGGCATTTGGTGAGTGTTTACTTCCTGCCAAACAGCCAGGCCGATTTTCAGCCCCACCCTCCCAGGGCAACTTTGGTGAGAGGACAGAAGGTTGGCATTGGGGCACTTCCCTCCTGGAATGCTGTGCTTGGTGTGAGGAGGGCCTTCCTCACCCTATTGCATTCTCCAGCACCATGACTGACACATTTCTTCATGATGCTGACGAAGTCAGCCTGGAGAGCGGATCTGGGTCCCCTGAGTGATGGTATTGGTGCCACGCAAACTGATGTGATGCTCCCAGGATTACAGCTTCTACCAGCTGCACCTGATTTTGGGGGGAGGGGCACTGGACCAACCCCAATCTGAGAAAGGGTGACAAAGACCAGTACAAACATGTCCCTGGGCAAGGGGCAGTTTGCCCACAAAGTCACCTCTGTGACTTGGGAGGTCAATGGCATCCATTCCCGAGCCAAATTGCCGTATCTCAGGAATGGCAGGAGCCCAGTTGACCTCTTCTCTTAACAGGCAAGAAAATGGGTGGGGGTGGGGGGCAAGAACAGGAGTGACCGTGGGGGCTCTGCAAGGATCATTATTTGTTTGTGTCAACACATCCAGGCCAAAAAATATTCCATTTGCTATTTCCAATAGATCTCAAAGGAACCCTCCCGTATTGGTGATTAATGAGAGGTTAAGCCTGGTAAGATCAGCCTATTGCAATGTCTCCCTGTCAGCAACTTTTCCCCACCAGTGTTTCCAAGCTAGTTTGCCATTAGGACTGTGTGGATGCAGGAGAAAGGAGGGCACCGTTCATTCCATAAGGGCTACAACTGCCTGGTCCTTTGATGATGCTAAGGGCTTGGCTAACTGCAAAATGAAAGCTCTTTACAGAGCCCAGAACAGCAGCCTAGATGCCTTTGGTATCCTGTCTCTCGGGAGTGCTAGTCTGGAGCTTCTTTACAGCATCCAAATGAAGGGCTGGACAAGGCATGAGGAATTTTTTGTTTCTGTTTTTGTGGGGGATGGCAAGCAATTTTCCCTTCTAAGAAGCTGGGTAGCCTCGAGCTCTGCAAAATCTGAAATCCTCTCTCCTGCTGGCTCGGATAAATGGACCTCCATTTCCTGTTCTTCCCCCTGGAACCTGCAAAACCCCCAACCCCTATAGCGAAGCCTAATTTAGGCTGCTTCTCTTCTTGTATCTCAGTTAAAAGAATGTATTCTTTGTGATGAGATTATGACAATTTCCTTTGGAGGAAAAAAAGAACCAAAATTCAAAAGCACCTGTAACTCAGGAAGTCACAAGCTTAAGACAGGAAAAGGAGGGGGGGAATCCTATCATTCCGGAGCTCAAGACTTATGGCAGTGTGTGATAGAACCCTATTTTGTCTTCTGTTTGCAATTGCAACTGGATTACTTTGATCACTCCAGTAAGGGGATTAGCATTTGTGTCTTCAACCCAAGCTATGGCAGGCCAGGCTAAAAGGCCCCCATCTGGTTATGATGCCAAAGTCCACAGCAGTAGGCGGTGAGATACATGCTACTTGATCCTCTCTAAGGACAGCTAGCTGGGACAAATAGATTACAGTCGTCTGATGTAATGGTGGCAGCTACGCCAAGACGGAATGGAGTGGGGGTGGGGACGATCTGTACCATAATTTCACATTGCTAACAGCAGACGAGCCCCTGTCCCCACGTGGGAGGCAGTGCAGACCTGGCTGTTCATCTGTGGTTCGTCACTCACTGGGCGGTAAGGTGGCAGGGGCGCTAAGGGTTCAGCCCGTGTCGAGGATGCATGCTCTATATATAATCACTAACTTGGCAACTGGGATAGGCACAAAATTACAGCATCCTGAACCCTGCGTGGGTCACAAGAAGAAACCCCGAAAGCAAAAACTGGAGCGCAGCAGCAGCCTCCTGGGGCAGATGTACTTGAGCTGAATGTGGCCACAGATGGCAGAAGAGGGAAGTGGGAAAACGAAGGCGAAAACTCGTAGGAGCTTTCCTTGGCCCAAAAGATTTTCAAGTGAAACAGCAACCCCCACCCCCCAATCCCTCTGCCCAACCCAATTCCCATTCACATGCTCAGGCCCCAATGCCCCCACGCCAACACTGATGATTACTCAGCCAGGTTCCCTTTCACGGCAGTGGAGTAGCTGGTGGGGAGAGAGGCACCTTGCTCAGCCCTCTCCTTTGACAGGTCAAGGCTGGAAGCCCCATAGTGAATGGGCTGAGGCTGTGGGAGCTCAGGGCGGACCCTGGGCAGCTGAGGGATGCCATGGGTGATGCCCACAGGCTTGGCCTGCAGCACAGGGCTGGGGCCGAAACCTCCGCAACCGGAGGAGCAACTGGGCTCGTTGGCAGGCAGCAGCACATCTCGCGGCCTGGCCCTCGCACTCTGGGAGGCCTGTGGCTGGAGGTTATAACAAGGGCCTCTGGGAAGGGGTAGGTGTGAAGGTCGAGCTCGTTGAGGCCCGGGTTCCCCAGGTGCCCTTGGCTCTGGCCCTGGTGCTGACAGCAATACTGGCATAGCCCCCGGAGGTACGCAGCACGCTGCCGGCCCATACAGAGACTGGCTAGGAGGCCCATCCGGATGATGGCTACTCATCCAGGCCGGGCCCGTCCCTACTGGGACGGGAGAGGGTGCCCAGCCAGGCCAGTCACAGGCCGCTGGAGGTTCAGTATAGAGGGACAAGGGACTGTCTCGGCCCCATTCTTCCTCTTCTTCTTCCTCTGAATCTTCCTGCTGAGCCGGAAGCTCATCAGACTCCACGTAGCCCTGGGCCAGGTGGGGATCGGACAGCTCTAGCTCCAGGGTCTCTGCAGTGTCAAGGGAGCGGCTCCTCCTGTTGAGGGCCATGGCAGCAGGTGGTGGTCGTGGGTGCATGCCAGGCAGTCCCAAGTATCGAGGAAGACTACTCACACCCCAAGGCAGGCCTTGGTAGAATCGGCTGCGGCAGTTGTTCAAGGCATGTTTCTGGTAGTAGCCCAGCTCAAAAGCTTCCAAGGAGGCTGCAAGGTCCTCGTCATTGTGGAATTCAGGATTCTCTTCACATTTGCCTTCCCCATCCCGTTCCACATCAGCAATGTCGAAGGTCACCATGGGGGGCAGCTCAGGGAGATTTTGAGTGAAGGATGAGTCAGAGTCAGAACTACAGGACATGCTGGAGAAGAGGTTCCCGTTGCTGGTGAACTCCACAAGGGCTTGCGAAAAGCTCACGGTGGCATTCCCTTCCTTCTCAGCCTCCTCTTCCTCTGGCTCCTCAGGGGGTGAGTAAGTAGGGTAGGCCCTCCTGGGAGATCCTCCAAAATTTGCTTCTTGCAGGTCTGGCTCAAACATGGCATCACTCTGGAAGAGCTGCATCAGGCAGGTACTTTGATCCTTCTTGGAGCAGGTTCCCTCAAAACGCTTCTCTAGAGGACGGAAGTCCCTCCAGTCCGGCTCGCTGCTCGCAGTGGCAGGGAAAGCCGACGTGGTTCCTCGGTGTGAAGTCTGAGAGGCCCCTGATGTCCCCGCCACCAGGCCCATCACTGACGGGCCTAGGGGTCTCCTCTGATACTCCATGATGGGCTTCACTGGCCAGGCCTGGACCTCTCGGATTTGGGCCTCTCGAGCACGAGCCTCTCTGGCCTGGGCCTCCCTGACACACGCCTCTCGCACACAAACCTCCCTGACACAGGCCTCTCGGGCACAAGCCTCCCTGATACAGGCCTCTCGGGAACAAGCCTCCCTTACACAGGCCTCTCGCACACAAACCTCCCTGGCACACGCCTCTCGTACACAAGCCTCCCTGGCACACGCCTCTCGTACACAAGCCTCCCTGGCACATGCCTCTCGGGCACAAGCCTCCCTGGCACATGCCTCTCGGGCACAAGCCTCCCTGGCACATGCCTCTCGCACACAAGCCTCCCTGGCACACACCTCTCGGGCACAAGCCTCCCTGGCGTAGGCCTCTCGGCCTCGGCCCTCTCTCAAGTGAGCTTCCTGGGTGTTAGCCTCTCGGGCACGTGCCTCCCGGGCTTCTCGGGCCTCAAGCTGCTCCCGCCGAAGCTCCCAATACAACAACTGCTTCTGGATGGTCACTAGCCGTTCTTCCTCTGTCTCCATTGCCCCAGGTGGCCGAGAGGAAGTAAAGGGCTCGAGGTTCAAGAAAGGGTCAAATATCTCAGAGCTTCGACCATGGAGGTCATAATGGCAGTCATCCCCAGGTGGGGAGTTCTCAAGACTATCATCTGGCTCATAGAATTCATAGAGGGCATCTCCACTGTAGCTGTCTCGGGGCAGGCAATCCCTGCGGACGAGCCCCAGGGCCTCCCCTGAATCATCCTCAAATCCAGGTGTGGTTGAATCATAATATCCCTCATCACTGTTGGGGGCAGACTCTTGCTGGTCACTCTGAGGAGTCAAAAGGTCTCCAGGAGCTAGGCCAGGATAAGACCGACCTGGGTCAAAGAGCACATAGCCCTGGTGGCCTGGTGACGTGGTGGGCTGGTAGCCCGCATTCACATTGGGTCTTGGGTACATCTGACCACTTGCCCACAGATATTCTAAGTCGTCATCTTCTTCCGCCTTGACTTCCTCTTCTTCCTCCTCTAATTCTACCTCCTCATCCTCCTCTTCTTCCTCTTCATCATCATCATCTGGCAAGGCCATCTCCTCCCCACCTCCTTGGTAAGTGACCAGGCAGGAACTTCGCTTGGTCCCATCTCGGTTGGCCCTCTGGCCTCCAGAGGCCATGCTGTCTGTCATACTGTCCATGTCCTGCTCTGCTATGATGTCACCACAACCTGTCAGCGAGTCAAAACTTTTCAGGGATGTGACATCTCCAAACAGGAGGCTCAGTTGGTCCCCCACAGGGCCACTGGGTGGATTTACCTCTCCTGCCACCACCTTCTCCCCTGTTTCTGGGCTCTGGGGCTCTTCTGAGCCACTGGCTTCAGGGGCAGGCTTGGGCTGCAGGACCACTGACGCACAGACTCCCATGGGTTTCTCTGGATCTTTACGAGCTGTCTTCTCAGTGGCTGCTGGAGAAGGCTCTGAGGCTGAAGAAACTTGCGGCCCAGGGACATCTTGGGGTTTGGCACTTTCCTTTCTCGGGTCTTGAAGGGTTTCCTCAGCATGGGATGGGAGGACTGAGCTCACGTGCTCACAAGGCCTGGCTTTGGCCTCCTCAGGCCCCTTGGCCCCTGGCTCCCTTTGCTCAGCCCCAGAGACCTTATTCTTCCGGTGACGGCGAATACTGCTGAAAAACCCTTTGAGGCCTTTCTTTGGCTTGGGCACAGAGGAAGCCTTCTCAGCCCCAGCTTTGTCTACGGCCCCAACCGCAGACGTCTTGTGTTTGGAGCCTGTCTCCAGAGCTCCATGGGCACTCTGGGAACTGGGAAGCTGGCAGGGTGACTCTGGCAGAGGTAAGCAGGGGCCGCTTCCTTCACCAACAATGCCTTCATGGCTGCGGGCTGCTCCACTCAGGCCATCGTGGGTCTTGCTCTTGCTAAGACCCTTCTTGGAGCTGCCTTTCCCAGAACCTTTGCTCCGTCCCCCTCCAAAGAAACTAGGCAGGGTACAGATGCCCTTCTTGCCACCAAAGAGTTTCATAGCAGTTTTCTTCAGCCTACCTGGGCCAGACGAGGGTGGCTCTGACGCTGGACCTTCTGTCACCTCCGCTGCCTTGTTCTGGGCTCCTTTCTCTGCCCCTTGGTCCTGGGTATCCACAGAGGCTGCTGCTCCTCTGGCCTGAGCAGCTTCATCTTTTTGGGTCTCCATGGTGACGGGGACAACTCAGGTGTGTTCAGCTGGAAATGCAGCGTTTTGGCTTCTGGGCACTGTTATGATGTCATCAGTCAGGAAGCATCACAGTGGGTCTGGAGGAGACAAGAGAGAGAAAGACAGAGACAGGACTGGTGAGCAAGCAGCCAGGCAGGCTTTGTTTTCACAGGTGTCTGTGGTTTCAGGCTTCAGCGGAACGGGGGAGAAGGAGAAAATGTAGGGAAAACCTTAATGGGGTCCATATGCTTGGCTCGCTGGGCCAGCCTCCTCTGGGCCCCAAGGCAGCGAAACCCTACACTGAGCAACAGGCAGCCGTCCCCTCTACCCCCTTGCACTGGGCAGGGGAACTGCAGATGTGAGAAAGGCCCAGTGGCGCTATTGGGTGTGGGTGGGCTGGTCAAAGGGGGTAGGTTAGGGAGAGGCAGGAAAGGCAGGATGGAGGTCAGCTCTGACGTCATAGAATTTTGGAAAAGCATCTAGCGAAACAGCCCCTGGAGGCCTCACTGACCTCTGCGGGGTGCAGGCCTCGAGTTCACCTCTGCCCGGGCTCTCCCTGACATCTTGCCCGGGGCGGAGAAGAAAAGAATACCTGAAGTTTCTCCTCCTCCTCAGAGGCTCCCTAAACTACAGGACCTTCAGAAACCCAGAGCAGGAGCCTCACAAACCCCCATTCTGGAGCTGCAATCCAGGACCTGCTAAGAGCGCTTGGTGGCCTTGGAGCAAGGAGCTCTCTGGGTTTCGTATCCTCAGTCGGAGAGGCGTAGCAACCCCTCCCCCACGTGCTTATGTGTGGGGGTGGTCTAGGTCAGACTTCAGTGACTGCCCTGCTGGGAAGAGATGTGAACATGGCCCTTGGACACTGGAACCCTCCAGTTCTACTTCAGAACCATGAGGCAGACAGTTCCTTCTCCGCGCCCCTCATTATGTTGGCCCCCATCACGCTTCCCATCTCTAGAGAGAACTTGAAGGCACAACTGCACATGATTCATGTTCCTGGCCTGAGAGCTAGGCTCTGAACGTGTCTTTAAATAAATAAACCTGGTGCAAGGCACACCCTTCTGGTCTAGGCTCACAATCCTCCAAATGGCCAAATGCCACAGAGATAGGATAAAAAGAAATGAAAAAAGAGTTACCATCCACCTCTAGCTACACATAGCCTGCCCCTGAAACCAGGGCTGATGTATTTATGCCAGTTACTACAGCTGGTCAGTGGCTAGATCAGTGAGCAGCCTGCTAAAGCCCAGTGACCCTGCCCTGGAAAGTCCCTCACCACTATGGCCCTTCTCTGTAGGGTCGCCACTAGCAGACAGGGAGCCAGGATAAGGGAATGGAGGCAGGACCGCTGCTGGGAGCCAGACAGAGAGGCAGGCACCACTGTGCCCTGGCCGCAGCCGGCAGCACAGCAGCCCCGTGATTGCTTGCCGCCATGATAAAAGTCATGCACCTACCCCCAGTGGCAGACAGTAGGGCAGCACCAGGGGTATGCTCTGGCCTCTGACCTTATTAGAGGAACCCATCTGGAGCCCTGGTCCCGTTTCTCAGACATTAATTCTGGGCCCTGAGCCTTGCTTGGCTGGATATCTGAAGCATCAGTGTGATCCAGGCTTCCATCAGGAGCACTCTGCAGAACTGCGTATTAAACTTGGAGGAAGATAATGGCTGGTCATCCAGAAAATAAAAGGGAAAAAACACCTCATCTGACCCCCTCTCTGCAGAGCTTTGTACTCCCATCTGCTCAAGTTAGGGTACTTTTCCCGTGTGACATGTTTTTACGTGACATTGTTCCAGCTCAGCCCTCCAAACCATAGCCCCAATAGACAGTGGCTCCCCAGTCCGGCAAACACACAGTCACACACACACACACACACACACTGCTCACAATCCTGATCCTGCGCTCCGATGGGAGTAGGGGCCCTAGCATGTATTTGAACACCCTCCCTGCACTTTCCAAATCACTGAAATGACTGACAGCATTGTCTTTATGGTGTGGGCGTGCCGGAGATGGGGTGGCAGTAGTGCCATTGTTTGTAAAACTGTACTCCCCTCTGCGGAATTGATGAGACAAATCTCTCCTGTTATTTGGTAAGTGACAGATATTGAGCACAGTGATGCTAGGCGGGACAAGGAGGGGGAACCCCTAGCCCTTGCTTTTGGGGAGTTCCTAGGCTAACTGGGAGAGAGTCCCATATGCGACAATCTGAAAGCACAACATGAGGCAGGCCTTAAAGAGTCCCCGCCATTATTGCTGAGGCTTTGTTGGAGGGCCAGCACTCTTCATACCTCATCATCACATCCCAGGAAAAATGGGAAAGGTAGATTTCCGGCCAAGACGGAGGCCTAGACAGACACGCTGCATCTCCCTCCACACCTAAGAAGGAATACAACTAATCAAAACTAGAGACAACCAGAAGTTCCAGAAAATCAAACGGCATGGAAGTCCAGCAAACAAAGAAATAAAGAAGAAATACTCATCCAGACAGGTAGGAGGGGCGGAGCCCGGGCAGAGATGACGCAGTATGGTGGCAGCAGCGGCCGCAGCGGTGGTCGCAGTGGTGGTAGCAGCAGGCAGGCGGAAAGCTCAGTCACATGTTTTAAAAAGCCGGGAGGGACACGTGGGGAGCGCTACCAGCACCAGACCAGATCCTGCAAATCACTGTCCCAGCTCTGGGGACAATCAGGCCTCATTGCTTCTGACTGTGCAAACCAGTGGGGGTTGAGACGGAGGCAGAAACTGCCGGTCTCAGCACAGTCCGCTTGTTTAAAGGGCCCCCACAGTCCTAGAACGTCCGCAGACCCACCCACTCTGGGAACCACGGCCAGGGCAGCAGCTAGAGGGGTGCCAGTCTCATACGGAAGAGGGAGAAGTGCCTGGAAAAGGGGCCACTGCTGAGCAGGCGGCATTGTTCCCTCTCAGACCCCTCCCCCACATACAGCGCCACCATGAGGTGAAACGGGTGGCCCGTTACTGAGGAATCCCTAAGGCTCCGCCCCTTACAGCGTAACAGGAGCAACAGTACTTGCGCAAATCACAGAGGCAAACACAGAAAGATGAGGGGACAGAAGCACGACCCAGAAGTGGGGGCAGATCAAGGTCCCAGTGGCACAAGTAAGCAACGAGCAGATAGCACGCCTAACGGATGAAGAGATAGATAACTTAACAGAAGCACAGTTTAAGGCAGTGGTGATTAGGATGCTCACAGCTCTAACAGCAAAGATTAAACAGGACGGGGAAAGAAGGAAGGCTATCCTGGCTGAAATGAAAGACAATCCATATGAAACTAGTGGTGAGGGAGGGAAAACCAGGGAACAAATCAACATATCAGAACATAGAAAAGGAACAGTCAACCAGTGCAGAAAGAGGAAACGAGAAGTGAGGAAAATAGGAAGAGGCTCAGAAACCTCTGGGACAGCTATAAACGTGCCAACATCTGAATCATAGAGATGCCAGAAGGTGAAGAGGGAGAGCAAGAATTTGAAAGCTTATGTGAAAAAGTAATGAAGGAAAACTTCCCTAATTTAAGGAAGGAAATGGACATACAGGTCCAGGAAGCAGAGTCCCAAACAAACAAGACCCAGGGAGGACCCACCAAGACACATCATAATCAAAATGACAAAGGTGAAAGATAAAGAAAGAATTTTAAAAGTAGCAAGAGAAAAGCAGAGAGTTACCTACAAAGGGGTGCCTATAAGACTATCAGCTGATTTCGCAAAAGAAACTTTGCAGGCAAGAAGGGACTGGCAAGAAGTATTCAAGGTGATGAAAGGCAAGGACTTACAACCAAGATTCCTCTATCCAGCAAAGCTATCATTTAGAATGGAAGGGCAGATGAAGTGCTTCCCAGACAAGGTGAAGCTAAAGGAGCTCATCATCTCCAAGCCATTATTATATTAAATGTCAAAGGGACTTACTTAAGAAAAAGGATATCAAAACTAAGAACATTAAAATGAAAATAGTATCACAACTATCAACAACAGAAGCTAGGGAATAGAACAAAGGTAAACTAAGCAGACAACCAGAGTGGGAACAGAATCATAGATATGGGGAGCATGTCGGGGCAGGGCAGCTGGGAGGGGGAAGAAGGAGAGGGAGGAAAATGGTGCAGGAATTAAGAAGCAAGGTAGGAGTGTGGGGAATGGACAGGGGGATGTTGAGAAGATCTTTATACACAACCCACGGACATGGACTAAGGGTGGGGGACTGCTGGAGGGATGGGGGTTTCTGGGTGGAGGGGAACAAAGGGGAAAGAAATTGGGGCAACTGTAACAGCATAATCAATAGAACATACACAAAGGAATGTGAGTGGCTCAGTGGATTGAGCGTCGGCCTGCGAGCCAAGTGTCGCTGGTTCAATTCCCAGTCAGGGCACATGACTAGGTTGCACGCCAGGTCCCCAGTTGGGGGCACAAGTGAGAGGCAACCACACACTGATGTTTCTCTCCCTCTCTTTCTCTTTTCCCCCTCTCTCTAAAAATAAATAAATAAATAAATAAATGAACAGATAAATAAATACTAAAAAAAAAAAAAGAATGTGAAAGGGAAAAGGCATCCCCCCTGGGCTCAGCAAACCTATCCCTTGTGGAGGAGGCTTTCAGTCTGACTCTTATCACAGGGGTGAGTGGCAATGGCAGTGATTTAGTGAGGAGAGGGGGTGGGTGACATCAGCAACTGTGAGTTGGCATCAAGGAAGAGCGAGGGCCAAGTGAAAACGCTTACGGGCCTAGATTTCCTCATTAATTGAAGGTGGACTGTCCTGCTGGTGTCAGGGCCATGGCGCATTTGCTGTTGCCCTTACTTCTGGCTCCACTGGGGAAGAGGCCAGCCCACTGCTCTCTGTCCTGTCCTCTTCTCTGCCATAAGCATCTGCAGTACGTTGTGGAAGGAGCCATGGGCCACAGACAGGGGTCCGGGCGCCATGCCCGGGGACGCAGAACAGGCAAAGCAGCCCTCTGTGGAGATCAGAACAGCTCTTTTACCTGTCCCCGTTTACCTGGTCCACTGCAGTGGGGTGGGGTTCAGATGGGACAACAGTCACCAGGAGCCCTTTGTAAACTGTAAAGCGCAGTGCAAATGAGACAGACTGGCAGTGCTGTTGTTATTACTGCCTTCCTGGTCAGGTCCCAGTTAGCTGCGGAGTAGCAGACCCTGTGTAAAAGGCCACTCATTTGGGAGAGCCATGTACTGTGGGGAGCCTGAGGTACCAGGTGTCTTGGCCCACACTGAGGAGGAGCCAGGTGCAAGGGGATTCTGAAGACACGTGTGTGGGTTTATACAAAGTTCTCTCCTGAGGGGAGTTTGCAATGGCCTACGATTATGTGGTGGCAGTGGGTGAACGAGGGCGGGTGGTGTCCCGTGACTGAGATTCTCTCCCTCTAGCTTCAGGCTTTCTTCCCAACAAGGCCCAGGGTCATCTTTCCTGGCAAGAACCACCCTGGAACCAGTGCCACCTCCCCGCTCCCTGCCCAGCCCTTCCTAGGACCATGTGTTCCTCACAGCCACCCACAATGTCTCTGTCTGCTTCCCCCAAAGACAGGAGGCACAGCAGCGGGCGGTGAAGACTCACAGCTGGTAGCCCCGAACCCAGCCCGCCCCACCTCGCCACCTTTGACTCAGGCCCTTTCTCTACTTTCCTCGTTACCCCTCCGGGTCCTGGTGCTGCCCTGCCCCAGTGGGCTATGCTGCCCTTACTTTGGGCCAGAGTTCACTGGGCAGGAGAGTGAAGTGTGGCAGACGGCAAAGGGGATGAGGGACAGACCTTGTAGCTCCCCTAGGCTGGAACTTCCTCCCATCACAGTTCCCACCAAGAAAGCGGTCCTGCCAAACACAGGGTCCTGCAGCCCTTAGGTTTCACAGCCTGTGTGGCTCTCCAAGTGTCAGGCGGGCCTGTACATTAAGGGAACCCTCCAGCGCTAGTTTGTGGCCCCAGGCAAGGGCCACTTGCTGCAGCTGTCCCGGCAGGGCATGGGATGTGGCCATCCCCGCTCCCAGGGCCAGCTCTGATCCATTCTGGAACCAGTAGAAAGCTGGCTACTACGGCAGAGCTTCTTCCTTCCCCCTGCTCTCCAAACAACAGGCAGGAGACCAGCCGCCAATGTGCCTCGGGGACCCTTCTTGGTGAGGAGGAAACAGTTGCAGCCTGAGCCTTGCATGTTCTGGCCCAGCGTCCTAGGGTCACAGCTCATCCAACGCAGCGAAGGCTGAGTCCAGGGAAGGAGTGTGTGGATTTACGTGGCAGCTCCAGAGGCATGGCCCAAACTCCTCCACTCAGCTCTCCTGGGGACAAGCCCACTCTGGATCCATCCTGCCCCTGGCTTCTCACTAAACCCGGGCTGAGGAAGGAATGGTAAGGATAGGGAGCCACCCCACTGCCCCCTGCCCCCACCCCTGGCAGTCAACTACTTCTGCACTGCAATCAGTTCTGCCCACCTGGGCAAAATCAAGTTCTTTCAGTTTCTTCAACTGAAAAATGAGGCCACACTGCGATGCCTACCTCTTAAACCTATTACAAAGAACAAAACCAATGTACGTCAAGTACCAGATACAATGCGTTATATAGCAGAGGCTCAAAAGCAGAGCAAATAACTTTTAAAATATTTTACTCAAACTATAGCTGAACAATTTCTAGCAGCAAAACTACTTCAGTCAGGGTTGAATAGGGTGCTTTCTGGGGCTCTGTGGATAAGTCACCAAACCACTTCGGGCCTCAGTTTCCCCAAATGGTAAGTGACAGCAGCTGCGTTGTTATCTCACAGGAGGCCTTGGTTTCTGCTTCAGCTGAACTTTCATATTCAGGGACCCGAAAGTTGCCTCAAGTCAGGTACTGGCTAAAGGGCCCTGGATTATCTAGGTATTTCAACCAGGCAGATTCTCTAGCGCAGGCCAGAAAGGTCAAGCATTCAGCCTCAGCCCAAAGTACCAATGTCAAAGAAAATGGAAGTAACACATCCATCATCCAACTGAGGGTACTTTACTAGTTTATAATGTGCTCCCCATTCCCCTGGTGGCGGAAGGTAACTCCTGGTCACAGAGAAGAACACTGCCTAGGCTTGGGAAAAGATCTGCCTAAGGTCACACAATGGCACAGTCACGGAGCCACATCGGCTCCCAGGGCTCTGGAGTCCCAATTCCATGCCATTCTGCTGCACCGCGCTGGTCCCCAATCACACGACGAAGACTGAGAGCCAGGCACACAGGGGCCTTCATCTTCCCCCCTCCCATTTCACCACAGCCCCAGCCCCAGCGGAACCTTCTCTGAAGTACTTCCAGTCCTCGCTGGCTGCCACTGTTTTGGCCCCATCTAAGCACATTCCAAAAAGCCTGCTGACCAGAACCCAAGGGCTGCCAACCCAGCCTGGGGCTGTCGTCCTCATCAGTGACACCCACCCCCACTCCCAGACCATGGAACGTGGTGCTCTGCTCTCACTTCCCTTGGGAGATAAGTTTGAGGGGCCAAAAATGGGGGGGCATCCAACAGAAACCTGCCAACTGGGACAAAGATGCAGAATTGGAGGTATTGTTGAAAGAAAATGACCCACGACAAAATCAGAAACTTCATTAACCATTTTTAAAGCCCACAGACAAGGCCAGGTGTCCAAACCATCCGTTCAGGGCCCGAAGGAAGGGCTGCCCAGCTTGGTGCCTGTCGGTGGTGCCGTGGATGCTACTGGCAGAGCCCCACCCAAGCTGTCCCTATCCCCACCCCTCACTGACTTTCATCCTTTCTGTCCAGGGGCACCTCCTCTCAAGAGGGCACCCCACCAATCTAGAGGCAGCACAGTCCCCCGCGGGGCCCCCTCACCCCTGCTCCTGCTCCTCCACTAGCAGCCTCTCGGTGGAGTTGATAACATACTCAGCCTCAGGTGATTCACTCTGCCAAGCCGCAGTCTGTCCATCCGTGTCGCTGCGATGGCCCCTCCTTTCCCTTATACTCAGCACATCTGGCACAGCACAGGAGCTCAAACAACACTGCTTCAGCGGAATCCCAGCTGGGCTGAAGTCTCTCAGGCCGGGACTAAAGTGCCCCGGCTTTCCCCCTTACAGGTTGCAGGGTTTAACAGAGCGGCCTAACCTCTCTGACACTCAAATGCCTTATCTGGAAAATGAAGAAAATGTCACCTACCATGGAGGATGGGATAAGGATTCAAGATGATGAATGGCAAGGGCAACTTGCTCACCAGGTACAGAGCAGATGTTCAGTAAAGGAGCCTTGTGATGGGGCCCCTTCCAGCCACCTTCTCCGCTGCTGCTGCTGAGCTGCTACATGTGCTCTAAAGATGACACGAACCTCTTAGCTACAATCCCCCCTCCCCGCCTCTCTCCTTGCATCCTGTCCGTCCTGCACAGCCTTGCCAGGTTCATTTTCCTACAGCCCTGATTTCAGCGAATCACTCTTCTGCTTCCCAAATTAGTCCCCATTGCCTACAGGACCTGGGCCAGACTCCTTGGCCTGACCTTCAAGACTTGCTCTCCCCGCGTGCCCCGCTCCAGGATTCCGAGCCTCACTCCTCTGCTCCTTAGCCCCAGCGCCCAATAGACAGGGGCTTCTCCAGTCTGCGAAATGAGGTCATCCACACCCCACCTCTCCCAAGAAATGGGCTTTCCTGGGGACTCTTCTTGGTGCCCCGGCCTTCACCTCCGGCTGCTGACGTTCCATGCCCAGCTAGCCTGGAACAGAAGGGGCTCCTAGGGTCATGTACTTGCCACTCCCTTCTCCAGCTCCCAAGCCTCCTTAGGGAGAAATGTATTTCAGATGGATGCCATGCCTGCATAGTACGGCTTCCACTACGTCAGTACTAGCACAGCACGAGTGAGACCGAAGACAGGAGGCAGGCACCACCCCCCACCGCCCAGCCCAGCTCAGATGCAGAACAAGAGCGCAGCTGACCTCAGGGAAACAGATGTGATGAGGGAGCCGAGGGAAGCCTGCAAAGGGAAAAATAGGCCAAGTGAACAACGCAGACCCTTGACTTTCCTATGTATCCGCTCCCACAGACAAACCATAACCTATGTGAGAGGCCAGCTAAGGAAACTGAGGCTTGGGAGGGGATCAGGATCAATGTGCTCACAGCCTTGTGCTTTTGTGTAAATTGGGCAAATCCGTTCCTTGTTCTGGGCCTCAGTTTCCCCATCTAGAAATGAAATATCGGACCAGGGGCCCTGCTTGCCCAGGTTTAGCGAGAAGCTGGGACAAGGGTAGTCCTCAGCCCACATTTCTAGTGCCTGCTGAGTCATGCCCCTACCATGTGACTTAGGGGGTCCCAGGCTTCTTTGGGAGACCTGGATCCCTCGTTCATGCAGCCCAGTCTGCCACTGCAGGACAGAGATGCATTTCAGCCTAGACACACTCCTGTTTCAGCCTAGACACACTCCTCCCGCCTGCACCTCATGACTCTGCCTAACATTGTACTTTCAAAATGGACTAGGCATAGCCCGCGGATATTTTCTATTTGACCAGAGAGGAGGGGCACCACAACAGGCCCACTGCAGCCCTCTTTCCCCTGAGAAAAGCTACAGCCCCTAACAGGGCAGGCTGAGGAATGCTGGCTGGAGAAGGAGGGTTAGTATCTGCTTGGAAGGCAAAAGGGGAAAAAACCCTGCAGGAGATTAAAGCAATGAAGGCTCTACAACAAGAAATGCAGATCAAAGGGTTGCAAAGACCACCACAGCACCAGCACATCAGCCTCTAACTCTACCAAGACCCCTTGAGCCATTTTCTCCATTGTCCCCCTTGTCCCCTAGTCCCAGAGCGGAGGTGCAGTGGAGCAGTGCACCCTCCCTCAGCTGGCACCTGCGCCTCTGCAGTGGTTCTGGTTTCTCTCCCTGCCTTGCCAGAGATACACTTACACAGGCACAGGTTTGAAAAGCAAGGCCGAGGACAGGAGATGAAGGTCTCTGTGATTATTTAACTTAGAGGATAGAGGTTGGAGAGATGGTTTAACACCTATGAAATCTCCAATAGATTGTTAAGGAGAAGAGCAATGGTGGCCACCTGCTCTCAGCTCCACCCCCCGAGCGCATGCACACACACACACACACACACACACACACACACAATTTAAGTACAGCACGAGAGACTCATGTTAGCTCTGAGAAAGAACTTCCTGGTAACGATATGGGTGCAGTGCTATAGGAAGGCTCTGAAATGCCACCCTGGGATCTTTATCTTTATCACCTATTTTATCTGCATGGACAGGGTTAGAAACAGGGGAGCTTATGGACTAACACTGGGCATGCCCTCTTCTAGCCGCGAGTAGCTTATCTGCAAGTGAGGGGGTTGGAAGCCCCTTCTTCCTCTTTGGTTTTGTAAGCAAGCCAGTGACCTGTGAGGCTTGCTATTCCTCATTCCCTTATTCCCCAGGACCAGTGGAGCAGAGCTGCTCCTCCTGTCCACCCTGCCCCCGCCACCGCCCATACACACACTTTCCAAGAGTGTAAATGTAATAGTTCTTGAGGAATTTTTCACAGCTCCACTATGCTAGGAGGCAATTCTCAAGACTGCCAACATCTTCCAGCTACCTCCCTTCCTTCTGAAACTTTCAGCCCCTGACAGGCTGCAGACCAAGATCAAGAAGCACAAGAGAGTCATGTTAGGGGAGAAGGGGATCCCAGATGGGGTTCCCGAGCTAACACTGCACCCCTTCACCCTTAAGGAATGGGTGAGGCGAGATGAGGGTTTGGCTAATGAGATGTGTGTTGAATGAAGGCCATGGGACACAGTGAGATACAGTGGAAAAAGCCACTGCTCAGGAGGAAGCAGCAGCCTGTCCCCCTATTCCTAAATGCTGTGCAACCTTAAGCAAGTCCCTGTCGCTTTCCAGGGCTCAGGACTCCTGTATCTAAGCACAGAAGTCCAAACTGGGGCTCCCTAAAGGTCTGTGCAGCTGGAAGGAAGGGGATGAGCAGAGGCCTGGAGGGCCCTTAGCTTCCACCATGTTCGTCAGTAGGCTCCAGGCTCTCTCCTTCCCCCTCTGCAACCCCAACAAAGCAGAAGGGAGGCCGACATGGTACAGCTTCTCTCTAGAGATAGCCTACCTCCCAGTTCTACTTCCGGATCCAAAGGTGGTCTCTTACCTGCTAGACTTACGACCAAGACCCCACTCTAAAACCCTTGCTAAAACTCCAAATTAGTGTGGCATATTTACACACACATATATCAAAAGCTCCTAATTCCCATTCTTTGATGGCCCCTTCCCTATGATCACATCCCCATTCCACAGGCCAGCATTTGGGAGCCCCCACCACTGGGCATCAACCACCTCAGAGCAAAATAATCTCAACCAGAAAAGACTCACCTCACTCAAGCGGCCTGTCAGCCACCTCCCTCCCATTCCTAATTTTGCTCATACCACTAATCTTGGCCTAGCTAAATTCCTCTACTTTCTGAAAGCTTCCCAGGATGAGCCACCTGCATATAGAGATCTTCCATCTCTCCACGGTTTGCCTCTAGGCTCACGAATAAGCAACCAAAGGTACGTGTAGTCTGGGGTCTGGGCAGTTCAGGTACTGAGCTGGCTGCAGAAGGGAGATATTGGGATTTAACTTTTTTGTATAGCTGCAACCCATCCCCCTTCTCCACCCTCATTAGGCATAGTCCATAAGTACCTGAGCCTTCAGTGTCATTTCTGTAGTCACTTTCACATGGACCAGGACAAGTACAAGTTGGAGAGGTACAGCAAGCCCTTCTGGGGGCATTTCTTAACTGCCATGCATTGCTAGGCTTTGAGGGGGTTGTGCCTGAGTTCCAGCTTTCATTGACCCCTCTGAGGGCTTCGGAGAGAACTCGGACATCCGTGACATCAGGGAGACAATGTGGCAGGGAAACTTAATTATAGTTTGTCTCCTATGATAAGCCCCCAAATGCCCAAGGGACTCGGGCAGCTTGGCAGAGTGCTGAGAAAGAAGAGATCATCATGGGTTGCAAGAGACAAGCAGGAAAGGCACTGAGAAGGGCCCAGAGAACGTGGACGCGTAGAGTGAGTGGGTTTGGCTATGGGGAGGGGAGTTACATAGGGTAGATATGCCAGGTGGTTGCTGGTTTGAGGCAGGGCAGAGGGCTGGTCCAGCACTGGGCTGCAGATACCTAGGTGCCAAGTTAGGGGGCTTGTGTTGGCACTAGTCAAGGTGGGAGGAGGTGAGTGTACTGTGCTATCTGCAATACTTATTGGTGTCACAAAAGTCACCAGCTAGCCTTCCTCCCAAGTGACGGATTTACTGGGTCTCACTGTCTCCTCTCAAATGGTTCTCCACCGTCAGAGGTTGGTCAAAGGTCCAAGAAGGGCCTGCCAAGCTGCTGGGTTGCTCTGTCTCTCCTGCTCCTCAGGAAGGCCTCCAGTCCATTGCCAGGGCGGTAGGCAGGGCTGAATGAGGGGAGCCGTACTGGGGGATGGGGGCTCTGCTGGAACCCCCAGGTGTGGGGTGGGGATTCCAACAACGCAGTGCCCTTCACCCTGCCCATACCCACGCGGATGCAGCAGGAGGGCAGAGCCGCAGAGGGAGGTGTTTGTGTGCGGGACAAAGCTGGCCTTGAGCTCGACACCCAGGCTACCAAGAGTCTGGCCAAAAAGGAGGGTGACTGTGCGGGGCCAGTCGGGCTGCATACCGGACACCTGGTCTGTGGCCCGCCTGGTGGACACAGCTCTTCGTGGCCAGGGAGCCTAGGCAAAGTCGGGCGGTCACCAGTGTCAGAAATGTCTGCAGTAGACAATGACAGTGGCCCGGCGGGCTGGGTATTTTAAGTAACTGCGAAGTTGGCCGGTTTGTCTGCTTCTCTAGCTCTCTCACAACAATCAGACGGTGCTTTCCCTACTACAATAATGGCTCCTTCGGCCTCTGACACAGAAACCCCCTCCCAGCGTCGTCCTTATCACTATTTTTAAACGGGAGGCTCGAGAGAAAAAACGCGGCCAGTGTCCTCCGAGGGAAGAGGAGGCGCGGCGAGGGCCGCGGGGAGGGAGGGGCGAGACAAAGCGGCCTTGCAGTTCTAACGCAAGGACTAGCTTGAGCTCTAGCTGTAACCCAAGGTCCAGGGAGAGAGACACCCCTGCCAGTCTGCGGGGGCGGACGCCAGATTAGCTCGGAGGCCCAGGAGTAGGGGGCGCGGCTGGTTGGAGCCTCAAGGCCGAGCTTCGGAAGGGGAGTGGAGAACTTACAGGCCCACTGTGCTCCCCCAGGGAGGAGGCAAACAGTATGGATTAGATACCCCAATCCGTGGGACCTAGGCCCCTGCGTTGGCTTGGTCCACAGAGGGGAGAGGCAGGAGATGCGCAGGGGAGAGGAGAGGAAGGGAGGGGCGGCTGCCGGGCTGCTGAATACCCGAGTAACACAGCCGTTCCAGTTAATGTGCTATAACAAAGCTGCAGAGCTCCGGCCTACAGATGCACCGCTGGGGGTGCTGGCTGGCGGCTCCCCTCCTGGGACCGCGCAGCAGCACGTGCGGGCCTCATCCCCGCCTCCCCGAGAGCCCGGAGGCAGGGCCCAGGCTAGCCCGCCCGCCTGCCCGCCCTCTTCCCCCACCCCCCAGCCTCGGTGGCCCAGGCCCAGGGGACTCTGCCCCGGCCCTCGCCAGACAGTCCTCGAGGCGGGTTCCAAAGGGGATCGGAGAGTGGCCCGGAGGCCCACCGGCCCAGCCCTAGAGCTCCTCTCCAGGCGGCCTGAGCGGAGCATGCGGGATTGCACAGGACCGTGGGCAGGCGGGGGCTCCAGGTTGCCCCTAGCGCTTACCCGACCCGGTTCGTTTTCCAGTCCGGTTATTGTGTGCTGCACGGCGCGGGCCAAGGCTGGAGCCTCGGCTGCTGTGGCTGAGAGTATCGCCGCCACCGCTGCTGCTGCTGCTGCCGCCACCACGGCTCCAGCCACCTCCTGCACTGGCTCCCCTTCCCCAGGCTCTGGGCAGCTCCCCCATACTCCCTCCCCCACAACTCCACAGCCACAGGGTGGGGCGTCCGCGCCCTGATTGGCAGGCATGCGGCCCAATCGCCACGGGCGGGAAGGCGTGCCCGCCCCGCCCCCTGTTTTCCTCTGTGCGTATCTCTTTAAATGCTAATAAGTCTGAAGTGGCGTTGGAAGGGGGCGGAGAGGGTACAGAACCCCTCACAGGGACTCCCCACTCCCGCCCCCACACCTGGCGGATGGCTGCAGGGGACACTGCGAACGGGCGGGCCGGCCCCGCCCTGGTGGGGCTCGCAGGAGCCCTGGTTTCGGTTTTGCATTCGTCCCGTTTCCGTGGTCGCCATGCAATCGCGCTGTGGCGCCCTGGCCGCCACCCGGCAGTTTATTCCAAAGGGAGAGACGGGCAGAGAGAGGCGGAGCGGACTGGCTGGGGAGCCGGGGTGGCTGCAGAGCCCTTTGGAACCTTGCTGGGCCCAAGCTTAGGCATAGAGAAGGCCCCGCAGCGCGCGCGCGGGCGCCCCCAGGCCGCTCACAGGAAGGACTCACCTGCCAGGGAAGCCAATTGTAGCTCCCGCGCCCCAGCTTTGTCTGCCTTTTGGGCACACCAGGGCCTTTAGGGACCATCTGTGCCAACTTCCACCAGTTATCAAAGGGTCTGCTGCTGCCTAGAGAAGGGCAGGCGCATCCCCAAGGTCACCCAGCCCGCCAGCGCCAGCGACAGGGACAGATCTGGAATTCAAAAGCCTGGGCCCCAGGTCCAGGGCCGCTTTCACTTTCCTCCTCTGGTGAGACCTGTTTCCATAGTTTGACCCTCACTCAAATTTCCCCAACTTTCACAGAAATCGAGAGGATTCCCAAGGTCTACAGAGGCCTCCTCAAACTTTTAATGGTGAACCAAGCTTTGTGCAGTTCCCTGTCCTTAAAAAGTATAGATACCGAGGAAAAAAATCTTGTCTAAGCCCAGACTGGAGGTCTCAAGGCTGAGGGTGGACTGAGGAGGCCTGTATTAGGCTTGCCCCCTGCAATGTCTGGGATGTGTAGGGGCAGTGCAGCCTGAGCTTGGGTCTTTAGGGTGAGGGCATGAAGTGGCATTAGTGGCTGCATTAGTGGCCCCCAGGGCCAAGGGAGCTGAGGCAACAAGAAATCTAGTTCTACCACTGGTTCAAGCATATCCAGAAGACCCAGCCATAAAACTCTGTGAATGTCTAAAAACAGAGATTGGGGGGAGGTGAGGAAGAGGAGGGATTACAGCACAAAGCCTGCCATTTTTGCATTGCTCTACTGGGTCCTTTCTGCCTTGAAAAGATCCAGCTGCTAAGCTGGTAACAGGAATACTGCTGTCTCTGCATGTGGGGAGCACAGGAACTGACATGGCCTTTGGGGCTGGGATCTGGCTCGGGTTCTGCCACGGACTTGAAGTATAACTTTGACCAGTCCATCTTCCTCTCCGTGCCAGTCCATCACTCCATCTCAAGCTCCTTGATCTCTTCCAGCTCTGACAGTTCAACTCAATTCTTGCTATAGTATTCCATGATGTTCTATGACCTTCCATGACATTCTATACAACTCCAACAACAATCAGCAATTTGAATGTCAGACCTATTCTAGTCCCAAGTCTACATCAATGGCAGGGATAAGGGAGCTACCATTGGCTGGCTTGTTGTGGGACTTTGTTGGGCAAGTGCATTCTCCTTCCTTGCCTCAGTTTCCCCATTTGATTGGCTGGACTATACTATTTCCCTGGAGCTGTGGTTTATTGCTGTACAAAGGCCTGGTTCTCCATTGTTGGCCCTGATTTGGAGGTGCCTTTTTTCCGGTGCCTCTTTTGTAGGCTTCCTCACTGCCTCATGCCTCTGATCGCTTTCCACCTGTTCATATTTCACCCAGAACCCTTGATTCACGGAAGTAGACCAAATGGCAATTTGGAGGAGACAGTTTCCAAATCTGGAGCCCAGGGAAACACAGGACCAGGACAGTATGAGGAAGATTGGTGGTTCCAAGAGGCATGGTGAGCGGGGCAGTGAAATGATGAAGAGGGTCAAAGGTTACAAACGTTCAGTTATGAAATACATAAGTCATGGGGATGAAATTTACAGCATGGTGACTATAATTAATACTGTACTGCATATTTGAAAGTTGCTAAGAGTGTAGATTTTAAAAGCTCCCATCACAAAAAAATTCAGAACTATGGATGCTGACAGATGTTAACTAGACTTATTGTTATCACTTAACAATATATACAAACACCGAATCATGATGTTGTACACCAGACAGAATATAATGTTATATGCCAATTATATCACATCAAAAAAAATGTAATGCTGCCAGATTTGCCTTGGAAATCAGAGAACATATCCTTCATACATTCAGCAAGCCAGTCTGATGACTGTGCATACCCCATTGCAAGAACTTTAATCTTCAAGTCCAAAAGACCAGAATATTTAGGGCCTTCTCCAGTCTAATCCCTGGCCTCATTCTTATTCAAATACATTGAACTTGAACCAAACTTAATTGGTAATTCAAACTTCCCTGCTTTTCCCCACTTCTATGCTTTTGCTCTCTGCATTACATCTGCTAATACCTTTTCTTTCCTCTGTACTGATGAAAACCCTTTCCACCACCATTCAACGCCAAATCAAATACCACCTCTTCCATCATACTTTCCCTCAAGATAGCAGTTGAAGGGGTTCTCTCTGGTTTCTGAAGTTCAATAGATCATTTCGCACTTTGCCTTTAGTCTTTGGGGGCTACCTTTCTGAATAAAGGAGAATAATTTTTCCATTGCAGGAGAGAATGCAGACTGATGGGTGGTGCCATGTGAAGGGCAGAGCCTGTCCCAGGATCATGGCAATTACAGGCAGGAAGGGAGGGAGGAGGAAGGGAAGTCAGAAGGAGGGGAAGAGAGGTCAGGAGGAGACAGGGAGAGATAGAGAAAAGGAGGGAGAGAAGGGGAGTCTAGCTCACCTGAAAGGGTTAAGATTTGGCTTTCTTGGAAGCTGGGGACTGTCTTGGGGGTTGAGGGGGAGACTAGGTTATCATCTGGGACCAATACCAACAAGAGAGTAAAGGCCGAGGGAGATATTACACTCCAGGAATAGTGATATCACCTCTGCCTCATCCTCACCCCTCCTAGTGAAGGTTGCCTCAGAAGATTCATCATCAGAATTTGATAGAATCCTTTCCAACCCCTGGCCTGTTCGCTAGATGGGAATGGTTAGGCCTGGAGAGTAGAAGGGACTAAGACACCAGGCATTGAAGTTGTCTCTGCCCACCAGCAACACAGGCAACTGGATAATGAATGGCCAATAACATGGACCCTAAACTTAGGGTCTCATTCCTCTGGGAAATGGAGTTAAGAGTTCCAGCACTTCCTCTCTGTCTAGAATTTGGTATACTCCTACATCCTCCTCAAGCACAAGTCCTTTGAAGTTCTCAGAGTATCCACATGTTTTCATGGGGCAACCAGAGAATCTGTGTCCCAGATGCCACAGGGAAAGCCACCCTGGCCAGGCCTCATTCGAAGGGTTCACTTTCCTGAAGACCTATAGTAGATGGGGTTGACTCCTTATCCTCAAGGGACTTGAGTAAGAGGCTGGGAGCTGGGGGAAGAGACAGAAGAACTCAGCTGTAATAAGGGAGATGGGTTGCTTGCCCTGAAGCCCCCTGTCAATGCTTTCAGCCCAGTCCTTCAGTTCTCTTGCTCCTTGCAGATAAAGAGTTGCACTGCTCTCCAAAATGCATCAGAATGAAAGTCTGGAAGCTGAGTGGGGCAAGACCATGGAGATAGATGTCCAGTTCTCTTGCCTTCCTTCCTAAAGTCTCTCAGCCACTAGGAGCTAAGGGGAGTGGAGGAGGTGAGAGATAGGAGAGGCAAGTCAGTTCAGGACTCTATTCCATGTCTCCCTTCCCTCGTGATAGATTATGTGGTAGTGGGGCCTGTCGAGGGAGCTCCCAGAAAGAGCTCTGAACATCTACAGTGCTTCCCAGGTACAGATTATCTGGGCTCTTTTGTCTCATTCCTCCACCTTGTGTCTCATACACTGCTCATCCACATCCCCACACAGATGTCTTGCAGGAGAAATAGAAGAAGGCATAATGGAATTTAGGTATCCGGCCAAGATAGAGGATAGTTAACATGCTTTGCCTCCTTGCACAACCATAAAGATTACAACTACCTCAAAACAAACAAACAAACAAACAAACAAAAAAAGAACAGAACAGCCAGATAATCTAACTATATGGAAGTCCAATAAACAAAGATTTGAAGAAGTAATACTCATCCAGACAGGAAGAAGCAGAGACAGGAAGCCAGGGTGGAGAGGACATGGTGTGGCAGTGGTGGCAAGGTAGCTGCAGCTGGCCAGCAGAAAGAGCAGTCACACGTTATAAAAGCTGGGAGGGACACCTGGGGAGTGATCCTAGCCCCAGGTCAGACTGCGCATGTCACGGTTCCAGTGCCCGGAAAATAAAGCCTCATTGCTTCTGACTGTGAAAACCAGTGGGGGCTGGGATGGAGGAAGAAACTGCCAGTTTCCCAGGAGAGTTCATTTAGAGGCCCTCACAGTCTAAATATCCACAAACCCACCCCCACTAGGAACCATTGTCAGCAGCAGCTAGAGGGGCACCAGTTGCTTACAGGAAGCAGGTGAAGTGACTGGAAACTAGGCGAGTGCTGAGGAAGTGGCATTATTCCCTCTCAGACCCCTCCCCTATGTACAGCGCCACAAGGCATAGAAACAGGTCGCCCGTACTGACGAATCCCTACGGCTCCTCCCCTTAAAATGTAACAGGTGCAGCAGCTCTACCTAAGACATAGAGGCAAGCACAGGAAGCTGTCAAGTTGAGGAGACAGAGAGGTATGATCCAACATAAGAAGCAGATCAAGGCTCCAAAGGGAGAACTAAGCGAGGAGCAGATAGCCAACCTAACAGATGCAGAGTTCAAAACACTGGTGATAATGATGCTCAAAAAATGGCAGTATGACAAACGCATAAGGGAAGAAGTGAAGGCTATGCTAAATGAAACAAAGGAAAATCCACACAAAACCAATGGCGAAGGGAAGGAAACCGGGGTTCAAATCAATGTATTGGAACATAAGGAAGAAATAAACAGCCAACCAGTACAAAATAAAGAAACAAGAATTGGAAAAAAAATGAGGCGAGGCTTAGGAACCTCTGGGGCAACTTTAAACGTTCCAACATCCAAATCATAGGGGTGCCACAAGGAGAAAAGGAAGAGCAAGAAATTGAAAAGTTATTTGAAAAAATAATAAAGGAAAATTTCCTTAATTTGATGAAGGAAATAGACATACAAGTCCAGAAGAGAACCACTCCAAGACACATCATAATTAAAATGCCAAAGGTGAAAGATAAAGATAGAATCTTAAAATCAGTAAGAGAAAAGCAGAGTGCCTATAAGACTGTCAGCTGATTTATCAGAAGAAACTTTGCAGGCAAGAAAGGACTGGAAAGAAGCATTCAAAATGATGAAAAGCAAGGACCTACAACCAAGATTCCTCTATCCAGCAAAGCTATCATTTAGAATGGAAGGGCAGAAAAAGTGCTTCCCAGACTAGGTAAAGCTAAAAGAGCTCATCATCACCCAGCCATTATTATATAAAATGTTAAAGGAATTTACTTAAGAAAAAGAACAAAACTATGAATAGTCAAAGATAAACTTACAACTATCAACAAACGTTTCTAAAAACAAAAACAAACTAAGCAAACAACCAGAGCAGGAACAGAACCATAGATATGAAGATCATATGGAGGGTTATCAGCTGGGAGAGGGAAAGGGGAGAATGGGGAAATGGTGCAGGGATTAAGAAGCATAACTGGTAGGTAGGAAATAGACAGGGGGACGTTAGGAATAGTAAAAGAAAGGGAGAAGCAAAGAACTTACATGCATGACCCATGGACGTGAACTAGGGGGAGATTGCTGGGGGGGAGGGAGGTACTGGATGGAGGGGGCAAAGGGGAAAATTGGGACAACTGTAACAGCATAATCAATGAAATCAATGAAATATATTTTCAAAAGAAGGTATTGTGGAAAGATAAAGAGTTAGCAAAATGAAGGTGCTTGGGTGTGAATTGGTATAGTTATCTCTGCTGGTCCTGTTGTCTTCCTTCTCCTGCTTGTGATTTCAGGACCCCTCATCGATCATCTTCTGGCTAGGTTCCACAAGTGAGAGGCACTGGTGGGAGGATAGGAAAAATGGAGAAGCCAGAGTATTTAGCCTCTGCCTTCTGCACTTCTGGCAGTGTCTGCTATGTATATTCTATGGCTCCCCACCATCATTACACTTCCAATTCTGCTATGTGATCCCAATTTCTGATTCCATTCACACCATCTCCTCCCGCTATTCCTCCAGTGCTTACCTTCCCCTGATCTACCTTATATTTCAAGAGGGCTGACCCCCTTTAGGCTGTGTGTCCCAGGCTCTCAAATTAGTTGACTTAGTTTCCCCTAATGAGAGAAACATTGGAGAGGCAGATTGAAGGGCAAGAATGAGGGAAAGGAGAAAAAAATTTTTCTTTTCTTCTGGTTTGGGCAGCATTGCTTTTCTATGGTTCTAGCACCTGTGGACAGACCTGTGATCCCACTTTCCATCAAGTGACCCTGTCCCTGGACTCTAGATATACTTTTCCCCTCACTCCTTTAGTTTAGGGGTAGTCTTGGACCCCTGATGCCACTAATATCTTGGTTACCTTCCTGTCCTGCTCAGATTATCTGCCTATCACCTATGTAACCAGTTTCTTTTCTGCATTAAATTTGTTCATAAATTTTTGGTAGTCTGTTTTCCAAGTTTGATCTTGATTATAATCTGGACTAAAGGGAATACAGACTGTGGTTCAAGGTCAGTGAATGGGAGGTTCATTGGTCACTTGACTCAAAATGATAGAGGACTGGATGAAAGCCCCTGAAATGGTGCCTTGCAGCAGCCAGAGAAATGGAGGGAGGAACAGGGCTGACCACACTGATGCTACCCTTCCACCCGTCTGAATTCTTTAAGACCTTGCTTCTAGAACAACACAGCTCCAAATTCCCTAGAGGATTTTGGTAAGCAGGTGTGGACCATTGGGTTAGTTTTCACATTTTCTCTTTCAATGGCCAGAACTTCTATACCTGTTAAATGCCAGACCACCATCATCCTTCATGGCCAACCAAACCACTACCCTGCAGTAAACAACACCCCCACACAGACACCACACACAACAGCCACCAGGATTTATGTTGCTGATGATTTTATTGTGGAGGATAATACAAGGAAGTAGCTCTAAGTGAGTGGGAGGAGCTATAGTGCCCTCTAGTTACCTGCGTCCCCAAGAGGTTTTGGAGGTGTCATGGGTTTCTGGGTAGACTGCAAGATTACATATTGTGTTGGAGGTAGCTAATCAATACAGGGGGCATATCCAGCTGGTCAATGGCTTGTAGCTTGTTGGCCCGGTGCAGTGCTCTGCGGATAACTAAACGGGCCTGCGATAGGAGTGTTCGTGGAGTGGCTACAGCAAGGAGAAACAGGTCATGAGAAGCAATTCGCAGAGTAATGCTCCCACCCAAGGCTACATTCACCCTGCCCTTGCTACTGCAGGACTAAATGTTCTCTTCCTTCTAAGAAATGCCCCCCACTCTCACTTCAGTGTATGGTACCAATAGGGACACCCTGAGACCTAGAGAAGGCATGCTCAAGGCCCCAAAGCAGTCATTGGCAGAGGCAGAAGAGAACAGGATATCGGGCTACTGCTATCCCCCTACCTCATGTTAGCGATCTTGCTCCTAATTAGGAATATGCAGCTTCATCTCTCCCGGGCCTCCAGTAATATGAGGATGATGGTGCTTTATGCAATTCATCCCGTAAAGACTGGCTTGGGGGATGTTTTGGGACCTAGGAACTTCGCACCAGGAAGCTTATAGGACCAGCCTGCTTGACACTCACCTCGGGCTCGTAGCAATGACCGGGTGCCTCTTTTATCTTTCCAGTTCACCTCCAGGGGAGCAGATGGAAGGTAGATGTTCGCACCGAAATCAATTAACAGCTGGATGTACTCTGGATCACAATTATGGTGCAGGCAGGTTTCGAGGAGGCTGCGGGGATGTGGAACGCGAGCTAACAGGTACGGGTCAGTGCAGTTGTAGTCAGGGTCGGCCCCATAGAGCAAAAGCAGGCGGAAACAGTCCAGGTGCTCATAGACTGCAGCCAAGAAAAGGGGGCCGGAAAAGGAGATGACGTTCAACAGCGTGATCGGTAGCTTCGCCTTGATGTTGGGATCCGCCCCGTGGCCCAGGAGCTCCCGCAAGATGGCAACAGCGCCGTCACGCGCGGCCGTGAGCACGGGGGTGCAGTTGTTGTAGGTGCTTCCACTGGGAGAGGCGCCGGCTTCCAAGAGCGCACACACGCAATCCAGGTGGCCATGGCTGACAGCGGTAAACAGTGGGGTCTGTGCCTTGATGTCCAAGCTGTCGACATCAGCGCCGTGGGCCAGGAGGACCTTCACACAAGCCAAGTGGCCATAAGAAGCAGCCGAGCGCAAGGGTGTCCCGGGAACACCCCAGCCGCTCGTACTGTTGATGAAACGTTTATAACGCGCCTGGCGCAAAAGATGGTCCAAGGTGTAGGAGTCGTTTCTGTGCACTGCTTCCCGGAGAGCCTGCTTCTCCTCTGTGTCAGTGTCCTGTTCCTCCGTGTTCGGCTGCAGGAGGGAGAACATTTTGCTGATGTCCATGAAGCTCATGTTGGCTTAAGTGAGCATAACTCTTCTCATTATGAGGAGGAGAAGATGCCAGCTCTGTGGATGACAAAAACGGGAGATAGACTGGGGGGCACCCATCAAAAGCTTGGATACCAGCCCTTACCCCCTCACCCCCATCCTTCACCTCAGGTTCTTCCCTCAGGGGTCCCCTTCTTATCACTCCTACGCCATTTTTATTTCAAGCCCCAGAGATGGCTGCCACAACAGATCAGGCCTTTTCACCGCTTGGTGCCTTTGAATATGCTGTTCTGCATGCCCTTCAAACTCCTACATCTGGGAAGGCCTCCCTAATCTCCTCCTCTCCCTGCTCAGGGATTCCTAAAGATCACACTGTTGACTTTAGCTATGAATGTTCTCACCACATTTCTACTTACTTGTGCTCCATCACTGTGTAAATGTCATGACCAGGATCCCTGTATTCCTCCACTCCCAGCAGAAATATCATGGCTGAGGATTTGGGAGATGGCATCTTCCTCAGTTCAGAATGCGTGAACTAATGAGGTGGCCCTGGCCTGGCTGTTTGTAGGCCAACAGAATGGTCCTTTGTGATGTTAAGCTCCCATCTCTGAGCATTCTGAGACTACTTCTTAGCCTTTCAGGTACATGAAGATGCCATCTACCACTATCCCTTTGTTAGCATGGGACCTCAAGTACACACCTCAAAGAAATTGAGATGGGTGGGTGGGGTCTCCCTCAACTTTGGACCCCTGCATACCATCAACTTCATATATGGTCTTATTATTTATTTATTTTGGGGTGCAATTACAAGAAGAGGATCTTAGAAATGAGGCAGACCTAAAGAGGCAACTTAGCAACGCCGGAGCCTAGCGGAGTAACTTTGGGCAGGACTCTTCCCTTCTTTGGACTCAGTTTCCTTATCTACAAGACAGAAATGATAGTCCCTGCCTCATGAGTCTGTTAAGAGGAACAGAGCTATCATATATTAGATCTTTGAACATGAGCTTCCTCGCTTGGCACCTTCAACCTCCTCACTGGCTCCTCCCCCTCAACCATCTTAGGAAACAAAACAAAACACTTCTACGGTCCTTTGTCCCATTCTCTTCATCTCTTTCTCCTTTATCAAACATAGCCAAAGAGTCATGTACTGTCTACTTTCCCACCTCTCCTTCCTTTCTCTCCCATCTTCAGTCTGACACTACCTACCCTCAATCAGACACTGAGGTCGTTCTTTAAAAAAGTTGTCCTTGTGTTTAAATCTACTGGCTGCTTCTCAGATCTTTCCTTCTCAGACTTTTCTGGGACATCGGCCCCACTGACCATTTCCTACATGGTTTTCCATTGGCTTCGTGGTCAGCCCACTTTCCTTATTTTTCTCCCCTCTGTTTGCCCCTGAAATAGTTATGATTCCCTAGTTCTCTCTTTGATCCTCTTCTTTTCAGTCCCAGAGCTGTAGCTCTTATATTTATTCTGATGATTTCAAGCCTATTACTCCAAACCCCCAGCTCTCTCTTTAGCAAAATGTATATATTCACTGAGTTTCTTCAGGCACTTCAAAGTCAGCAGTATCACATCACCACCACCACAGCAGTATCACAAAACTTGATCCATATCTGTTTCTTACCATCCACCTGGTCAACCAAACCAAATAACTCAAGACTCATCTCTCAGTCCTTTTAACTCTTCATCCCACTCCCATCCAATTGGTCATCAAATCCTGTGGATATTACTTCCCAAAGGTCTCTATAGGCCACTGCCCGCAGGTCCATCCCATTGCCAGTGCTTTATATAGGCCCCCATAATCTTTTGTCTCAATTGCTGTAGTGGTCTCCTAACCAGTTTCCCATTTCAATATTTCCTCTACATTGTGGTTAAAATGATTATTTAAAAATACAAACCTTATCAGTGCCAATTTCCTGTTTTTAAGTCCCTTAATCGCTTCTTTTTCTTTCAGAGTACAGCCCCGATGCCTTAGCCTGGCTCAGAGGTCCTTTGTGAGCAAATCTTGGCCACATCTCCAGCCTTACCTTCTACCAATCCTCTACTTATACCTCTACTTATTCAGCGATAAGAGAAATCATGGTTCCCCATAAATATCATACCTTCTTCTGTCACATGCATTTTCTTCTGACGGGTTAGTTCCTTCAGAGTCTGTGCTTTTATAGCACTATAGGAGTCATCACATTGTATTGTAACTGCTTCTATATAGGTCTGTTTTGCCCCACTGCTGATTGAAAGGTCAGGTAAGGTAGTGGTAAAACATGGTGTGGCATTCTGCTTCAATCCCAGATGCACCATTTAGTAGCTGTGTGACCTAGGGCAGATCACTTAATCTCTCTGTGCCCATTTTTTCATCTGCATAAAGAGGATGATACTAGCACCTGACTCAGAGGGTTATTGTTAAGATTAAATGAGTTAATACACATTGTTTAGAATGGCACCTGAGTGTAGTACTCAGTAGCTTTTTTTAATGTGATGATGTTATCACTTAAGTCTTCTATGACTATTAGTCCCTACATAAAGTCCTATAACTTCAGAGCTGAAATGCACCTAATAAGTCATATAATTTAATTTCTTCAATTTAGAAATGAGAAAACCAAGGCTCAGGGGAGAGCAGCCACTTTTTCTGAAGGTCATATGGCTGATATTGTCAGTTGTTTCATTAGCAAGAACCCAGAACATACCTATAATCCTGTGATTTTCAAACCTGTTTCACCATAATGAAAGAGGTAATACTATATCATTCCCATTTTGTGGATGGAGGAAACAGAGACCTGAGAGGCTAAGGGATTTGCCAGGTGCCTTACAAAGAGGCAATAACAGAGCCAGAAATAGAATTCATGTTTCCCTAGTCCCCATGCTGTTTTTCTATTGCATCATAGCTCCTAGAATCCTCAGCTGTGAGGGCCATGCTGAATCCCATAGACTTCATTCATGGAAGATTTCTTTACAAATCGTTTGTTCAGGCAGCCAGCAAAGGGCACCTTCTTAATATATATTTGGGGTGGGGTGGGGGGAATTGTGTCCAGGGAGACAAAGAAGGCAGGGGGTGTGCAGGAAAATGCTGAAGCTCTCACCAAGGTCATACCATGAGCCTACAGCTGGGTCCATCTAAAGAGCCTCCAGAGGGAAATCAAGCCATGGTCCCTAGTTGGCTTGGGTAATTTAGTGGATTGTGCCATATTAGCTAGGATAAGAAAATCTAGCTACTCTACTTGTCTAACCTCACCTTGTTGTGGTTTATTAATCAATGCTTATTATGTGGCCATTTTGCACAAGGATCCCCTTCCTGATCCTCAAAGTACAGGGGTTTTAAGCGTGTGTGTGTGTGTGTGTGTGTGTGACATTGGCCCCTGTAGCAATCTGGTTATATCTCTAGTCCCATTTCAGAATGGTTTTTAATACATAAAAGAAAATGTTTAGGTTTAAAGAAAACAAATTATATTGAAATAGTTATTGTTTTTAAAAAAATTATATAATATAGCAATAAATGTTCCTTATTAACACATTAAATAACAAGATCTAGTAATTTCTATGTTGATGATGAGCATAAATGACAATTCCAAAAATCTGGTATGACTGTAATATGATATGAAATGCCTGTTATTTCTTCTGGTGACCAAGTTACATAAACTAGTAATACTGTTGTAATTCACTGCCTGCATTCATCCTTGAAAGAAATGGTAAATTTCTAGTTAGAGATTAGGGGAATAAAAGGTCCCATCTGCGTTTTTGCATCCTTTGAAGTCTAAGGCCCTCTTGAGGGTCTATGATCTATGTTAAGAGTTCCTAACAGAGAGTGGCTAGTTTGTGTGGACCCCAGAAGAGTCCCCCAGGCATTAGTAGACTATTTCTTAGACTCACCTTTCCCATGTCCTGAGGAGCTCTGTCTGCACTTCTGCCCTGAGACCTGCTGCACCTCCACACACAGACTCAAATACCACACAAGAACATAAAGACAAATCTCAACACTCTCTTAATTGTGTAAGGTCACTTTATGTCAAGAAGTAGGTCTGTTTGAACTCCAAAACCTAGGCAGACACAACCCCTTGGAACAGACACAGCAAGAAGTCATCATTGTATCCGTCTTCCTCTCTGTGGTCAGGCTTACCTACAGAAGTGCCCCCCAGAAACCAGTGGGAACAACCCATGGGCCTGCAGGCCCACTACTCCATGGCAGTGTTGTGGGATCCTAGGCTCCAGGTACTCACCGGGCTTCTGCCTGAGGCTGCACTTCCCAGGGTTGCCACTGTTCCCACCACTCTGAAAAGCCTGAGCCCTGGTGGTTTGTCCTTGGGGAGCCCCTACTGCTCCAAGGCTGGGGCAAAAGAGACTCTCAGTTCCCACTGGTAGCACTGCCTGAAGGCTAGACGTCAGCCCCTGGGCTAACTAGGTCTATGGGGCTAATTTTAGGTTGCCCTCCACCCTCCTCTCAGGGCCGTGTTATCTTACTTATGCCATTCTGGGAGTGATCCCAGCCAATGGAGGGGGGCTATCCGTGGGGAAGGCCTGGAAGGACTGACTGACAGATAGACAGGTGCCTGGTGAGGTCAGGGATCAGGATCCTAGTGTGTCCCTGTGTATCCCTCCCCACCCCTCAAATGGGCTACATGGCTAGACCCCTGAGCTGCCTTCCTCAAAGCCAGACCTTCCTCTGGGCAGGGGTGGTTTTTTTCTCCCTAACTTAGTCTCTCTGAATTTCCTTATCCTTTCTTGAAGGTCCATCAAGACATCACCCCACCACCACTGCCACCACCTCCACTCCCAAGAGTGTGGAGGACAGTGGGAAGCAGAGACCTCCATACTGGAATGTGTACCAGTAAAGTTGTCTGAAGTTTGATGATGTCCTGATCATGTATAAAGGTCTTCTCAGTCCACTAACCCACCAGGCTCAGCCTGAGGAAAATGCCCATAGCCTCCCCACTCTGCTCACACCTAAGGCATCAAACCAGATCAAAATGATTTGTACAAATCACTTTTTTCCAGAAGTAAGAAGTCAAATTATAACTGAAAACATACAATGATTTAAGCTATATAAGCCTGGGACCAAATTGTATAAAGAGAAGGATCAGAGAAGATACAATAGAAAATCACTTTATTGCTTTAAAATGAAAGGAATGTGGCAACTATCAAAAAAAGGCAAATTAAAAAATGGCTCCTACTTATAAATGGAAAAGACTCAAATAAACTAGTTCCTAAAAAACAAACAAACAGAATTTAAAGAGCTACTAAGAGAAGTACAAAAGGGCATATTTACATACAAAAAAAGGACAGCCAAATTAATATAGTGTTTTTCCTCTAAAGAGGAAGACCGGTTTGTGTCTGTAGCTCAGCTATATGTGGGTAAGAAATCAAGGAGCTCTACTGGCTCCTCTCTCCTACTTCCAACAGTTCAATTAAAAGGCGCCTCTTTCGTACAGAGAAAATTAGCTAATAAGGGGAGCCTTCAGAAAGGCCTGTGTTTACAACTGGATGTGATCGTACAGAGACAGCTCTTTCACTAAGATATCTCATTTTTTTAGTATAAACCAGACATAGAGTATTTGAATAGACATCTTGGGCGAGAACCTGGATTCTGCTGGCAATGGGAATTCTGGAAACGCTGACAAAATACACTGCATGACCCAAACGTAGGCCTGCCTTCCCGCAGCATGTGAAAGTGGATAAACCATGGCTGCATATCCAGTGGGAAAATGTACAGCAAGTGTGTCAATCCCAAGGGGGAAAACCTGGTGTTTAAACAAACAAACAAACAAAAAAAAAAACAACACATCCCTTACCCAAGGAGTCTTTAGGCCTGCTATAAGAATGGACTTTTTTGAAAAGTCTACATTACCACAAAGTGACATACCAGCCAAATTATAAAAGTAGTGCCAACTGTATGTAAAAATCCACAAACTTGACATGATGTCTAGAGAAACAAAACCACTGGTTTTCATGAGAAGACCTAAGAACAGGCCTGTTTCAGGAAAACTCAGATGGGCACACAGGCCATGTATAAGCTAGGGTCTAAAGCACTAAGATTTTCAATTGTCTCCTGAACTGATGTTGAGAATGCTAAAAATATTATTCATTCAGACCCCCGTAATTTGGAATTGATCATTTTAGAATGTAGTGGATTCAAGTTTACCTATGGACTATATGAAAAGAGGAGTTGGCTAAGTGAGTATTATAAAACCTAGCTGGGGTGTGGGTTGGGGAGGGCAAGTGTAACTTAAGAAAACTGTTCACTTATATGTTCTAAACCATCAAGCACTCATGCACTCATGTTAACAGTTAAAGATCATTTTAATTTATTTCTCAGGCAAACATCAGGGTCTTTATTGGCAATAACATTAGCTTACATCCTATGAGTAAACATACACGAAAGTAAACTTTTCTTTTAAACATTCTGTAGTTCAGTTACCCGTTACACACTCTCTCTCCGGTCCTTCAACAGGATCTTAATTCTCCACTATGACAATATTTCCACTTTGTTCTCATGCTGCAACAGTGAGGGTGAAAAAGTAGGGAAGGAAAATGGAATAATGGAACCAGTCTAGTATCTTAGCTCAAACACTACATTTCTAAAGTGAATCCTATTAGAACAATAACACATTCTCTCTTGTCTACATTCCAGGCTGCATATACTGGTTGCTCACTTAATAAATGTCCTAAATCTTCTTCAAGATTCTTAAGTGGGAAGAGGGGTGCCCTGGCCCTGCCCATGTAAACCAATTGGAAAAGCAGCATAGCCTTCTTTGGGGCAAGGTGCACCTAGCACGGAAGCAGGTAAGTAGCTTACTGCTGCTCGGAGCAGCCTGCCTTCTGGGTGCTAGCCTCGGAGACGCCTGTAATCCCAGAGCTGCCTGTTGCCCTAGACACATGGATCCACTCAGAGAAGTCTATGACCCCAGAGATGTCCATGGCCCCAGAGGCACCCTCATTCTCAGCAGTGCTGTCTGTGGGCCTAGGGCTGCACATAATCGGAGAACAGCGAAGGTGGTTGTCTCCGCACTGGCTTTGTACTTGATCCATCTGAGCTTCACCACCCATAACATCATCAGGATTGGTCAAATGATTTTCCGGATGCTGAGGTAATATACACCCAAATTCAGAGCAGGCAGAGGCTTCTTTTGGCGGCTCTCTGTGAACGGTAAATTTCTGTAATGGGAGCAAGGAATGGTTGAAAAGAGTTATAAACAGGAAAAAAAACTAGGAAAATACCACATAGACCTATAGGGATTCTACCTACTGTCACTTATATGGTAGCAGATGACCTCCTGTCACACCCCCGCCCAACATTACCCCCAATCATTTTTTCTTCATCATTTTACATAGTGCTTTAAAAGCCCAACCACTAAAGATCCTCAAGGGACTTGTGTCTATAAAAGTCTTTTTATCTAATAAATGCAATTTTATTACTGGGAACAGGAGGGCAAGGAGGAGGCTCACTAACATTCATTGAATACCTCTATGTGCCAGAAACTTTACATATAGTATTTCCTTTTATACTCATATAAGAATCCTACTAATTAGGTATTAGCTATATTTTACAGATGAGGAAACTGAGGCTCATAAAATTTAAGGTAGTCACCCAAATCCACACATTTAGGAAATGATGGAGCTAGGATCTGACCCTGCCTCTTTTTAATGCCAAAGTCTATAACCTGTCAACTACTTCATGCTACCTCCCATGGGTATTTTCACTTTCAGGGCTAACACAATGATTCAATGACATTTAACTTTCTGGTGGTCATAGACACTTTTGAAAATCTGAAGAAAATAATGGACCTACCTTCTTCTCAGAAAACTGCATGTATGCACATATGTGAGCATGAGACAGCATATACACAGTTTTAGGTATAATTTCAGGGGCTTCACAGATGCCCCAAAGGGCATTTGTGGACACCTATGGGTTCGTGGACTCCAGTTAAGAGCTCCTGCCTTAGAGAACAGGCATATCATTTTTATTTTTCCAGATATGACAAAACACAAACTCTCAAACTCTGTGTGTATGTGTGTGTGTGTGTGTGTGTGCATGTGTGTGTGATAACCCCTGGAGGTTATCACTGGGGAAGCTGGGGAAGTCTTTTAAACATTTCTTCATTTCCTATGCTTTTGTATTCTGCACAGTCTACCTTTGCACATGAACTGCCTTTTAAAAATTTGAACAGGGTTTCCCTGACCAGTGTGGCTCAGTTGGTTGGGTGTCATCCTACAAAGTGAAAGGTCGCTGGTTTTATTCCCAAGTCAGAGCACATGCCTGGGTTGCAGGTTCAATCCCCAGTCGGGGCACCTTCAAAAGGCAATTGATTGACATTTCTCTCTCACATTGATGTTTCTCTCCCTCTGTTTCTCCCTCCCTTCCTTTCTATCTACAAATGAGAAAATAAAATCTTAAAAAATAAATAAAATTTCAACAGGGTTACTTGGGTAATAATATTATGGGCCACTTCCATTTTACTTCTGTAAATTAAAAATGGTGTTAAAACTATGTATATATTTTTTAAAGCCTTAATTTTTTATTTATAATCAGAGAATGATCTGATTCTATCTTGAATGAATCTGATTCTCTCTCAGGAGTCAGGCAGGAATAAGTTAAAGGGCTGAATCTAGAATAAGTGAACTGCTCTGGGGGACTTGTTGCTAATAGCTAAAAGAGAAGTCAGGAGACCCTAGGAAAGATTTTCTACTTCTCAGTTCTGCCTAGGGCTTTGCCTTCCTTCCCAGGACTGCTTGCTTCCCTTGTTTCCCATAATTTTAAGTCATGCTTCAGATTTCCAGTTTTCCTTATCTTCAGTTTTATTTTTAATTTATTGATTTTAGAGAATAGGGAGGGAAGGAGGGAGGGAGGAAAGGATAAAGGGAGGGAAGAAGGGAGGGAGGAAGAGAGAGATCAATTGGTTGTTCCACTTAGTTATGCATTCATTGATTGATTCTTGTATGTGCCCTGACCGGGGATTGAACCTACAACCTTGGCATATTGGGACCATGCTCTAATTAACTGAGCTACCTGGCCAGTGCCTCCTCTTCTTTTAAAAAAAATCCTCACCCAACGATATATTTATTGATTTGAGTGTGAAAGAAAGAGAGAGAGAGGGGGGAGAGGGAGGAGAGTGAAACATCAATCAGTTGTCTCCCATATGTGCCCCGACTGGGGATAGAACCTAGAATCTAGATATGTGCCCTGACCGGGGAGCAAATCTGCAACCATTTGGTGTACAGGATGAAACTCTAACCAACTGACCCACCCAGTCAGGGTATCTCTTCTTTAAAAGAAAAAATGGAACAAAGTAACTGACTATTGCTTCCCAAGAGGACATTCAAAAGTTTGAGATCTGATGTAATCACAATACATTTATTTTCACAATAAAAGGTATTTGTTTACTTATAGGGGGAAGGAAAGCTATGCCTTATCTCGCCTAAAGTGGGTTCACACCCAGTTCCTAAATAGCACACCCATTCCAAGGATTCCTTTCTGAAATGTACCTCTCCCTCTCCTTCAAACACACTCTTAAGGACCACTAGATTCTAGAAGCAACTCAGCATTTTTCATATTTTGAAAGAAAACCTTTGTTGACTTATTTAACCTGTAATTAAAACGAAGTGTCTGGTTTGGTTTTGCTGGTATTATAAATCAAAATCAACACACATAGCATGAGCATTCAATGAACAGTTTGCAATCTACATGGAGAGAAAATAAGAACTTTTATGAGTTTCCTTATTTAAAATATAACAATTTCATTGTTCTTATCAGTATACCCAAGATGTTATATTTACTCTCTTGATGGATAACAAATGCCAGTGTGACTTCCCTCTTGTTTCCTCTTGTTTCTCCTAATAATTACATCCAAATCAAAAAGGGAACCAATTCACTTGTTTAACTAGCTAAGTGTGATATTTACTACATTATATGGGAAGTAAGAAAAAGAGTGTGCCTCAGACTCTGTATACAAAGGACATCTGGAAGCCAGAAAGTATAACAAGTCAGCCAGGCAGCTTCTTACAAGTACCAATTCAACACCAAGTGGGCTGGGCCTACACAGAAGGGGGAAGAGGAGCTCATTTTGAGACTTTTCTCAGTACCTTTTCTAGTCTGCGCACATATGCTTCCAACATTGCTTTCTGCTCCTTAATTTCCAGTATGCTCCTCAGCATACTCTCCTTAGGATTTAGCTCTTTGCCAAAGCGACTATACATTCCACGCCAGAACCTTGAATAAACAAACAAACAAAAAAGTGCATTAGTTGAGTTGGAGGAAAAGATTGCTATTTTTTCCTTATGTCAAGAAAATATTACCCTAGTAGGTGGGCAGATCTCAAAAGGAAGGTAATTTTAATGACATTAAAAAGACTCTGGAAAATTTAGATTAAAGATGGTGGAGGACTGAGAGCTATGCTGACCTCCTCCCAGGACCAGTCTGGAATTGCAGCTGAATTAAAAAGGTCATCCAGAATGAACAACTAAGTGGTGGCTGGAGGGAGGCCTTATAACCATGGACAGACAAAAGAAGCCACTTCACCACAGTGAGACCAGTACACAGTGTGAAGGAGATGGGAGAAGTCTGGCTGGACTTCCATGGGTGGCAGCCGAGGCGCCTGAGGGATATTTCAGTGGCTGGGGGTTCCCCTTGAGAAGCGTGGTGTCTAAACCCCGGGCCAGGCTCTGAAACTACAGCAACAGAGCCAGAAAGGCACCCAGATAACATCCAGCTTTGAAAAGGGACAGGGTATCTGTCTGCCAGGTAGAGATGGCTAAAGATATGGAAAGCCTTTTAAAGCTCCAAAACACAAAATTTCATTTGCGGCTACTTACCCTGGGCTCTAGCAAAGAGGGTAAGAGTGGACTAGAGTTGCAGGAGGAGAATTTGAGGACAGAGGCTTTGGGGAGAGAACTGAGGGAGCAGCCAGGATCCCTGTGCTGAGTCATTCCCCATACTGCATGAGCCATCTTGCTCAGGCATTGCACTCCCCTCCAAGTGGCATCAGCCTTCGGGAAAGCAATAGGCCTGCCAGCAGGAATTACTATGCTCCACCCTGTGGTGCTTAAGCCTCACTGCTGATTACAGATTACTAGATTAACGATTGAAGGAGACAGCCACAGACTGTGAATCTCTGGTAATCTTGGACAGGCTGCCTACTGCCAGACTGGGACACCATCTGACATCACCAGGGGTGGATCCAGAAAAAGAAGACAGTGGTAAAACTAGATTATGCTGAGACAAATTCTACAACAGTCTTCTTAAAGATTTGCATTATTGTCTCTCCTGCACAGCTTTTTAACATCCATTTCTCGTCTTTCAAGTCTGTGCCTATTAGGTCACTAGTTGTTATTTTATAGTTTATTTCAAATCTCATATTTTTCTCTTCCCTTCCCTTAATCCATTTTACCTTCTTTCCTCTTCTTATTTTCGATTTAAATTTTTACTATCTTGCTACAACCTGTTTCTACTCCACACTCTTAGCAATTCTCCCCTCTCCAGCCTCTCCAAACCACTTTTCTTGTCATTAGTCATCTCACACTTTTTCCCCATTCTTAAAATATCCTTATTCTCTCCCCACCTTTATCAATCTTTGCTTGTTGCTTATGTATATGGTAATTGTTCTTGCATTTCATTAACTTTATTTCCAGATCTTCACTATTTTTGTATTTCAAATCTCAAATTTTACTGTTCCCCTTTCCTACTCCATTTTGCCTTCCTCCTGCCTTTTCTTTTTCTCGTTTTAAATTTAAATGTTTCCCTGCCTTAGCTTGGTTTTCATTCCTCACTCTTAGCATTCCTTCTCCCTTTATCCTCTCAAAATCACTTCTCTTTCCTCTAGACATTTCTTAAACTGTTCTTTCTCTTTTCCCTCTTATTCCCATCCCACATATATTAATCTTTGATCTGTTGTTGATATTGCTGTGCTCGATCTTTCCCCTCAATTTGGTTACTATTGTTTTTTATATTTTTTCCTTTTTTATCTCTCACTTCATATATATAAACACACACATATATATACATATATGTACATCTATAGAGAAAAATTTATATATATGTATATATAAATTTCTCTTTAAACCTAATACTATGTGCATCCCTCCTCTTACTCCATTCCACCTTCTTCCCACCTTTTTTTATTTATGATGTAAATTTTATTTTCTTTCTCTCTTCGCCTTGCCTCAGTTCCTTACTCTTAGTATTGTTCCTCCCTCTACTCTCTCATATTCATTTTTCTTTCTTATAATAGTCTTAATCCCTTCACACATTTATTAATATTGGCTCATTTGCTGTTGATAGTGTGGTTGTGGGTAGGGGTTATTTTTTTGGGTGTGGGTTTGTTTCCTGGGCTGTTTGGTTTTGTTCTGGCAGCACCTGAACAATAGCATACAAGACGTGGTGGGGGGAGTAACTCTCAGTCATCTCGCCAGAGGGAAGGACTCACCAAAGATGACTGAACAACAACTAAAACCTAGTTACAACCCGAGAGCCCACATAAATGGCATCAAGCTGAGGGGATCAAGGAGACTAAACCACTGAGTATCACAGATCTCCTACCACAGAGGTCACACCACGAAAACAGGGAGTCAAAGCAGATCAATCTAAGATGCAGAAATAAACAAGAACAGTCTCCAAAAATGAGGAGATGAAGAACCCCCAATCCAAAGGAAAGGAGGAATCCCAAGAAAGAGTGCTAAATGTAACAGAGGCATGCACTCTATCAGACACTGAGTTCAAAACAATGGTTATAAGGATCCTCAAGGAGCTCAGTGGGAACTACAAAGAAGTCCAGGGAAACTACAAAGAACTTACTGAGAACTACACCAACATGAAAAAGGACATAGAAACTATCAATAAGAGCCAGGAGGAAATGAAGAATATAATATCTGAAATGAAGAACACAGAAGAAGGAATTAAAAGCAGGCCAGATGAAGCAGAAGATCGAATCAGCCAGCTGGAGGACAAGGTAGAAAAAAAATTCCCAGGCAGAGCAACAAAATGAAAAAATGACTCAAAAAGAACAAAGAGAATTTAAGGGAGCTGCAGGAAAACATGAAATGGAACAATATCTGTATCATATGGATACCAAGAGAAAAACAGAAGCAAGGGATAGAAAAAATGTTTGAAAAAGTAATGACAGAAAAAAAAACACATAAACAAAATGAAAGACAAAAATCACATGATCATATCAATACATGCTGAAAAAGCATTTTATAAAGTACAGCACACATTTAATAAAAATGCTCAGTAAACTGGGAATAGAGGGAGCATACCTTAACATAATAAAGGCTATATACGAGAAACCTACAGCCAACATCATACTCAATGGGCAAAAACTAAAAGCTTTCCCCCAAAGATCAGGAACAAGACAAGGGTGGCCACTTTCACCAGTTTTATTCAACACAGTATTGGAAATTCTAGCCACAGCAATCAGACAAGAAAAAGAAATGAAAGGCATCCAAATTGGAAAGGAGTAAGTAAAACTGTCATTATTTGCAAATGACATGATAGCGTATATAGAAAACCCTATAGACTCCATTAAAAAACTACTTGATCTAATAAATGAATTTGGCAAAATAGTGGAATACAAAGTCAATAATCAGAACTCAAAGGCATTTTTGTACATGAACAATGAAATATCAGGAACAGAACGTAGGTAAAAAGTCCCATTTACTATAGCAATGAGAAAAATAAAGTACCTAGGAATAAACTTAACCAAGGAGGTAAAAGACTGGTCATCAGAAAACTACAGGACAATGAAGAAATAAATTAAGGAAGATACAAATAAATGGAAGCATATACCATGCTCACGGGCTGGAAGATTTAATAAAATTAAAATATCCATACTACCCAAAGCAATCTATAGATTCAATGCAATCCCTATTAAAATAGCAATGACATATTTCACAGACTTAGAATGAATATTTGAAAAATTTATATTCAAACAAAAAACCCTGAATAGTCTCAGCAATCCTGGAAAAGAAAAACAAAGTAGGAGAGATCACAATAGCTGATATCAAACTATATTACAAGGCCACTGTAATCAAAACAGTCTGGTACTGGTATAAGAACAGACACATAGATCCATGGAACAGAATAGAGAGCCCAGAAATAAACCCATGTCTCTATGGTCAATTAATATTTGACAAAGAGGGCAGGAGCATACAATGGAGTAAAAATAGCTTCTTCAACAAATGGTGTTGGGAGAATTGGAATGGTACATGCAACTAGACCATCAGCTTAGACCATATACCAGAATACATGCAAAATGGATAAAAGATTTAAACATAAGCTATGACACCACAGAAGTCCCAGAGGAAAAAACATAGGCAGTAAAATTTCAAATATCCCATGCAGCAATATTTTTGCTGGTACATCCTCTAGGGCAAGGGAAATAAAGGAAAGAATCAACAAATGGGACTACATCAAATTAAAAAGCTTCTGCATAGCTAAAGAAAACATCAGCAAAATGAAAAGGGAACCAACTGTATGGGAAAACATGTTTGCCAATGATACCTCAGACAAGGGTTTGATCTCCAAAATATATAAAGAACTCATATGACTCAACACTAGGAAGACAAACAACCCAATTAAAAAATGGGCAAAGGACCTGAATACACACTTCTCCAAGGTGGACATACGGATGGCCCATAGACATAGGAAAGGATGCTCAACATCACTAGCCATCAGAGAAATGCAAATTAAAACCACAATGAGATATCACCTCATACCAGTTAGAATGGTCATCATTAACATCAACAAACCACAAAGGCTGGTGAGCATGTGGAGAAAGGGAAGCCCTACTGTACTGTTGGTAGGAATGCAGACTGGTACAGCCACTGTGGGAAACAGTATGGAATTTCCTCAAAAACTAAAAATGGAACTGCCTTTTGATCCATTGATTCCACTGCTGAGACTGTACCCTAAGAATCCTGACATACCAATTCAAAAGAACCTATGCACCCCTACGTTTATAGCAGCATTATTTATAATAGGCAAGGGCTGGAAACAGCCTAAGTGTCCATCAGTAAATGAGTGGATAAAAAAACTGTGGTACATTTACATAATGTAAATGTAAGCGGCAGAAAGAAAGAAGGAACTCCTACCTTTCATGACGGCATGGAGGCAACTGGAGACTATTATGCTTAGTGAGATAAGCCAGCAGTGAAAGATAAATATCATATGATCTCACTTATAAGTGGAATCTAATGAACAAAACAAATAAATGAGCAAAACAGAACCAGAGGCATGGAAACAAGGAACAGACTGACAGTGAATAGAGGGGATGGGGGAGGAGGAAAAGATGGAGAAGAAGGGGAGGGGTCTAGTCAAGGAACAGAGAGTATCAATGTCCCATGGACATGGACAATAGGGTGGGAATTGACTGTGGGAGAGGAGGGTGGCAGGGCAGGGAAGAGCAATGGTGGAAAATGGGGACAACTGTATTAGAACAACAATAAAAAAGGCAAATAATGTAAAAATAAATAAAATTGAGAAAAGACCATTAAAAAAAGAAGAAAAAAAGACTGGACATGTTCATAACTGAAGAGTAAAGTTCCAAGCAGAAGAAACTCTGCTGAATGAGACACTCTGGATGTGAGCGAATTTGAGCTTCTTTTAAAAACTTAAATGAAAGTTTTTATTTTGAAAAAATATCAATTCGCATGCTGTTTTAACAAATAAGGAGTGATATCAGCAAGATGACAAATTTTGAAGCTCCAGATCCTGGTCCTCCCATGGAAACAATAAATAAATAAATAATAAAATAGATGGACCGAAGTGACTTAGTGAAAACTCTAGAAACAAGGTAAGAAGCTAGAGCAATCAAGTGAACGTCTCTCCAAAACAGACTGTACCCAAAACTTTAGAAAAATTCATAGTGCTTTTATCCATCCTTGCCCACCATCTCCCCAGTGCAGTACAGTGCAAATGGGAGGACTGTATTCAATTCCCAGTTCCTCCATCAGGACAGAAGGAAAATAGTGAAAGTTACTTGCAATGTTCTGCTTGTCTATGGGCAGCCTGAAGGATTAATTTTTGTCTCACCTGCTGTGAAGCACTAATTGAAATGGTCAAAGCAGTGGCAGGTTAGAGATGCAGGGGGTCTGCAGACATGTGGTGCCTTAGGGCAAGAGATTATGGACAGAGGAATACAAGAGAACTTCCAAGGCTTATGAGAAGCAGCGGTAAAGCTCTTTGGAAAACCAGTACATTTAATAGCACCTGAGTATATGGGGAATGGGAATAAAAGCAGTTGCACAGGCTCAGGAAGATACATATCCAGAAAAGGTTTGAATGGACCCTGAGCCTTTAATGTGGGTTGTTTCCTGAATGGAGACAAATCCTCAAAGACTAGGAAAGTTACCTAATTTTTAAATGCTCCAATTTCAACAACAGACGATGAGTCATAAGAGAAACAAAGACACACAGTCCATTCAAAGGAACAAAATAAATATCTAGAAACCCTAAAAGATCACAGGCATTTGGCTTACTTGACAAAACATTTAAAACTGCTTTAAATATGCTCAATGAGCTCAAAGAGGATGAGGACAAACAAGAAAAGGAAAATGACTTAGAAAACCAGAATATGATTAAAGAAGTAAAAATGTTTAAAAAAGAACCAAACAGGAATTCGGGAGTTAAAAAACACAAACACTAAACTGAAATATTCACTAGACAGGCCCAACACATAGTTAATTAGACAGAAGGAAGAATCAGCAAACTTGAAGACAGGTCATTTGAAATTAATGAGTCTGAGGAACTAAAAGAAAAAAAAAATGAAGAAAAGTAAACAGAGCCTAAGGGACTCATGGGACAACATAAACAATGCCAATACAGGTATAATGGGAGTTTCAGAAGGGGAAGAGACAGAGGAAAGAGTGCAGAGGTTATTTGAAGAAACAATGGCTGAAAACTTCCCAAATTTGAAGACAGAAATGAATATAGAGTATAAGAAGCTCAGCACTTTGTAAGTAAGATTAATCCAAATAGATCCACACCAAAACACATTAAAATAAAACAAAGAGAGTTTCTCAAAGGCAAGGAGAGAACCTTGACAGTGGCAAAAGAAAAGTGACTCCTTAAATACAAGAGAGCCATTACAAGATTAACAGTGAGACTTTCGGTCAAGATGGCAGCATAGGTAAATACAGCTTGCCTCCTCACACAACCACATCAAAATTACAACCAAATTATAAAACAACCATCACTCAGAACTGGCAGACAGCAAAGTGAATGGAAGTCTGACAATTATGGAATTAAAGAAACAACATCTATCCAGACTGGTAAGAGGGGTGCAGACATGGAACAAGTTGGTCCCACACCCACATGTGATAGATAAAAAGTTGAGAGGGATATCTCAGGAGTGAGGAGTCCAAGCCCCACACCAGGCCCCCCAGCCAAGCGTTCCAGTACCAGAATGATAAGTCACCATAACTTCTGGCTGCAAAAACCAGCAGAGATTGAGTCAGTGGAAGAAACTTTTGGAGTCACAAGCAGTTCCTCTTAAAGAAGTCACACACAGATTCACCTACTCAGACTCACTCCCTCTGAGCTCCAGCACCAGGGTCGCAGCTCAGTTTAAAAGGCACTAGTGGCATACGGGGAGAAACTGAAGTGTCTGGCATCAAGGCAAGAGCTGACGGACAGCTTTCTCCCAGACAAAAAGGTAGGCAGAGGCCATTGTTCATTTTCTGAACCCTTCCCCCAACCGAACCACAGAGCTGGTAGGTAGGTACCATATCTGAGACTCCATCAACCTGGATAACACTGTTTACCCCACCCTGAAGATCCCCTGAGGCTCTGCCCCACCCAACTTACAGGCCCACTCAAGCTGTTAACAGTTGCTTTTCCATAGGAATGGCAGGTCTTGGCTCATATTTCACAACTTCCTAAATGCTCTCAAACAAGCAACAGCTAGCCTCAGTGGGCTCCCAGTGCCCATACCTCTTGCTAAGTGGCCTCAGGCTCAGCACTAGCAGCAGCCAGGAATCTCCAAGCCCAGCACAAGTAGCAGCCATCTGCATATTGCCTTATAGCTCAGGCAGGGTGGCCCTGGACAGAACACAGGTGGCCTGTACCCCAGAGCTCGCGCACCCAGTGGACAGCTACAGATCACATTGGAACACCACCACTCTGCTCATGTACAGATGATCCTCCATGGACAATGGAGGTTGGTGGTCAGTGGTCACAGCCAGTTCTTGCAGCTGACTGGCCTGCGTAAATCCCTCCCATTGACCTGCCAACAGTAATCAAGGCTCACCTACAAGAGGAGGGTGTACTCAGCTCACACAAAGGGCGCACATCAAGTACCCAGCTGGGGTGATAGGGGAGGCTGTGCCATTGGACCCTACAGGACACCTACTACATTAGGCCACAATACCAACGCAGGGAGTCATAGCAGCTCTACCTGATACATAGAAACAAACACAGGGAGGCTGCCAAAATGAGGAGACAAAGAAACATGCCCAAATGAAAGAACAAATCAAACTCCAGAAAAAGAACTAAACAAAATGGAGATAAGCAATCTACTAGCTGTAGAGTTCAAAACACTGGTTATAAGGATGCTCAAGGAAATTAGCTAGGATCTGAACAGCATAAAAAAATCCAGTCAGAAATGATGGATATACTAATTGAAATAAAGAACAATTTACAGGGAAACAGCAGTAGAGTGGATGAAGCTGAGAATCAAATCAATTATTTGGAGCATAAAGAAGAAGAAAACCAACCAATCAGAACAAGAAGAAGAAAAAAGAATTAAAAAAAAAAAAAAAAGATAGTATACGCAGACTCTGGGACACCTTCAAAAAGTCCAACATTTGCCTCATAGGGGTGCCAGAAGGAGAAGAGAAAGAGCAAGAAATTGGAAATCTATTTGAAAAAATTATGAAAGAAAACTTCCCTAATTTGGTGAAGGAAATAGACGTACGAGTCCAGGAAGCACAGCGAGTCCCAAACAAGATGGACACAAAGAGGCTCGCTCCAACACACATCATTATTAAAATGCTAAAGGTTAAGAGTAAAGAGAGAATTTTAAAAGCAGCAGAAGAAAATAAGAGAGTTCCCTACCAAGGAGTTCCCATAAGACTGTCAGGTGATGTTTCAGAAGAAACTTTGCAGGCAAGAAGGGACTGGCAAGAAGTATTTAAAGCGATGAAAAGCAAGAACCTACAACCTAGATTACTCTATCCAGCAAAGCTATCATTTAGAATGGAAGGGCTGAGAAAGTGCTTCCCAGACAAGGTAAAGCTAAAGGAGTTCATCATCACCAAACCATTATTATATGAAATGTTAAAGGGACTTATTTAAGAAAAAGGTCAAAACTACGAACAATAAAATGGCAAAAAATACAAATCTATCAACAATTGAATAGAAAAAAACAAACTAAGCAGAAAAGAAAAAGAGAGAGAGGATCATGGATAGAGTGTTTTGATGGTTGCCAGATGGGAGGTGGGTATGGGGGTACAGATGAAGAGGTGAGGGGATTAAGAAGTACAAGTTGGTAGTTACAGAACAGCCATGGGGATGTAAAGTACAGCATAGGAAATGGAGTAGCCGAATGACTTATACACATGACCAATGGACATGAACAAAGGTGTGGAAAATGTCTGAGGGAGTGCAGGGTGCTGGTTGGAGGGGAGCAACAGGGGAAAATCAGGACAACTGTAACAGCATAATCAATAAAATATAAGTTTTTTAAATAAATAAATAAATAAGAGAAATAAAGACTATATACTATATCCTACTGGGATTTATTCTTAGAATGCAAGAATGATTTAACATATGCAAAATCAATCAATGTTATATACCACATTAATATAATGATTGGGAAAAAACACATGATAATCAGAAAAAACATATGACAAAATTCAACACCCTTTCATGATAAAAAATAGTCTACATACTAGAATAGAAGGATAGTATCTCAACATAATAAAGGTCAATATATGAAGATAAAAGACTGAAAGCATTTTTCTTTAAGATCAGGAACAAGACAAGGGTGCTTACTCTTGCCACTTTGTTTTAAATAGGACTGGAGGTCCTATCCAAGGCACTTAGGTAAGAAAAAGAAATAAAAGGCTTCCAAATTGGAAAGGGATAACTAAAAATCATCTTTGTTTGCATACAACATGATCTTATATGTAGAAAACCCTAAAGTCCAACACAAAAAAATTTTAATCCAGCAAAGTCCCAGTATTCAAAACAACACAAAAATCTACTGTGTTTCTCTGCATTAACAAATATTCATTCAAAAATGAATTTAAGAAAATGATTCTATTTATAATACTATCAAAAAGAATAAAATACTTAGGAGTAAACTTAACCAAGGAGGCAAAAGACTTTTACACAGAAAACTATAAAATGTTATTGAAAGCAATTAAAGTAGATACAAATAAATGGAGATATTTACTGTTCATAAATTGAAAGACTTGATATTGTTAAGTTGTCAATACTACCCCAGCGATTTTCAGATATAATGTAATCTCTGTAATAGCCCACTAGGGATTTTTACAGAAACAGAAAAAAACCCATGCTAAAATTCATATGGAATCTTAAGGGACTCCAAATAGCTAAAACAATCTTGAAACACATGAACAAAGTTGGAAGCCTTATACTTCTTGACTTCAAAACTTACTACAAAACCAAAATAATCAAAACAGTATGGACGCTAACATAAAGACAGACAAACTGACCAATGAAACATAACAGAGAGCTGAGAGGTAAATAGTCACATACATGGTCAAATAATTCTTGATAAAGGTACAAAGATTATTCAAAGGGGTAGGGACAGTCTTTTTAATAAATGGTGCTGAAAAATGAGATATACATATACAAAAGAATGAAGTTGAACACTTACCTTACACCATATACAAAAATTAACTCTGAATGTACCAAGACCTAAAAGTAAGAGCTAAAATGGTAATAATCAAAACCTTTTTGAAAGTTCAGAATTTAATTAAAAACTTTTAACAACCAGGGGAATGCCTAATGAAAAATAAAGCTGATACATTTTGATAAGAGTGTGCTACATTTTGACTTACCTGCCTGCCAGCCTTCACTCCCCGTCTCAGCAGTGGCTTTGGTGGTGGCAGTTTACATTAACAATGTGGCTTTCTGGTGCCAGAGGAGATAATACAGCCTTTTTATCAAAATATTGTCATTGTGTATTTTGACTTCTCTAGTATCCCCTGATGGATGGGTTCAGCGGTTTGTTTTGCCCTACTCAGAATTTTATCAGGGTTGTGGTGGCCTTCCAGACAAGGTAAAAAGAATTTAAAGACAAATCTACTAAATACAGCCAGCTGACACAAGGGATAATAGAGGGAGTAAGCAGCAGACATACTGAAAAGTCTAAGAAAGAGATTTGGGAAGACAATACCTGTATGTGAGAAAATAAGGGCACTGAAATACTCCTGTATATAGCAAGGTAGGTAGATAGCCAGGTATATGCCTAGGGCTAAAAATATACTCAGAAAAGGCTGGAAAAGACCCTAAGCTTTCACCAGTCACTGACTTTTAAGCTCTGCACAGCAGGAAATGTAGGCAAAGAAAGAGTTATAAACAGCCTGGCTAAGTATTGAAGGTGTACACCAACACAGAGCCAATCTGCAAAGACTGAAAATTATTTTTATTTCATGGCATTTAAGGAAATCTCTGTCAAATCAGTAGCTGACCACTTAGCTAATGGAAGGAGAATTCAGTCACCACGCATATCAAAGAATACAGTCTTGACAAAAATAATTTTGAAGTCACTAATCAAACAACTATTGCACAACCCACAACAGGTAGCAACAACAAACCTTAATGGGGGGGATCTTAGTTCCAGAATTATCATATTATAATATTCAAACTGTCCAGTTTTCAACAGAAAAAAAAGAGAGAGGCATGGAGAAAAACAAGAAAATACGACCCATTCACAGGAAAAAAATGAATAGAAATTGTTAATGAGTAAGCCCAGACATTAGTCTTATTAAGCAAATACTTTAAACCTATTCTCTTAAATATGATCACAGAACTAAAGAAAACCAGGAAAATAAAATCTCACCAAATGACAAGTATCAATAAAGAGAGAAATTATTAAAAGAAACCAAACAGAAATTGTGGAGATAAGAAGTACAGTAAGTAAAATAAAAAATTAACTAAAGGGATTCAAACTGATTTGAGCAGGCAGAAGAATGAATTAACTGGAAGATAGGTCTATTCAGATTGCCCACTCTAAGGGGTAGAAAGAAAAAGCAATGATGAAAAGTGAACAGTCTGATGGACCTGTGGGAAACTATTAAGTATACCAACACACAAATAATGGTAGTCCCAGAAGTATGGAAGGGATAGAAAGGGACAGAAAGAATATTCAAAGACATAATGGTCTTTGAATATTTGATGAAAGATATGACTCTAAACATCTAAAAAGCTTAAGAAACTCCAAGTAGGATGAATCAAACATTAAAAGACAGAATCTTGAAAGCAACAAGAGAGAATCTACTCACCACATACAAGGGATCCTCAATAAAATTAATAGTTGATTTCTCATTGGAAATGACCATAGCCAGAAGGCAGTGAGATCACATACTTAAAGGGCTAAAAGAACAAAAAACCTGTCAACCAAGAATTACATGTCTGGCAGAACCATCCTTTAAAAATGAAGGAGAAAAGTAAGGTATGCCCAAATAAACCAGGGCCGGAGGAGCTAATCATTAGTCCACATGCTCTACAAGAAAAAAACTAGAAAGTGATCTTTAGGCTGAAATTAAAAGACACTATACAGTAATTCTAAGCTATACAAAGAAAAAAAGAATACCAATAAAGATAGCTCATTAGATAAAGATAAATATACAACCCAGCAATACAGTATTTTTGATTTGTAATTCCTCTTTTCCTCCTTAAAAACTTCAAAACCCATAATTATAGGTCTATGTTAATGAGCACACAATGTATATGATGTAATTTCTGAAAATAATATAAAAAGGAATGGAGCTGTAAGGGAATATAAGATTTTTTATACAATTAAAGCAGAACTGGCATGAATAGAAACGAGATAGTTATGAATTTAAGATGCTACTTGTAATCACCATGGTGACAAATAAGAAAATAAAATAAATATACAGAAAAGGAAAGAGAAGGGAATTAAAATGATACAATTAAAATATTAATTTAATGCAAAAGAAAATAGTAATGGAAAGATTAAGGAACAAAAAGATACAAGATACATGCTCTGGTTCGTGTGGCTCAGATGGTTGGGCATTGTCCCACAAAGTGAAAGGTGTGTGAGAGGCAACCAATCGATGTTTCTCCCTCATATCTATGTTTCTCTCCCTTTCTCCCTTCCTTCCCCTCTCTAAAAATAAATAAATGAACTCATTCAAGGGCAAAGTTTATTAAATGGGTTAACAAAAACATGATCTAACTACATGCTGTCTTTAAGAGACTCACTTTAGATTCAAAGTGAAAAAGGTTAAAGGATATTCCATGTAACAGTAACCAAAAGATAGCTGGTGTGGCTATATTAATGAAGATAAAATAGATTTTAAACCAAAAATTGTTATAAGAGACAAATAAAGACATTATGTATTCATAAAAGGGTCAATGAATTAAGAATATGTAATTATAAACATATATGTACCTAACAATAAATCCCAAAATATATATGAAGCAAAAACTGATGGAATCAAAGGAAGAAATAGACACTTTATGGAACTGAAGGGAAAAATATACAGTTTTACAGTAAGAGCTGGAGACTTCCATATTCTACTTTCTATAATGAATAGAAAAGTGAGGTGGAAGGTCAATAAGAAAATAGAGGACTTGGACATTATGTACCAATTCAAACTAACAGACATAATAAAATATTACACCTAACAACAGCAGAATACACATTCTTCTCAAATAATACACATCATTTTAAAAATAGATATCATTCTCCAGGATACAACTTATGTTAGGTCTTAAAACAAGTCTGAATAAATCAAAAAAAGATTGAAATCATGCAAAGTATATTCTCTGATGACAGTAGAATAAAATTAGAAATCAATTACAATTACAAAAGGAAAGGAAGAAAATTCACAAATATGTGGAAATTAAGCAATACACTCTTAACCAATTCCTCAAATAAGTCATAATAGAAATTTAAAAAAAAACCACTCCAAGAAGTTCTAATGAGGGCAATTTGGCAAGAAAATGAAAAGCATCCATATTAGAAAGGAAGAAGTAAAACAATATCTATTCAGAAATGACATAATCTTATATATACAAAATCCTAATGAATACACAAAATAAACTATTAGAGATAATAAACACATATTCAGAAATGTTTTATACTCCATTCAGTTGTGATCAGTGAGCACAATATCCTGTATTTATACTTTTTTGTAAAAGTATAGAAACAATACCAACACTTTCTATTTCTCTGTTCTTCCTTTTCTATGTTGGGGGAAAGGATGGGAAAGAAGAAGATACAAGGAAACACTAAGAGGATTGAAGCAAGCTACATCCTGACTAGCTGTATTACTACAAATCAACTATTATTTCTTATTTATTTCCTTATGCAAGTAACAGCAAGACCCTGAAAACAAAAAGGAGGGTGATTTTGTTTTCAGAGACAGCAAGGGATGGGTGATGTGGGGAGAGTATCCTATTCCATAGCCAGACTTATGGAATGACAGCAGCTATACAAGGAAAAACAAAGCAGCTGAGGCCCTGGGGCCTGCTGTAAGAAATGAGGGGACAGCTTAGGTACTTACTGAATGTTGTAGGGCACAGTACCGGGGTTGAGCACCTCAACCCCATGGAAGCGTCGATAGAAAGGGTTCTTGAAGTCTGGTTTCTTCTGAAACAAGTAAGGCCACAGGGAATGGGTTTTTTCATAGATTCTGTCAAAAAAAAAAAAAAAAAAAAAAAAAAAAAGCACAAATTAAAAGCAGCAAGCAAGTAATCCCAACAGTCCTGTTGAACATGACAATCAGCCAAATTTTACTAATAAGTAACCCAACTCAAGAGAGAGGGATAGGATATGATAGAAGGAAAATGATAAGGGGCTAATGAGCACTGATTGAATAATGAACTTTCTGGACTTCAATTTATCCATTTTAAAATGAGTAAGAGGTTAGAGAGTTCCACACTGGGGAGCCTCTGCTATGGAGTAGTTACGTGATCTTAGGAACAACCCTAGCTTTCTCTGGGCCTGTCATCTCATTCATGTAATGTGACCTCTAAGGTCTCTTTCAAATCTAGCAGTCTATGAATTGATCATCTTTCCAACTTTAAAAAATATGGAAGTGTTTTTTAAATTCTGGTAAGTTAACAAATAGCCTAGAGGGTGAATTTCTGGTTCTTTTATATTTCATTTTATTTCAAGTGAGCTTCTCTTCCTCTCAAAAGGTATAAAACAGTGGAAGACAATTGGTAATTTATATTAGTAAATATTTGTGAGTTATCCTATGTGAGCACCTAAAGACTGTGATATTTATATTCTAAGACTAACTCTTACACCTCAGTTGAGACCATGGGACCTTGCTCATCAAGCAAGGAAGCCCCTTAGTTAACACCTGAGAAAGCATGGGATCCATTGGTCCCCAATGAGAGATGCTGTGTGACCATGCATGGGAAGGTCATTTGCACACATCATCTCAAGGAAGAGAACGAAGAGGAGTGCTATGGGTGGTAGGACCTAAAACTGTAGTCTTGTAATTTTTCAAGACCATCCCCATGAGGCCAAAGGACCTGTATACCTTTCCTTCTCATTTGTTGTTGGTTAAAAACAGAAAAAAAATCTTGCAGAGGTAAGGTAACTAATATTTATTATTTACCATATGTCAAATACTGTTCCAGACTGTATGGAGAATACCTCATTAATTTTTGTGATATTTTATCCCTGAATTAGTAATGAGAAAATGAGACCAAAAGTTAATTTGTTAAAAGTAACATAGCTAGAGGATAACGGAGCCAAAATTTGAACCCAGGTCTCTCTGATTCTAGAGCCCATGCTCTTTCTTTTATGAATGAATGATACTTCTGTTTTAAGTCATCACTATTTTAATATATGTTAAAATGTTCAACTACTGTAGTTTTACATGGAGATTCAGATTTGTGTGAGGAATGGGTCTAGGATATGTTAGCCTCATTTTAAGAGGGTAGAAAAAAAGAATATGGAATAGATCTTGAGGTTTTTTTAAATAATTTATTTGTTTGTTTGTTTATTTATTTATTTTTAGAGAAGAGGGGAAAGGAGAAAGAGAGGGAGAGAAACATCGCTGTGTGGTTGGTTGCCTCTCACTTGCGCCCCCAACTAGGGACCTGACATGCAACCTAGTCATGTGCCCTGACTGGGAATCGAACCAGTGACACTTGGCTGATCTTGAGTTTTAATGCCTGGACAGAATGAATGTGTCTAAAAGCATTTGGGGAGATGGTAAGAAACGTCTGGTTGCAGAAGAATATCTTGGCACAGTGGCTTTTATATTTAAGACAAAAATCTTAAAATAACTGGATTTTTTATGTGAAATATCCTGATATTTAAATGCTGCCAACTCCTTCATAGTTCAAAAAGTCCTCCACAGACTAAACAAAACATGCCTATTGAGTTAGATTTGGCTCATGAGCTGCCATTTCATGATCTCTGATACAAGTGATTTCTCTGAAAAGTAGGTATTATTATCCCTATTTTACAGAGGAGGCATCTGAGGTTCTCAGGAGTCCCCACGGAAACACTGAGTGCTTTGTTTCAAAAGTTCTTTTTATCACTGCCATCTCCCCTTTCCAAATTCAGGGTGGTGGGCATTTTCCTTTTCTGCTGACCCTGTCTCCCTAGTCAGTATTTTCTCACAAAACTGAATTTACCTCAGATCTACCCGATCCTTCTGGCAGTTTCCGAGGAAGTTCCCAAACTGGCAGGAAAACACATGGTCATGGATCTCCAGCAGGAAGATTTCATTAAACTCAAAGGCAAAAGGAAACTGTTCCATTAACTGCCAAGTACAGTCTAGGAACTGGGTAAAGATAGGGGACACTTCTGCAATGTCATTGTTCAGATGGCCACACCTGAGAGATGCAAAAAGGGTAAAAAAGACAGTGGTTAACATCAGGTATTACTGTTGGAATAAGCTATAACGAGGTCACCTTTTGTCACTGGTGGCATTGGCAATGAAGCATCTGAGGCCAAATGCCACCCAGAACCTCAAAGCTCGTTAAAGCCAATGGGCTTCTTAACTACCAGCATTCCTTCATTGTCATCCATATTGTAGGCCCTTTGGTCATCTATTTCACTTCCCCTTACACTATCTTTAAAACAGGACTTCCTGCAATGATAGAAATGTCCCATATCTGTGCCGTCCAATAAGGTAGTCACTAACTCATTAAGGACTTGAAATGTGGCTGGTGTGATGGAGAAACTGAATTTTTAATTGTAGTATGTACTTTTAATTAACTTAAATTTAAACAGCCACATTTAATTCTATGTGGTTTACTGTACAGTTCTTTTTTTAAAAGATTTTGTTTATTTATTTTTAGAGAGAGGGGAAGGGAGGGAGATAGAGAGGGAGAGAAACATCACTGTGCCTCACACGATCCCAACTGGGGACCTGGCCCGCAACTCAGGCATGTGCCCTGACCAGGAATCGAACCTGTCACCTTTTGGTTCACAGGTTGGAACTCAAGCCACTGGACCACACCAGCCAGGGCTTACTGTACAGTTCTTGACACAAAATAGGTATTTACTAAACACTTATTATATAAATGAACAAACCCCATCCTAGAACTGCTTAACGTTTCCTCTCCCATGGTTCCCTCTTTACCAACTCTACTATCCACTGGAAACAAACATGTCATCCTCATATTGTACACTGTACGTTCTACCTTCTTACTTAACTGAAATATGCCTCACCAAGGACACCATCTCTTCCTGGGGCCCAAATCAAATGGAGAATGCTCATCATTCCACTCTCAGATACCCAATCCTAAAACAGCAGAGGTGGAATCAACTGTCACCTTGCTTCTACCCCTGCTTTCTACACTGTTCTTTTCACTCTCTGAAAAACACTTCCACTATGGGTCATGGTGTTTAGCTTACACTATTTTCCCCTTCCTCACTGTTGTCTTATACCAATCTTTGTGTCACTCCCCATGTTTTCTGAAGAATCTGACTCCTGTCTTAAGTCTTATCTTTGGGGGTCCATGAAGATGACCTACATTGACTGAGCAGGTTCCTTAGCTAACTCACATCCAATTATCTTCACTGAAGTTTTCCTCTACTCCACTCTCAACCTCCCATAACCATGGCCATAGGCTGGTTCTTAAAGTTACCAAGAAGGTTGTATTTCACTTTGAAATTTTCATCTCAGTATCCTGCTCTGACCACCATATAGTGTATTTCCAAAGGCTGGTCCTATTACCTCCTCCAGTCCTCGTCTCTGGACCTCTCAACCTGCCAGATTCCTACTGGCTTCCCTTTCTTCCTTATCCAGCCTATGCTCTATGGTCTGCTCCATCAACTATTCTCTCCCCATTTTCTTCAACCTTCTGGTCTTTCTTGTCATTATTCTCATTCAAAATCACACTATAGATGAGCCTAAAAAGCTGTGTTCTCTGCTTCCAAATCCTGACTGATGAATGTTGCTTGAGAATATTATAAAATGGATGCAAATGGATGCCATTTAAAATAAAGTCTCCATACTTGGCTAAAATTTAATTGCTCCCCAATACTTTTTATGTAGGTTAACACTGTTTTCCCACCAACCTTACAGCTCTTGCAAATGTTAAGCTATCTTATCAAACCTCTAACCTATTTCACACTGGTGTCTACAGTGCCACTGAAAAAAATCAAGCCCATCAAGAAAAAATACCTAACTTGTCTCTGACACTCACAGTTAGCTCCTTCGCTGCCTGTCCTTCCATCCAGTTTCCATAGAGGAGGTGTTCTTTGTTATAGCTTTAACTATTCTTTTGTTTGTTTGTTTTTTATCCTCACCGGAGGACATGCTTATTGATTTTACAGAGAGAGAGGAAGGGAGGGAGAAAAAAAGGGAAACGTCGATGTGAGAAATGTCAATTGGCTGCCTTTCATACATGGCCTGACCAGGGACTAAACCTGCAATCCTGGGATGTGCCCTGACCGGAAATCAAACCTACAACCTTTTAGTTTGCAGGACAATGCCCAACCAACTGGTCAGGGCTCACTAATCTTTGCATTGGAAGGAAAGCTTTCACTCTCTCTTGTGTCCTCGGTAATCTTATTCTACCAAACACCCACTGTCTCTTTCAAATCCTCAAACCTTATATTCTTGAATGTTCTAAAATGCCACCAATTCTAGGCAGCCTTCTTTGCCCCAGAATGGGTTAGGTTCTTTTGTTTATGTTTTTCCCTAGCATTTATCAAACTATACTATCATCACTGATTTTCTTTTCTGTAAAAGAAGAGATAGAGACCATATCTGATCCAACACAGTCTCCTTAAAAAACCTGGCATATTTCCTGGTCCAATGTTTGCTGATGAAGAAGGAAGAGTGGATGGATTCAAATGACTAAGACTGGCAATCAAATGAAATTAAATGAATACACACTAATGGAGGAGAATACAACCTGACTTTTAATTTCCTTGAGGGTAAAAGAATGCATGTGCCTTTGAAACAAGCTCAGTGTTTGATATAGTATACAGCACATTGTTAGGTATTTGGTAAGTATTTGTTGATTGCTCTGATAACATAGGTAGAGCTTCAGTGAGGCTATCTTCCTTATAGCAGACACTACATAAATGCAAGCCCTTGCAACACTCCTTACTAAAGAACAGAAATCTGCACCTTTCTTTGTTCTTATTAAACGTTAAGAGGTGCACTGTCTTATATATTATTCCCTCTGCCTGGATCCCCTCCTCAGTTCACTGTTTTGTCTAGCAAACTCCTATTAATTTCTCCAAATTCATCTTCAAATGCCGCCTATTCCTGGGTGCCTATCCTGCCTTCTTCAAGCAGAGTTAAGCACTTTCTCCTCTGCAGCCTGTGATGCCTTGTTCTTCCGTAATATGTTTAACAATTTGATATAATTACTTGCACACTTTGAAGGCAGAGATAATGTTCTAATCACCTTTGTAGCCCTAGTCCCCTAGCACAGTGCCTGAAATACTTATTTCTTGATGAAAAGAGATTTATGCCGTGTTTCACTTACTACTCCTTCATAGACAAGAACATATTGGGTTTTGATAAACCTTACCCTAATGACCTCTCCTTAGCCTTCTCCTTTAAAATGCAGATCTTTTTACCTTTGGGAGAACTTGTGGCCCATGGATATCCATTCCTTCTCAATCAGGACCTTCATTGTTATACAAAAAGAAAAGTTTGCATTAGGAATATCATAAAATGAATTAACCATAGTTGTAAAAATATCATAACGCTTTGCTGAAATGGACTTTGTACAAGTTTGGATTGAACTGATAATAAATAAAGTTAATGTCCCAAATGATAACTAAGTAACTTGTATTTCCTTTAAAGACCTATACAGGCTTCCTTCAAATTTCAAATGCTCTCAGGAGAAATTATTCTGGATTTGTATCCAGTGTCACATTTTTTTTGGTTTTTACATGATGTGTGACAAGCCATTTGAGACATAACTAAATGCAATCCTGACAAACATAATCTTAAATTCAGCCTATGTAAAAACAGGACTCCAAAGCCAGTACTTGGGTTTGTAACAATAACAAGTCTTGAGACAAACCAATTTTCATACTTCTTTTTAAAAGCATTTCTAGAAAATGAGGATAAACTCCTATGTGAGTTCTGTTTCTTAGGTCAACTAAGAAACCTTAGATTCAGTGCCAGAAAACAATCATACGTGTGATATCCAAACAGCTGGCATGTTGAAGATGATGAAATCATATGATAGCCTATTGCATTGTGATCCACTTCAGCTTTGCAGACTTTTGAGTTTTTCCTACCCCTTACAGCAGTCTATTACATACAACTTACCCTCTGATAGGTAAGAAACTATGCTGAATGTGCAACAGAAAGTATATGTGAACTGTAAATGCTTAATGTAGTAGAAAGAAGCTAACTTGAAAAACAGAAATATTTTTATAGATTTGGAACTCTTTCTTGCACAAAACAAGTTGGTTGAGCGTTCTTTTTGATTTATCTATAATCTTTCACTCATGCAAAGTAAAATAGAATTGTTTTCTCTCTTACCATGAAACCTCTGAATGTCCTATAAAACGGATCGAGGAGGATGCTGGCCAAAGCACAGACTTGTGCTGTGCGGTCCCACCCATCAGAACAGTGGACTAAGACACTGGCATTTTCTGCCTTCACTGCCTGTGAAGATAAGAGATAAAAAGTAACATCAACAACTTTTACATAGCATGCTTGGTTAATAGATAGGCTTGCCAAATACCATCTCTACAGCACAGAAAACCTGGTATTACTGAGTTACATTCATTTCTTCTCATAATATTGGCATACTCTATGGGGAATGAAAAAAAAGAAGGAGAACTCACCTAACAGGAAAGAAGAATTCAAACCAATACATGATTCAGGATTTAAAAACATAAGGGAGTTTTAAAATCACAAAACTTCTGAAAAAGGCAAGAATCAACTATGAGAGAGAGGCATGGGTAAGAAGAATAATTCATGCCCTAAAACACAGATAGAACGGTTCTGCGTTCCAGTCCTAGATCTGACAATAATTTCCTTTGGAGTCTTCAGACATTTAGTCTTACTAACACAAATTCTTCCAACTTAATATGGAGAGGTTTACCTCTCTTAGGTCAGTTTCCATACAACCAGAATGATGTAAACATCTGGGTAGTTACCCAATGTGGGTAATTTTGGCAACGATATTGAGCATTCACTTTTTCATTATAACAGTTATTTATCTCTCTGTGCCTGTTATGTGCTAGATATTAGAGATAACAAAGATGAGACATGGTTCTACCTTCAAGGAGCTCACAAACTAAGGTGACCAAAGATAGAAATACATACCAGGCACAAAATAACTAAAGAAGACGAGACAGTTTAAGTGGGCTTGTCAGATGAGTAGGCATTTGCCAGACTGATGAGAAAAAAAACATTCCAGGCAGGGGGCACAACATGACAGCATGTACAAAGACAAGGAGCTATGACATAGGTGAGGAACTCCAAGTACCTCGATTGAAGGTAGGCTTGGAATGAGAGAACGAAGAGAGAAAGGCCTGCCCAAAAGGGCAAGGGGCAGACCTACAAGTGTGCATTTCATCTGGTGATAACAGAGAGCCACTGAGGGGTTAAAAAGAGGAGTGGAATGATTACATGTGCTCACTGTGGTGACAGGAAAGAGAAAGGATTGGGTGGACACAAGTTTGGATTTAAGACCAGTTCCAGAGCTACTAAAATTGTGAAAGACAAAGAAGGCCTGAACTAAGGTAGTAGTATTGGGACTGAAAAGGAGAAGAGGGGTGGTCAGAATGAAAACGGCTATGGGATGAAGGAGAAGAGTCCAGGATGATTCTGAATGTATGAATATTCATGAACACAGAAGAGACAAGTTTAAGTTGCTGTGGAGAATAAGTAAGAAGATTTCAGTCTGGGCCACGGTGAGTCTGAAGTAGTTAAGGGACATTCAATGGTGAGTCCAGTGAATAACTAGATGTGTGTGTCTGAAGTCCAAGAGGGGGCTGGAAACTGGGCCAGAGTGTGGATCTGACTGCTATATAAATAGAGATGGTAGTGGAAACTGTGGGCATGCCTGCCACTCTCCAGGCAGAGACCAAAGCAAGAAAAGGAAAGAGCTGAAAAAGCAGTGACTTTTAAAGGGAAAGTAAAGGAAAGGGGATATTACAGGAACTACCCTGTGAAAACAGCAGCCTGAAAGGTAGAAACAGAACCATGAAGGAGTAGTTGGATTAAAACCAGGACTATAAAAATGGTTCGAAGAGAAAGGGATTAACAGTGCCAAATGTAGCAAAGATGTCAAAATACAGCAAAGAAAAAAAAAATGACCCTTAGAAATGTCAGGTCAAGGGTCACTGGAGACCTCAGCAAGAGCAGTAGTAATGGTAAGGGAATAGGATAACCCTGAAATGAAGGATGGAGGGAGTCGTGAGGAAGTGCTAAAAGGGAAGGTCAACTACTTTCAAGAAAGCTCTAACCAAGAAGAAAGAGGACAATAGCTAGAAGAGGATAATAAAAATGCTTTTCATTTAGAAATGAAAAAAGCATTTGGGTATATGAACCAGTTGAACTAGGGATGAACCAGTTTAAATAAAGAAGCTGAAATGTAGAAGAAAGTTTCTTTGAAGAAGGAGGGATGGGATTTAGAATACAGGTAGAGGGATTAGTTTTACACAGAAGATGTGGCACCAGAGATAGCAAGGAAGAAGACACCAAAAAGTTGGTAAGGATAGTTGTGGAAGATGAGAGTTCTCCTTGCTATTTCCACGAAGAGGCAGGCTTAAATATGTGCTTAATTGGATGGGGGCCAGGAGGAGTGCAACAGTGGTGTCACCAGCATGAAAGAAAGGTACAAATTAGAAATAGCTGCCTGGTGGACAGCACCCAAACAGGGACACATAACAAGACTGCTAAGTAGCCCTAAGACTACAGAACTAGAGCTGAGATTATGGACTGTAAACCCGTGACAGTACTAACTAACATAGCTATGGGATTTATTTCTTTGTAGCAATGTTTAGACATTAGGGTGTAAGAGCAGCTAATGTAGAAAATGGCTGGGGGTTAGCAGCACAGGTAGAGTAGAAGGATAAGGGGCAAGATGGAATGGATGAGGTTCTATGCCACCAGGTTTGGCTAGATAGGGGACACTGTGGAAAAAGAGAATTTTAAAGTGAGTAGGTCTCCATAGGGCAGAAGAACCAGCTAAAGTAAGAGTGTGAGGACTGGAGTATAAAAGCTCAGAGAACCATCAGTGCAGTGTTCAATAGATTGTATAAGGACATTCAAATCTGCCGGGATGAGAGGAAGAATCAGGATGGAGAGGAAGGTAGTGAGGCCATCCACAAAGTCCTTAATGGAGAAGGGGGAGTCTCTAGGAGAGGTACAGAGTGATGCAGCTAAGTGAAACAGAACTGAAAGAATGGAGCTGTGTAAGGAGCAAGGGCCATGGGCCCTGCAGTTCATGGGATGTGGGAAAATGAATAACTTTTATGGTAGAAGGTACAAAAGAAATGCTATTCCTAGAAGGATAGTTAGGTTGCAGGTAAGACAAGAGTTAGTGAGCTCTGGGAAAAAGTTCCTCAACCATTTTAACTTCCCAGTTAACCAGACACCTCAGGATAATATGAGAGGCCTGAGAATAGCAACTACACTTTCCCCAGGGCTCCAAATGGAGTGACAAGTCAATAGTGTACAGGAAAAGATGCTCAATTTCACGAATGATGGAAAATGTAAATTAAAACATGACTAAAATGCATCACCTGTGTACTGGCAAAGATTGAAAAAACTGATAACCATTACTGGCAATGTGGAGAAATAGGCACCGTTGTTGGGAATAGAAATTGGTGTGACCTATTTGGAGAGCAATTTGACCATGTCTAGTTAAAGTCTGAAGTATTCATACTCTATAAAATCCACTTCTAAGAATGGTCAAAGATATAAAGATATATGTTCGAGGGCATTGGAGCAATGTCTGCATTTGTGAAAAACTGGAAATAACTGAATTGTCCATTAACAGGGGACTAGGGTAAATTCACATAAGGAAATATGGTATAGTCACTGAAAAGAATGAAGTAGCAGTGGCTGAACTGACCTGGAAAACGTCATTATATGTAAAGTATAAAATGTCAGATGCAAAACAATATGCATAGTATAAACCCATTTTTACAAAGTAGTAAACAGCCACATGTGGCTGTTTAAATTCAAATTCATCAAGATTAAATAAAAGTTAAAATTCAGTTTCTCAGTTTCACTAGCCACATTCCAAGCATAAAATTTCTTTCTACACGTGGCTAGTGGCTATTGTATTAGTACAGATTTAGAACATGTCCATCATCACAGAAAGTTCAAATGGTCCTGATCTAGAGGTATACACATTGAACTATTTACAATGATGTATATGTTGTGGGGCAAATTACAATGAACATTCACATTTGATGTTATGTATTTCTGAAATGTTTACTTCTTTGGTAATTTACATGAACAACTTTTGTAATGGGAAAAAAATGAAGATAATGAAAGAGAAAGAGAGAGAGGGAGGAGAACTATATGTTTTTGAGAACCATAAAAGTTCATTATTACCAGGGTCTTATAAGCAATGGAGAACCATAGGAGGATTTGAGGTTAAAGTGACATTATCAGATGTGCTCAAGAAAATGACTTTAGACCAAACTGGGGAGTAACTAAGAAAAATGCAAATCAGGAGACAAAATAGTTATGGGGATGTAAAGCACAGCACAGGAAATATAGTCAGTAATGTTGCAATAATTATGTATGATGCCAGTTGGGTACTGGAAATATGAAGGGGGGAACACTATATAAAGTGAATGATTGTCTAACCACAATGTTATACACCGGAAACTAATGCAAAATAATATTGAATGGAAAGTGGAATTGAAAATAATTTTTTTTTAATTTAAAAAATAATCAAAAAATAAATTGGCAAATAATAAAAAAGTAAACAAGTTAGGTAGTTACTATTGTACTTTAAGCAAGGGATGGTGAATGTCTTACCTAGGAAAATAGCAGTTGAGGCTGGGGAGAATGAATGGGTGTGAGAAACACTTGTGAGGGAGCAGTAATAGGAGTAGGCAATTGCCAGATGGAGGGGAAGAGAGAGACTTCAAGGCTGACTGAGTTTTCAAGCTTGGGATAAGGGACAGGAATTGCTGGTGATGGGGAGCACAATATAACTGTGCACTTCCAAGCCTATCTTTTTCGCCCATTCACTTTAACTCAACCAATATTTATAAGGTCGCACTGTCTATCAAATTGATCCCTCTTTTCCATCCTCACTCTCTTTGGCCTAACGAAGTCTGCTTCATAAAGGGAATACGGATGTATGGGTATAGGGGATGTGAAGAAGGAACGGTATGAAGAATGGCTGGAACAGTGGGCTTGAAACAATCAAGAGGGTCACATAGGAAACATTAATAACATATTATAATAAAAAGTGTAGACAACAGGACTCGGGAAGCAAAAAGCTTTAGCGCTGGATATTTAAGGCAGTTCATTACATATACTCTTCAAACATTTTAAGCCAGAGGCTATATATCTCATTAGCTTCAACTGGGAAAATGACAGCAGAGGGGTGAAAAGTCATTCTCTCCTTTTCCCTACTTCTACAAATAATGGGGGTAGGGGTGCTGTCAAGAGGGAGAGTTCTCACGTAGGAATACAGCAGTCCCTCTCTATATCGCGGTTCACTTGTCGTGGCCTCACTGTATCACAGGATTTTTAAAAATATTATATTTAATTATTTATCACAGATTTTTTGCTCTATCGCGGGATTTTGCGGTACTATATACGTATGTTGTTAAAGTTACGTAAGTTTAAGAGTATAGAATATGTTTAAGAACATTAGTAGTGTATATAAGTGTGGAAAAGTTTAATAAGAGAGTGGGAAAGATTAATAAGGGACTGGGAACAGTTTATAAGTGTTTGGGAAGGGTTTCTAAAGCCTTAAAATATATATAAATACTAAAATAAATGTAAGGTTCCTACTTCGTGGATTTTCACCTATCGCGGGGGCGTCTAGAACATAATACCCATGATAAGTGAGGAAATACTGTACATACAAACAAAACTTCAGAATGAGAAAATGGACACTTCCAATTTCTTATTTTTTTTTTTTTACATCACCTAACTAATGACATAGAGGCCAGGGTTCTGGAGGTCAGAAAATAAGTCAGCATGAATGACAGATGAAGCCTGCCTGGACTGCATTCAGAGGCAGACCGATAGAAAGAGGTCGTACAAGGTCTGCTTTATACAGAACTCTGAATACCCACAGATACACAAGCTCTACCTTTATTTAACATCCGCTCTTACTTCCACTTGATACCTTCAAATCAACACAAAAATACAACAAAGAGTATCTGAACTGGCGGTACCAATAGAAATCATCTAAGAGTTTTTAATGTGAGGTCAGGAGTCTGTGAAGCTACTGAAGTTAAGGCCCATTTTCTGTATGCATAGCCATATGTATATTTTTTTTCCAGAAGGAGAGGATTAATACTATTCCCAGAGGGTTCTGTGGACCTCGCAAACATTATATCATTAGATTCTAGCCCAACCACTTTGTTTCACAGATGAAGAAACTGACACCCAGAAAAGGGATAAGATTTGCCAAGGGCACACAGTGAATTAGTAGCAGAAGTGAATCTAGAAACTAACTTTTTTTTCAATATTCTTTCCACCATGATGCACCGCTACTTCAAGACATTCCATAATTAAAGTGAGTACAAGCTCTTAAAAGTCCTAATTATTACCTGTGCAATGAAAATTCCAGCATCCAAAATAGCTTTAATGTGTGTCAACCATCCTGAGCTCTCCAGGCCGATAAGATATTCACTCATTGTTGCATTTTTCAATTCAGAAACTAAGGTTGAAAATGAAGCAGATATTAAAATTCACAATAACCTCAGTGTACTCACCAAGAAAGGGGAGAAAGTGGATCCTAATTTTGTAAATGAGAATGCTGAGGCACAGAAGGCTTAAATGATTAGTTAGAAACCACACAGTGAGTCAGGGACGGGATTTGGGCTAGAGCCTACCATATCTTCGAGCTCTGGTCTCTGCTTTTTTGAGTTGTAGAACCCACCCCAAGCCCACAGAAGTCTCTTAAGAGAAGAGCTGGAAGAATGAGTCAGTAACCACAGGAAAACACCCACATGTCCTCTGATTACAAAACACATTTGCCCTGGCTGGTGTGGCTCAGTGGATTGAGCACCAGCCTGTGAACTGAAAGGTCACTGATTTGATTCTTGGTCAGGGCACATGCCTGGGTTGCTGGTCAGTTCCCCAGTTAGCGATGTGCGAGAGGGAGTCAACTGATGTTTCTCACATCAAAGTTTCTCTCCCTCTCTTTCTCCCTCCCTTCCTCTCTCTCTTTAAAAGTAAATAAAAACAAAATCTTTAAAATTTTTCTTTAAAAAAAAAAAGAAAACACATTTAATCCTAATTCCACCCCATCATCCTAACTCTTCAGGCCCTTAATATCTGGCTGTACTCCTACAACCTCACCTACTCCCTGCAGTCCTGTGCAGTCTCAATGGATGGGGAAAAAGTTAATTTCCATGTACTTTGCACTGGTTATCCAGCAGAGGGCAATGTTTTGTCTCAAAAGTCTGTAAAAAGTCCTGATTTCCTCTACACTTACAGAATATTCCGGGACAAAAAAGAAAGAAAGAAAAGATCCAAGGAAGAGGAGCACTAATATCCTAACAAGGATGCAGACTGAGGAAACAGGACTTAATAAGGGCCATATAAGCGAGAGGTCTTGCCCCTATACAGCCTAAGGACAAAATTGAAGACAAGAGAGGAAGAACAGGAGGAGTTCACTAAGAGCGCAGGTTTCCACCATCTCTTCCTCTGGTGTCATATCACATCATGGAATCCTGGGTGGTGGCTCTGAGAGAAATGTTCGAGAATCAGGGTCCTTCCTCCTAGGCCCCAATCTCACCTTGCCCCCACTCTGACCCCAATTATTTTGCAGTGATGACAGATAACTGATAATGTCTGACATCAGCTTCATTCCTTTGAAGTCTAAATTCACCCCCTTCATCAGCACAGTTATGAAATCCGATGAACCCCTTACAGTGGATTAAATGAGGTGATTCCTTACCTTGAGGATGATGCAATGAATTCCAAATTCATTTATACTTAAGTTGATCTGTCTACCCCTAAACACCAGCCTCTGTAATTCTACAGAGAGAAAGATTTCCACAGCAACTAAACCCAGATGGACTTAACCAAGTTATGAAACTGAACACCTTAGTTTGTCTGCCAGATCAAGACTGCTATAATTCACTACTATGCAAGCTGGATTCATACTTCAGTTAAAAACCTTATCACCTATTGATCCTGCTCACCTGGTTGCTTTGATGGTCTACTCCAAATCATGCATGCTTTTTGTGTGTGTGTATATATATATATATATATATATATACACACACACACACATATGCATGTTACATATATATATATATATATATATATATACACATATATATACATATATATGTATATATAAATACAAAGCTATGGATGGCCTCTGGCCTATCCAAGGTGAAATCCTTCTACCTTCCAAGAGTCTCCGCAGGCTGCTCCGCATCACATGGATGTTCTCGATGCCCATGAACCTGAAGCGAATGTTGGCATAGTAGTCTTCACTTTCATACCCCTTCCCAGCTAGTCGGTTGGCCATGGCATTCAACTGCAATAGTTGAGGAATAACAGAGCAGATTGGGCAGGTGATAAAATAACAGGACTCACCAATATCAATGCCTTATTCTAAACAGTTTTAAATCTTACCTATTGAAAAAGAAGTTAAATCATGGCATGTTCTGGAATGGAGAGAATTTCAATGGTTTTTGGGTAAGGTTATCTTAAGTAACAGAGTAGTATAGAGGGAGATTTAGTGCTTTCGTTTTATTACTAAAACTCTGCTTAAGAGACTGAAGGATACGGCAACTATGAGGATAGCTGGACTGCAGAACTGAAATAATTTTGAGCTTTATCACAAACAAATGTTTTCTCAGCTGAAATGGCTTTATACTGGGACATGTGAAAATTCAAAATTCTTTATAACTGAGAAATTCTAGAAAGAAGTCTGAGAACTTCAGGGTAAATAGCTATTCTAGAAAAATGTCTAAAACATGCATGAGATAAATGACTTTCACTCTCTTATAAAATGAAATGGAGATATCCAGACCTGTTTTAACACCATGTTCAGCTTGTGGTAATCAGAATATTTTTAGGTCATAAGAAGAATGTTGAGCAGAATATGAGTAAATGAAATGTAATCAGGGGATATTAATACAATAACTAGGAAAAAAGCCAAAATAACTTCTATGATAACCATCTTACTAATCAAATAGTTTTCTGTTATCTGGGCCTGTTTTCTCACCTCCCAGTATTGTGCATTTTAAAAGACAGGAGGGGCACATATGTAGACAGGGTAGTTTTTGTATTAATAGAAAAGAATACCATTAAATCCTCAAAAGCACAAATTACTCATGTTAACACATTCAGGGAAAATAGTCTATGTGTCAACATATTCTGTTTAAAATGCCAGATTTTTTTTTTTTTTTTTGGTTTTTCAATTACAGTTGTCCCATTTTTCCCCCATTGCTCCAGATATTTTTAAAGGGAGAAATGTGATGCTAATTTTGATTACTTATGACACAGACAATGCCACTGAAATTTCATGACATTAATGACAAATGTCAAAGGAACACCAGTGGAGGTACAAGCAATAGCCACCAAGTAGCAAGGAAATTTGCTATGACTGATGAATGTTTCAGCAAACAAAACAATAATTATACCAACCCCTAGCCAGGTCAGGGCAGCACTAGAAAGGCCAGCTACTGAAGATAACTAGCTAGCTACGTGGTATTACTATAAAATCTTGGGGAGTATGTCCAGCAGATTTGAGTAACAGCTACATATTAGCAGCCTAATGTTCAAGGAGGGAAGAAATATAATATTTATTGAGCTTCTAGTATGTAGCAGACACTGTACTATATTATTTCATTTAATCTTTACTACAACCCTTCAAGCTACCATAAAAAAAAAATCTCAGAGAGGTGAACCAATTTCAACCAGAATCATATGGATAAGTGCTGAGGGGAAGGTCTGACCCCAGGTTTGTATGACTCTTAAAAATGTAATTTTTACAACTACCATACAGTTTCTACTAAAAGTATAGATCTAGCCAACCAGAAGAGGGAGGCTGACAGATATTTCTAGGACTTCTGAGAGAGGAAAAAGGGACTTCTTAAAGAGGCTTTTTGGTCTTGGGTTTGGACAAAAGGCACTAATCCTTTAGTTTTTCAAAAGTGTGGTATATTCCCTTTTACCATTTTAAGATTATTTATCTTGAAAGATACAGATTTGATTAAACTCTTTCCAATCTGGAATGGCATATGCAGTTATGGTTGAAGCGAGACAGCAAACTTAGGAGAACTTCAAAGACAGTGCCTGAGCAGAAAGGGAAAATATTTTCTCTCCTAAGCTCAGTCAGCCTTAGGTAGCTCTGGAGGATAGCCAGTGAGCGGGCCCCCAAATGGGGCAGGCAGCTGTTTAAGGCCACTGTCTGATTTTATGCACAGCCAGTTGTTCAACTGTGATGCTACAACCACCTGGCTTGGGCTTTATATCTAAATCACTGACTTAGCAACCACTAGTGAACAGTGAAGCCTCCTAGTCAGCCACACGCCACACATCAAATTACAAGCAAACGTATTTCTTTCTGGGGCTGTCTGTATAAAGGACATCCTTGAAGAAGAGGAAATCTGTCCTTTACTTGCCTCATGGGGCACAATTAATTCTTCAACAATCCCTCACAGAGCTAGACAAAATGTGGAAGGGCAAAGAATTAACGAAGAAGAGTTTAAGCTGATACTTAGGTTGATCTAAGGAGTCTTCTTTCTGTCACATTCACATTTGAAAGGGACAGAGCCTGGGAAAACACACTGTAAGAAACCCCACAGTATCTGGCTCTTGGAAAGATCAAACAATTTCACTGGGCCCATGTCTACTGCCAAAATCCATGGCAAACTTATGTTCCTGCTCTTTTCTTTTTTTCTGGGACCAAGATTTAAACTTCACTTGATAGGATTGCGAAACAATCAGTGAATAGTGCTTGATGCCAAAATAATTACTGCCACATAAGCTAAAGAGTTTCTGTTAATCATATAGTGGTCACATTTGTGAGCCCAGCTCCTTTAGGAGACATCAAAATATCATTAACCCACTGTGGTTTAATACATTACTTACAAAAAGATATGTTGGTATTAAATGTTGCCAATGTTAAGTTGAAGTGCTTTACCTGGTAATAAATTTATCCACAGAAGGAAAATACTAAAAATTCTAATTGATGAATAGATATAGTGAAAAAGATGAGGGAATATCAAAGAGCCTCCAGGCATTCAATTCAGATGTCACAAATTCAGGAGATGGCAAAGCCAGGTTGTTCAAAGTACCTTTGAAAGAATCAAGGACATCTCGCAGTCTTGTTTGAAAGTGAGTGACAGGCCACAAAAACAGGGGCTCCAAATGGCTTGTGGACATGATTTTGCACAATAAGCCCATATATACAAATGTAACTTAACCAATAACACTGCAAAGCTCAACATGTAGGGATGGGGATTACAAAAGGAGAGGGGTAAGAATATCAAAGAGGTCACGGGTAAATACCTTTGGTCTTGTGTCTATAACATACACAAACTGGCTTCCTGGGTTTGTTTTGCCAATAGCCTCTATCAAGAGCTCATCATCTTGGCTGCGAGTGTAAAATCCACCCAGAGGCTGGCTACAGCGGCAAATGGAAGCCTATAAGAAGAAAACGTGTGAGTTGAGGAATTGTATGCCCAGGTGGTCAAAAATCCTCCTTGATCCCAGGTTTGGTGAGCAGAGAAAGAAGGTGAACCAACTCAGAATAGTGAAGAAAAGAGAGATATAGCTTTGAAGTCCAGCTATTGCACTGACATTGGGCTCAGTCTCCTACCTCCCCCAGGCATGTGAGTTGTGTTACCACAAATTGCTGCTCAGAATAGTCCGTTTTCCCCTTCTACATGGTGAGGATTCTTGACCTAGTCTAGGCAAATCCCGACTATAGGAAAATCAAATGTTGAGTGCTTCCTTAATAAATTTCTATTCTCAATATGTCGTCGTCGGCAGCCGTCCGTCTCGAGAGACGATGGTGTAGCTTCTTAAGAGTCTATCTGCACCGCCGAGAATGGCTGTGCAGTCCGACTCGGGAGTGACACGGTATCTGTCTCCTCCCGTGTTGAATCGACATCTTGCGATGACGCTGGAGTGTCCTCTCCAGTGGAGCTGAAGCTACAGAGCCTGGGCAGGGTGATATGGAGGGTCTGCTGTTGCCCATGCAGCAGACCCCCCCTCTCTTCGCAGCTGAAGGGTCCAAGGGAAAGACGGAGTCAATACAGCTTGGCTTCAGGTGCGCCGCAGGAGTTGCCGGTGTTGACTACAACGTCAAACCGCCTTAGGGACTCCGGCTCCGGATTTTCTGTCGGGGTTTACTCCCTTAGCCTTTCCCCTGAAGAGGTATGCCGCAAGGCAGCGGAGGTTTTTTGGAATCAGAGTTTTCCTTCTCTGATTCTCAATATGTATTAGGCTAGTATTTTTCTGAAACTTCCCTGCTTTTTAGAGTCCCAGTAATATCACCCATATAGACCAGGGGCTTGCAGTGGCAACAGATTTCAAGATGGAGCAGAGATTTCGTCTTAGGAGAGCAGAGTTCACTCATTAATGTCAAGTCAGAGGGGCTGGTTTGTTTAAAGCCATTTCAATATAAAAATAACATAGCTATTTAGCGGGTATGTTTGATAACGATTAGTTAATGGACTCCACTGGACTGCAGTGTGGTTTTTAAGGAGCCTGCTCACTTTGATAGTGTGACACAAAACACCCACTTGTGAGCCACTTAAAAATCCTCAGAAGTACTGCCCTGGCTGGTGTGGCTAAGTGGACTGAGAACCAGCCTGCAAACCAAAGGGTCACAGGTTTGATTCCCAGTCAGGGCACGTGCCTGGGTTGCAGGTCAGGTCCCCAGTTAGGGGCTCACAAGAGGCAATCACACATTGATGTTTCTCTCCCCCTCTCTCTCTCCCTTCCCCTCTATCTAAAAAGTAAGTAAATAAAATTAAAGGAAAAACCCTCAGAAGTACTAAAGTTCAGAGGAGTAACTTGTTTGAGGCCACACAGCCAGTAAACGGCAGTGATGGGACAAAAACCCAGTTTTCTAGACCCAAGTTTAATTTTCATGAAAGAAGTTTGCTCAACTCACATTATTCTCTTTGTAGAGGTAGCAGAGTACAGGTAACCGTTCCTTACTTCTGAACTTCGAACTTCCAATCATAGTTTCCATGTCTACAGACTTAGGAACCACTAATTCAGGAGGGTAGGTACTGCATAGCTAAAAGAAAACTCAAAGTTTTAAACTCAATATATTTTTTTACATTTTTCACTTGCTATCAGCAGGCTGGAATAGCAGTCACTCAAATAGTAGCTGTCTTCTATTTATCATCTAGAATCCTCTATTCCTTAGAAATAGGAACATAAATATCCTTGGTATAATAGCTTTAACAAGTATGCCATTATTTTTTAGAAAGGAAGGTATTGAGCCACATAAGAACAAATGTACTAACATTATAGGTAGAAATGCATGTTACAGGTAGAAACACACATATAACCATATCCTGGAATTCCTACACTTGACTATCAAAGCAAACAATGTATATTGTAAATAAGTAAATTAAAACAGATATACTTGAATATAAAGAGACAGGTGTAAAAGGAGAAAACATGATTTACTCTTTCTTAAAATGCATCCTGGGCATCTAGTGTAAACATCTTGAGGGCCTTTAAAACATTAGTCTGGGGGTGGAAGTGTTGACATTTTAAGTGTGACATTTACAAAAAGACTGATACATTTCTCAAATTCATCAGCTTTTAGTGGTTACCAAATATATAGCACAGATCTGACATTGCCAAGTTAATTCTAATCACTCCTCTAAAGTAAAGAACACCCTTAAATATTTGGCAATAGATGAAATAAAAATATAAATAAGCAAAAAAGTCTGAGGTAGATCAGATTGAATGCTCTACATAACTAATTAAAGTCAATGTCCTCAGAATGCAGAATTTTGACAGAGAAAAAGTTCTATACCCATCCTCTTACCTGGACTTAATCTTTGGAGGAGTGAGTTATACACAAAGAAATAAATGAAGCTTCCTTTTCAACTCATCAGGCCGCATGCATCCAACGTGCCAACACAGATATTGCAGAGCTCATTTGGGGGACTTAGACACATAATGGAACTGAAAAGAATTCACCCCACCTCTATTCATTCCTGTCAAGTATGACCTTAATAATCCACCTCACAAATGGCCCTGCTAAGTGACAGCTCATCAGTCTTCCTGTCTAGCAGATATTCCAAACTGTTATCAGAAAGCCATTCCAATTACTGCCTTTTAATGACAGTAAAAAGCTATAAATAAGGATCCAACAATTCAGAGATACCACTTAAACACCAATGACTCCCTGTGCAGAAATCACAGCAAGTCTGACTGCTATCCTTAGAAAGGCCTGCTTGCAAGTCTGGCCCTTGGCTGGTGCCCAGGAACTTGAATTTTGGAAGGCTTCCTGCCATCCCTTAACTGATAAGAGTGACTAATTATGCATAAAATGTTTGTAAAACAATGTGGTTTGTTCCAAGCACTGTTTTTCCTTCTGGGCATCCTAAACTTTGGTATACACTAGGCAGAGAGTGCCTACGTGACCAGCTGCCAAAAAAAAGTAAAGAGAAAAATCCTGGGTGCTGATTATCCAATAAGCTTCCTTATAGACAACATTTTCCACATGTTGTCACAATTGGTTACTAGAGAAATTAAGCATGTCCTATGTGACTCCACTGGAAGAGAACTCTGACACTTGTGCCTGGTTTTCTCTGGATTTTACCCCTTTTCTTTTTGCTAATTTTGTCTATATCTTTTTGCTTTAATAAATCACAGCCACAACTATGACTACATGCCGAGTCCCGTGAGTCCTCCTAGTGAATCACTAAACCTGAGGGATGGTCTTGGGAACCACAAACACATCCCCAGACTTCTTTCTTAAGATCCAGACTTAAGTATATACTTGCTATCTTTTGAGTCACCTTGAACTCAGTCTAAAACTGAAGATACTGCCCTATTCTCATGCTCCTTATCTTAGTTAACATATGCATCACCCACTTGGTCACCTAAGCCAGAAGCCAGGAAATCTGGGATGCATACTAAAACTCTCCCTCCTCCCAGCCCCATTACTCTGTCACCTGGTTCTTTCAATTGTACCACTTGAATATCTCTTAAAATCATCTCCTCCTCTCCATCCATACTCATTGCCTTACTTCAGGTTCTCATACCATTCTTCTGCATTCTTAGCAAATCAACTGTCCACACAACTACCAAAGCTATCTTCCTAAAATACAAATATATTCACATTACTTTCCAGCTTAAAATACTCTAGTGACTTCTAACTGCCTTCAAGATAATGTTCATGATCTCACTTCGCCTTCTGGCCTCTCTCCTTCTCTCCCTGTATAAATTAAGACAGATTTCCTTCTCCATGCTACTCCCCAAAGCATCAAGCTGTTCCTGGCTTCCTGGTCAGAATTCCATATCCTTCCTCTATGCTTCCACAGCACTCTGCTTTAGTCTATGGGAACTCCTATTCAGTGTCTTGAGTGCAATAGGTACTTGATAAATGCTTGTTGCATGACTAAATGTTGAATGTAAAGGAGAGATTATGAGTGATTTTTTTTTCTTTTTTCAAAGCCTTGTTTGCTAACATCCTTCTGTTTTAATTAAATGGACCTAAAGGAAAATGACAATAACAAAATTACCTCATAGTTTCTGTTGGCATCTGTTATGGTCCAGTACCTGTTGGGTATTCCCATGCGCCTAAAATCTGATATTGGGTTAATCAGTTTCCATCCTTTTTCCCTTGTCTCTTTTGAGGGCTTGGGATTATAAACAAAAGCATACAGATCTTCAGGTGATGCTGGATAACGGAGATGAACACAAAAACAAGAAATAATGAGTGAAACTTAACACCAAACAATGCTAAAAAAATAAAAGGGGCCATGTTTGTCAAACAGCCCCAGAAAAGGACAATGATCTGTGTACAAGAACTGGAGTTTCTTCACATAAGGAATAAGAACTAGAACATTGCTTTTAGATCTTCTTCTTTTTAAAAAAATTATAATAGTTTTTTTAAAGATTTTATTTATTTATTTTTAGAGGGAGGAGAAGGGAGGGAAAAAGAGAGGGAGAGAAACATCACTGTGTGGTTGTGTCTCTGGCGCTCCCAGGTGGGGACCCAGCCCACAACCCAGGCATGTGCCCTGACTGGGAATCAAACTGGCGACCTTTCTGTTTGTGGGCTGGCACTCAATCCAATGAGCCACACCAGCCAGGGATGAGTCTTCTCTTAAAAATGATTAATTTTTTTCTGATACCAACACAAAGCAGGAACATTCTGTCTGGCTTTCTGTGAATTGCTGGATAATGGACTGAGAGGAAGCTTGAGGGATTCACATGTTAGGAAAGTGGTCCTTACAAAAGGTTTTTTTTTTGTTGTTGTTTGTTTTTTTTAACTGAGCTCCAATATCCTAAGAGTACTTTTTGTTGTAATGTGTTGCAAAATATTAACACTTTTTCCAATCGACTTATCAAGCCAACACCTACTTCTGGCGGATAAATGGCCATTTCTTGTCTTTTTCCTGTCAATCTCCCTTCTCCCTTCACAATATGCAACATGCAACCAATAACTCATTTATGTGGCAACAACTTTTCCAGAGCTGAATAGAATCTGCCAGAGCCTTATAAAGTGTTGGGCCAGCTGACAGGTAACCTCTATCAAAAAAACAAATACAACAAAAACAAACAAACAACAACAACAAAAAAAAAAAACACCAGCAAATTCTCTTAAACTATTCTGGGTAAAGGGTGAAAGAAAATTGGAGAGAACATTAAGAGCATAAAAGTTCCACAGATTAAAATCAGATGAAACTGATGGATTGGCCAACTAGAGGTAGGGCTGCAGGATGAGAGGGTGAACTGGAGTAAGCAGAGATAAAGGTCCTTGCTTTTCATCACTTTGAATATTTCATGTCAAACTCTTCTGGCCCGAAATGTTTTGTTGAGAAATCAGCTGACAGTCTTATGGGAGCTCCATTGTAGATAAGAGTCTTCCTCTTGCTGCATTTAGGATTCTCTTTTTGTCTTTAACCTTTTCCATTTTAATTATGTGTCTTGGTGTGGGTGTCTTTGCTTTCATCTTGTTTGGGAATCTCTGTGCTTCCTAGACTTGTGTTATTTTTTTCCTTCACCAGGTTAGGAAAGTTTTTGGTCATTATTTCTTCAAATAGTTTCTTGATCTCTTTTTCTCTTTCTTCTCCTTCTGTTACCCCAATCCTGTCAACGTTGTTATGCTTGATGTTGTCCCATAGGTCCCTTAAACTATCCTAATTTTTTTAATTCTTTTTTCTGCTCTGATTGGGTGTTTTTTCTACCTTGTCTTTCAAATCACTGATTCATCCCTCTGCTTCATCCAACCTACTGTTTATTTCTTCCACTGTATTCTTCATTTTAGATATTGTATTCTACATTTTTAACTAGTCCTTTTTATGATTTCCATGTCTGTTTCCATGCTGTAGTGCATTTTTATAACTGTTACAGAGTGGGGGCCACAAAATTCCCCAGAGCCTGTATTTGGGGGGTGGGAGGAAGGGACAGCTTTCAAGATGCCTTTGTATATCTATGGCTGGTATCTAGTGTCTTATTTATGCAAATGGCTTTGGTTCTTCCAAGGCCCCAAGGAGACAGGAGGGGTTTTGACCATAGAACGGTGAGGAAAAAGCAAAAGGGCCTGCACAAGGTTCTGTGGATGGTCAAAACTGGTTATCATGCCCACTGTGTCACAGGCCATGGTCAGGGATTTAAGAATAAGGTGGCAGCCATTTTCAGAGAGAGCATCATGAGGTTTTAGAAGGAAAGAGAGATCCATACAGTCTTGAAAGGGAAAAGGGAGAACCATGTGGTTTTGAAAGAGAAAAAAGAAAGAACCATGCGTGATCCAGTGCAACATGGCACATGTTTTGCGGAACCGCTATACGGAGGCTGGTGACATTGTATCCCAGATCCTGAAGGAGACATCTGACAGATAAAGCATGGGGAACTATTGGGCTTGGTTTTTGTTTGTAGCCTTTTGGGGAGCAAGGGAAGTGCTGGGTCTCATGGGAGAACAGGGCTCTGAGCAGGCGTGCTCACAGCCTTCCCCAGGTTGGAATATTGTAAATAAAGACCTGTTTTCCTCAATACTAGTTGTTGGGTTTTACACCAAAATACCACGTGGAAGAATCCCCTTTATCTCAGTAACATAACCACTACTTTGAATTCAATATCTGATAAATAGCTTGCCTCCATTTCATTTACCTCTTTTTCTGGGGATTTCTCCTGTTCTTTCATTTGGGGCCTGTTTATCTCCCCACTTTGGCTGCTTTTTTGTGTTTGTTTCTATGTCTTGGATATATCTGCTATGACTCCCAGTCTCCCTGGGGCGGTCTTATGTAGTAGGTATCCTGTGGGGTCCAGTGGTGCAGCCTCCTGACCAACTAACCTGGGTGCTCCAGGAATGTCCCTTGTATGAATCTTGATTTCTATTGGCCCATTTCTGCATGGGATCAACCCACTGACTGGCTGGCTGTTAGGCTCAACCCAGACCACGGCATGTGAGCTGCTGTGCAGTTGCTGACCACACAAAGCGGAATTCGCCTCAGCAGGGTTTGGTGCCTGCTGAGATCTCCCTTTGGATATACTGCCTGTGAAGCTTATTAAATACTGCTCTGATGTTGTCTGAAGCTGGCAACTCAGTGTGTTGCTTCTGGGTCTCTTGTGAGGTGCTCTGGTGCAGGCCAATATAAGATGCTGCCTGTGATTGTCCCTCAGCAACCTTTTTGGACTAGTCTCAATACGGCTTCTTCTATAAATCTTTGGTTATAAGACTTCTCTTCAGCTAGTGTTCAGTTGGTTATTCAGGATGATTGTTCTATAATTTAGTTGTAGTTCCAGTTTGGTCCTGGGAGGAGGTGAGTGTAGCATCCACCTACTCCGTCATCATCTTGCATCTCAAGACCCTACAGCTAGGTTTGCTAACTTCTCCTAGGCCCAGACTTCCAAGCTCTAAAATGGGAACCACCTTCCTTCAGAGGATTGCCCAGCTGACTTGTCCACATCAGGACAGCCCTTCCCTCATCAAGTGGCTCTAAGAGAGTAGACCCATGAACAAAAATGTTCACACCTGTCACAAGTTAGAGCACCATAACGGGAACTGGTGACTTATGGGAGGCCTGATGTTGTTGTGGAGCCCACCTACAGGGAACCATGTGAAGCTCTCTCTCTTTAGATAAACCAGAGGGTGCCCACGGGCCAGTTGGTAGGACACCAGGCTGGGGTCAGGGGTGGATACAAGGTGATCCAGGTGGTGGCAGCGAAGCCTGGGGTGATTGAGGCCCACAAGTAAATAATATACTTAAAAGGAGGGAGGGAAAGAGAAGAGGATAACATCTATTACGTATCTACTATATAAAAGAAAGTACAGAGTAAAATGCACAAAAGCATTTAAACCTCAAAACAACCCCAGTGGGGAGCTTATGCTATCACTGCTTTTAAAGGTGAGGAAGCTGTGGTCAGGGGTTATATAACTTGTCCAAACACCATGGAGCAGAACCCAGATCTGAACTCTGCCCTGTTTAACTTCATAGCCTATGATCTTTCCAGTATGCAGTGCTTGGGGAAAAAAATCTAAAATGGTTTTAGATAAAAATACTATCATACCTACCTATCTGAGAAAGCTGGAGCAGTGAATGATAAAGGTCATTGCACACCATTTCAGAATCTAAAACAAAGTGGACCACCCGGAAGTTCTTGCAGCGGAGAATCAGGGAACTGCCATGGCTCCTTGTGACTAACTTCTCCAGAGTGGCAATGTGATGTATTGCAATCTACCAAACAGAAAAAAAAACAAAATAAATTCACAGTCATTAATATGTTCTATCATTATCAGTGGGCCTGACTTTGTAAGGCACAACTGGGTGTCTCTCAGACAGAAGTAAATAGTGGTAAAGCAATGAGAAGAAAATTGCAGTTATAAAACTTCTCCTTTCTTTGGGATATAAGGTTACCAGGTTTGGGGCAATTGTGGTAAACTGGCTCAGTACAGATGGCTTCTAGCATGCTGTGGTGAAGTTTACAATCATGTAGACTAATTGTCACATAGGAAAACAGGACTTTCTTTTGTTTTCCCAAATTACTAATTAAAATTAATAACTGGTATTGCGCTTTATTTCTCACAAAGTTATCCATGACCTGTAATAACCCTTTGAGGTATAATTATCCCATTTCAGGAATGAAGAAACCAAAGCTCTGGGAAGTGAATTCCTCAGCAAAGGTCACACAAACAAGAAGTGCACAAACAGGTCTTGAACCATGGCAGTCTAACTCCAAATCCAGTGCTCTTTCTCTAAAAATTCTAAAAACTCTAGTCCTGGAATTAGGGTTTAACTAGAAATATTAAGGAGAAAATTTCTCCCACATTTTAGATTCTAGTGACAGTGAAGCAAAAATGAAATGGGGTCAAAGCTTACCTATGTAACTTAGGAAATGAGTAGAGACTATAAGACTAATTACTAAAGGAACTATACATAAGCACTGTACTGTAATTAATAAAGTTGTGTCCCATGGGAGTACAGGTTAATGAATCTGATTTTGTAAAGGATGATTAAATCTTTTGTCGCAGCATTCCTGTCCATGCTGATGCCAGCAAAAGAGAAATGTGTGAAAAGTAAATTGGTAAAAAGGAATTGTATCCAAATAATACAATTTTTCTGCATAGAGTCAAATAATGTGGAATCATAGTTTTACATCTTAGTCTTTAATGTTCTCCTCCTATCTGTGTTTTTAATGTTTCTGGCAACTAGAACATGGATGTAATCTTTTCATTCTTTGCATTCACTGCCCCTGTGTCTGGAATGGCCTTCTGATCATCATTTTATTTTATTTTCTTCCATTCTGCACATGCCATGCCCCAGCCCTAATTTATTTGGAAAAGCTATCTCTTCCAGGAACTCTGAATCACACCCACCATCTAAGAATGGGGAAGATGTGCAGACCACTCACATATTCTTAGCAGGGATTTTCCATCTTAATTTCTGTTTAATTCCTTTGTAAAACTCAGTTCCTACCATGGCAATTGTAGAGGGGTCAAAAAAAACCTACTGATAATGTAATAGGGATTAATACATCAAATTTCAGGAAAATCAAAGCCTTGTTGATCAACATGTGAGATGTATGTTTGGGTAGTAAAATACTGATCATCAAGCTTGGACACCAGGCAAAAAAAAAGTGGTGAATTGGGAAGTGGGGAAAGTGAAGCAGATGAAGGTTGAGGACAACTTCTTTAATAGTACTAATTGGGTAAATAAGCTTCCTTTGATATATAGAAATGATTAACGGTAAGTTCTCCCATCCAGATCTAGCTCCATGGGTTTGAAATCATACCCAATAGGAACATATCTAGGGAAATGTGTGCTGTCCATAAATGCAGGTAGACGGGAGAAAGGCTCATGGCACAGTACTAAAAAACTATTTCCTGAACTGTTAGAAATGGAAGAATCCCTACTAATTATACAATCTAACCACCTCATTTTACAGATGAGAAAACTGGAGCCCAGGGAGCAAGAGTCACCTACCTGAGGTCCTAGAGCCAGTTAGAGCATAGCTGAGGCTAGTTAGAACCAGGTCTCCTGATTCCTCTTTTGGCATTCCCTTCATCACACCAAAGGGAGCAAGTACAATATCAAATGGAGAAAGCTCATGTTATTTTTAAAAGGAAGCATTAAAATACAGTTGAGCCTTGAACAATGGGTTTGAACTGTGTAGGGTCCTCCTGCATGTGGATTGTTTTTTTCAATAAACAAACAGTTGGCCCTGTGTTTCCACAGGTTTCGCATCCACAGATTCAACCAACTGCGTATCATGAACACAACAGTATTTTCAATCCATTGCTGGAAACCACAAATGTAGAGAGCCAACTGTATGCTTAAGTTCTTTATATATACTAACATGCATCAATAGATTTTGGTATCTGTAGAGGATTCTGGAACCAATCACCCCCAAATACAAAGGGATGACTGTAGTTAAGTTTTGGGGGAGTCAAAAATTGCATGAATATTTTCAACTGCATAGGGGTTGGTGCACCCTAACATTGTTCAAGTATCAACTGTACAGATTTTATACACACACACACACACACACACACACACACACACATATATATATATATATATATATATATATTCAATTTAATTTATTTTATACTTATTCAATAGTATTTATCATGTGCCAGGCACTGTTTTAAGCAATTGAAACATTAACATTTTTATTCTCATAACAAGGTCATTATCAGTATCCCTATGTTATAGATGAGGGAAGTGAGCCACCGAGGAACTTAAATTTGCCCAAGGTTATGAAGGTAGTAAATGTTAATTGGGGGATTGCACACTGAACAGACTGGCTCTAGAGCCTGTGATCTTAATCACTATGCTATGCTGTATACTAGAAGCATGTTGTACTTCTTATGAAAACTTTTAAGCATAAATCTGGCTACTGATAGTTAAGATTAAATGATGCTACTGTAGGAGGGGGAAGGCATAAAGTAATGTTAGGGGTGCGAAGCTAATTAGAAAACATCGTTTCAAATTGTAACAGAAAAAACACACACAACACACACCCTGTCTTAGGTTAGAGAGATGGTCTAAATTTTTGATACCCAAAGTGTAGTCCATGGGCCATCAGCATTACCTGAGAGCTTTTTAGAAATTTACAATCTTAGGCCTGAGATTCTTCATTTTTACAAGCTCCCAGGTGAAACAGATACTGCTAGTTATTGTACCATATTTGATGGGTAGCAAGGCTTTAAATTACTTCTAGTTGATAAGGATGCTTATCAACCAAACTCAGAAAACAAGCAGAGACTTCTCTATCTAAAAGTATTGAGGAAAAGGCCCAAGCAGTTTAAAATGACTAAGACAACTATAGTTAATAACTTGACGGGTGAAAAGTCATATGATTCAAGCCATTAAAAGACGCCTAGAATAGGTTCTTTGAACAAAAGGTTTTACAGCAATTTAACTATTATTTGAAACTTTAAGAAACTACCATATTAGAAAGCATATACACCCAACTCTTCAAGACCCTTTGAAACTTCTAATGAACATACCCATGTTTCTTTCCGGATTGCATCAACAAATGACACGTAGATCAGGTGAGTTGCAGTAAGATATAGGACCCCATTAGGTGGTGCATCATCCGAAAAATCACCCAATAATATCACGTTTCTTACCTGTTATTTGGGGGAAAAAACTGATTAATCACATGTGTTGAGTTGATGGTTTAAAGTGAAATAATTCAAAGCCAGATAAATACTGTTAATTTGCTATAGAACTTCTTTAAGGCTTTTTAGTTTCTACCAAGGTGTCAAACTAATATGATCTAGGTTTATTTTTTCTAAATCATCCCTCGAGAAACTACAAAACTGAGAAGGGAAGATGGATTCTAGGAAGAAGTAACCTTTTACACGATGTTACCATGATGGGGTAGGTGTGAATGGAAGATAAACAGGACCTAAAGCCTGTTCAGATACTTAACTTGTTGGAGAGAAGTAGCAGTTACTGTATATGTAAAATATCAATGGGGTAAATAGCAGCAGTTTAGATCTTAAGTTAAAGGCAAGAAAATATAATATATAACTTTGTGTAAAGCAGGAGAAAAATTGATCTATCCAATGGAAAGTGGGAAAGGAAAAAAAAAAGAGTGCCATAAATGGAAAGTATAAAATGAAATGCCAGAAATAAGTCCCAATGTAAGATAATTACAACAAATGCACATGAATTAACTAACCCATTAAAAGAAAGACTTACAGAATGGATTAAAAAAGAAGACTCAACAATATTCAGTCTAGAAGACATACATTTAAAATAAGGAGACACAACAAGGTTAAAATAAATGATGGAAAAGATATATTAGGCAAATAGGAACCAAAACAAAGCTGGTGTAGCATTCTTAATATCTGACAAAATGCAATTAAATGACAAAGAAAAACAGAACAAGAACATATATGCATATTACAATATATTTTCAAAATCTATCTTGCTTGATGTGCTTGCTTGTAACAGAACTGCACAGAGAAAATCGCTGATTCCATCCTCTGCTTCATCCAACCTACTGATTATTCCTTCCAGTGTATTCTTCATTTCAGATCTGTTACTCTTCATTCCTGACTGGTTCTTTTTCATGGTTCCTATGTCTTATTTTATGCTTAGTGTTTCTGTTTAAGTTCTCACTGCGTTCATCCATTCTTCCCCTAAGTTCCTTGAGCATCCTTTCAACCACTGTTTTGAACTCTCTATCTGATAGATTGCCTGCCTCCATTTCATTTAGTTCATTTTCTGGGGAATTCTCTTCTTTCCTTTAAGGAATGTTTCTTTGCCTCCCTATTTTGGCTGCCTCTCTGTATTTATTTCTGTATATTAAGTTGATCTACTGTACCTCCCATTCTTGGTAAGTTGGCCTTATGTACCAGGTATCTTGTGGGACTCAGAGGTGCAGTCTCCCTGATTACCTGAGCTTGGTGCTCTAGGAATATCCCTTGTGTGTGTTATGTGAACTCTCCTGTATAGTTGAGTCTTGATTGCTCTGGCCTTTCTGGAGGTGGGATTGTAGTTCTGACTAGATGACTATGAAAATCAGCCCCAACATCAATGTATAAGTTGTTCTATGGAGGTTGGCCCCACAAAGTGGGTTTTGCCCCAGCAAGATCTGGCATCTGCTGATTTCTCCCTTTGATGCCATTTGTGGAGTTAATTGGGTTGTGTTCTGATGTGGTCTGATTCCAGCCACTTGGTATGTTGGTTCTGGGGTCACTGGGGAATAACTCCAGTGCAGATTAATGTCAGGTGCTGTCTGTGAGCAGCCCTTGGTTACCTGTTTGGAGCTACAAAGCAGTCCAGTTTGTGGCTGCCTCTGCTAGGCCTGGGTATGCTTGGGAGGGACAAAAATTGGCACCAAGGCCATTTTTACCAGCACAGAGCCCATGAGTGGGTCATTCAAGGCACCCCAAGATTTGCCTCCCCCTTCAAACTGTTAGGCTCAGTCACTGAAAGTGACTGAGTATGGAGAGCTTCATGAGGTCAATTTCTCAGTTAGCAGATAAGGGTGAGTAGTGTTTACCAGACTGACACAGATTTGAACTTGGCACCAGTTCTGGGTCTGAGGCCACTCAGCAACAGTCTCAGGGGACACCAAGGCAAGCCACCACTTGCCAGTTGCCCACAGAAGACTGTGGTGGGGTGGGGTCTCAGGAAGTCATAAGATGAAGCCAGCAGAGTTCATCAGGCCCAAATTGACCAAGATTTGGTTGTGTGAAAGGAGGTCTCTGCACAGGAATTGTGGTGCCATCAGATGTGGGAGGAAAAAATGGCCCCCACCCAAGAGTCACAGAACTTAGTCTCTCCCAGAGTCTGCCTAAACCTTCTCCAGAGTCTTTGAAAAGATTTTGCATCTGGTGTCCAGGCTGGCCACAGCCAAGTAACAATATTGCAATGCACAAGCTCAGCAGGGCAGGGCCCCTGGGAATTGGGAGCTCAAGCCAATGAATCTCCCTTGGTGGGGCTAGAGGATCTTCCAGGGGGAATCCAGGGGGTTGCCACCACTCTGGTGCATGGGGCACCGCTGCTCTGGTGCAAAGGGCACTGCACATCTGGCACTGGAGGGGCAGGGGGTGGCTGCACGACTGCTCTAGTGCATGGGAGGCAGACATGCTGCTATAGTGCACAAGCGTTGGGAGGGGAGTGGGCAGGGCACCTCTGCTCTTCAAGAGTGTGGGTATATATACATATATATATATATATATATATGTGTGTGTGTGTGCAGAGAAGGAAAACTCTGACTCCAAAAAACCTCCGCTGCCTTGCGGCATACCTCTTCAGGGGAAAGGCTAAGGGAGTAAACCCCGACAGAAAATCCGGAGCCGGAGTCCCTAAGGCGGTTTGACGTTGTAGTCAACACCGGCAACTCCTGCGGCGCACCTGAACCCAAGCTGTATCGACTCCGTCTTTCCCTTGGACCCTTCAGCTGCGAAGAGAGGGGGGGTCTGCTGCATGGGCAACAGCAGACCCTCCATATCACCCTGCCCAGGCTCTGTAGCTTCAGCTTCACTGGAGAGGACACTCCAGCGTCATCGCAAGATGTCGATTCAACACGGGAGGAGACAGATACCGTGTCACTCCCGAGTCGGACTGCACAGCCATTCTCGGTGGTGCAGATAGACTCTTAAGAAGCTACATCATCGTCTCTCGAGACGGACGGCTGCCGACGATTGTTATACTTGTGTGTGTACATAAAGCTTATTTATTTGTTTTTAGAGAGAGGGGAAGGGAGGGAGAAAGAGAGGGAAAGAAACAGCAATGTGGGAGAGATACATCAATCAGTTGCCTCTGGACCAAACATGCAGCCCAGGCATGTGCCCCAACCAGGAATCTCCAACTCCTAACCTTTTGCTTTGCAGGACGATGCCTAACCAACCAAGCCACACCAGTCAGGGCAAGAGTATATTTTAAAAAATACATTTGATCAACTACATTTTATCTCAAGAATGCAATGATAGTTCAACATTCAAAAATTTTAACGTAATGCATCACATGAATACAGAAGTAAATCAAATGCTTTATTTCATTTGATACAGAAGAACACTTAACTGAGTTCAGTTTTATTTACGCTGGTTAACTGTAAGTGAATTAGGAAGAGAAGTAAACATCCATAACTGTTAAATATTATATACTGACCTGGCTGATGTGGCTCAGTGAATTGAGTGGCGGCCTGCAAACCAAAGGGTCACTGGTTCGATTCCCAGTCAGGGCTCATGCCTGGGTTGTGGGCCAGGTGCCCAGCTGGGGGAACGCAAGAAGCAACCACACATTGATGTTTCTTTTCCTCTCTTTCTCCCTCCCTCCCCCTCTCTCTAAAAATAAATAAATAAAATCTTTGAAAAAGGATTATATACTAAAAACCTACAAAGAATGGCATGCATACTGGACAAACTAAATGCACTAATTTGAAACCACAAACAAGGTAGAGGGAGCGGGTCCGTAGCGGCAGTGACTCTTTGCATTGCACGGTGCCCGGGGACACGGTCCCATGAGGCTGACACCACGTGCGCTGTGCAGCACTGCTCAGGCTGCCCGGCGGGAGAGTTTCCCCTTGGGCAGTCGCAATGCGGTGTGCTGGTTCCCGGGCCAAATGGCCAAAGGGCTGAAGAAGATGCAGAGCAGCCTAAAGCTGGTGGGCCTGTATCATCAAGGTCCACGATGCCCAGATAGACTTTGCTGGTTGTGATATTGTGATTTATAATAAGAAATACATATTTGGCCTTTGGGGGAAAAAACACAAACAAGATAAACAGGATGCCAAGTATCACTACTACTGTTTTAGATATCCTAGCCAGTACGATGAGGAAAAAGAGGGAGGGAATTAAGAAAACCAAAGATTGGATGTGAAGTGCTATATCTGGCATCATTTACAAGGAAGACAATCATCTACCAATTTTTCAAAAAGTAAAAGAATCACCAAGCTCTTAGAACTAATTTGAGAGGAATTCAGCAAGTTTGCCAGATAAGGTATCTACCTACAAAAATCAACAGAATTGTTCTGTAACACCAATAAACAGTAAGAAAATACCATTCACAATGGTAACAAACATAATATAGAATCTAGAAATTAGCTTAATCAAGCATATAGAACAACTTCACAGAGACAACTTTAAAACTCTACTAAAGAACATAGAAGATAATTTAAAGAAATGAAGAGACATCCATGCCCTTAGATGGAACAACTTAATATAATAAAGATGGCAATTATATAACAAATAATCTATAAATTCAATGTAATTTCAAAGTGGATTTTCCACAAACTTATTCGTAATTTAAACAGAAAAATATAACTCCACAAATAGCAAAATCTATCTGTATTATAAGAGTATGGTAGTTAATAAAACACTATTTTTTCTTTTGAATAAAAGAGTGAAAAGGGAAGATCTACTCTATTAGATATTAAAACATACTCAAAGCCATGCGAAAAAAAAAACCTGTACACTACTGCAAGAAGAGACATATACACCATCAGAAAAGGACCACAGTTCAAAGGCAGATTCATGTATAAATTGAAGCCTAACATAGCACAAATATGGCACTACAATTTGACAAACTAAAGATAAAGCGTATTTCCTAAATGTGTTGGGAAAGCTGTATTCAGTACATGGAGGAAAATAAAGCTAGATCCCTACCTAATACCATATACAAAAGTGGAATCTAATTATATGTATATATAAAAGGTAAAACTATAAAGTAACAAGAAAAAATGTAAAATACCCTGAATCTTGAGACAAGGCAAAACTTTAAAAGTTAATCAATAACAGAATGGGAAAAACACAGGAGACTTTTGGCCAAGATGGAGGCCTAGACTGTTACGCTCCGTCTCCCTCCACGACTAAGAAGGAATACAACTACCTCAAAACTAGAGATAACCAGAAGTTCCAGAAAATAAATGGAAGTCCAACGTATAAAGTTATAAAGAAGTGGTGCCCGTCTGGATGGGTAGGAGGGGCGAAGCCAGGGAGGAGAGGTCAAGCTGTGCTGGCAGCAGCGGCAGCGACAGAGGTAGGACAGCAGTAAGCACAGACGCCTGTATTTAGGGGGAGGCGAGAAGCGTTTGGGGAGCACCCCTGGCTGCAGACCACACCCATCGGCTCGCGATTACAAAGCTGGGGAAGGCAGACCTCCATTGCCTTGGACTGTGAGGCCCAGAGGGGATGGGGACAGAGGAGGAGTCTCCCAGTCTCTCAGCAGAGAGTGAATGGCAGGAACCCATCTTGGGCCCCACCCCCGCAGAAAACACCACAGCATGGTGAGACGGGTCACCTGGCTGTGACGAGTGCACAGGGCTCTGCCTGCTATAGCGTAGGAGGTGTGACAGCCCTGTCCAGGAAGCAAAGGTAAACACAAAATGGTCAGGATGGCACAGATCATGGTAGAGATCCCAGTGACGCAGCTGACCAGACAGCAAATATCTATCTAACAAAGCAGCAGATAGGAAATCTTTCTGAGGCACAGTTCAGAGCTTTGGTTATAAAAATTCTTACTGACCTAACAGCAGGTCTTAAACAAGACAGGGAAGGAATGAAGGCTAGTCCTGCTGAAATGAACAAAAACACATAGGAAACTAGTGGTGAAGGAAAGAAAACCAGGGATCAAATCAACAAATCGGAACATAGGGAAGGAACAAACAGTCAACCAGTGCAGAAAGAGGAAACGAAAAGTGAAAGTGAGGACAATGAGGAGAGGCTCAGAAACTTGTCGGACAGCTATAAGAGGGCCAACATACAAATCACAGGGCTACCAGAATGTGAAGAAGAACTAGAAATTGAAAAATTATGTGAAAAAATAATGAAGCAGAACTTCCCAGACTTGGGGAAGGAAATAGACTTACAGGTCCAGGAAGTACAGAGAGTTCCAAAAAAAACTGGACCCAGGGAGAACCACACCAAGACACATTATCATCAAAATGTCAAAAATTAAGGATAAAGAGAGAATCTTAAAAGCAGCAAGAGAGAAGAAGAGAATTACATACAAAGGGGTCCCAATTAGACTATCAGCTGACTTCTCAAGGGAGACCCTGCAGGCAAGAAGGGACTGGCAAGAAATATTCAAAGTAATGAAAATCCAAAACCTACAACCACGAATACTCTATCCAGCGAAATTGTCATTCAGAATAGAAGGGCAGAGAAAGTGTTTCCAGGACAAAATAAAACTGAAAGAGTTCATTAGATCCAAACCACTGTTATATGAGATGTTAAAGGGACTGGTTTAGAAAAAGGAGGATCAAAACTATGAAATCTAAAATGAAAACTGCATCACAAGAAACAACAGAAGCTAGGGAATTGAAACAAAGGCGAACTAAACAGGCAATGAGAGTGGAAAAAGAACTATAGGTACGGGGAACATATTGGGGGGAGGTCAACAGGGAGGGGGAACGGGGAGAGGGAGGGAGATGATATAGGCATTAAGGATCATGGTAGGAGGGAATGGAATAGACAGAGAGAGGTTGAGAAGAACTATATGCACAACTAATGGACATGATCTAAAAGGGGGGGACAACTGGAGGGAAGGGGACCACAAGGTGGAGGGGAGCAGAGGGAAGGGAAATTGGGACAAATGTAATATTATAATCAATAAAACACATTAAAAAAAGAAATTAAAATTAAAATGACTGGCAAAAACTGGAAGGCTAGAAAATGCCAAGTGTTGGTAGGGTTGTGGGGATATAGGAACTGGGTAGGGGATGATATAGACAAGTAAGGCCATTCAGGAGAGCAATACATCATTTATCCCCCTTTACTCTCTTCTACCTCCCCCTACCCCCTTCCCCTCTAGCAATCACTGTACTGTTGTCTGTTTCTATGAGGTTTCTTTTTTTTTCTTAATCCCTTCCCCTTCTTCACCCAGCCCCCCCCCCCAGGTGTCAGTCTGTATTCTATCCATGAGTCTGTTTCTGTTTGTTAACTTATTTAACAAATATTTCTTGATCATCTACCGTATGTCAGGCACTGTAACAAATAATAATAAAATTAAAGAGCATGACTAAGCATGCTTTTTACCCTCAGTGTTCAATCTTAATAGGAAAAGCAGACAGGTAAAACCAGAATCATAGAAAATGAGAGGTAAAACAAGAGAAGGCAATGAAAAAAAATAGAAAACAAGAAAGAAGCACAAAGAAAACAATAAATAAAAAACTAATATGATAGATATTAATCCACCTATATCAATAATCACTTTAAATGCAATGATACTGTCTATAAGAACCCACTTTATTCTTCTGTATGGTGTAAGTTGGTGGTCTAGTTTCGTTTCCTTCCTTCCTTCCTCCCTCCCTTCCTTTCTTCCTTCCTTCCTTCCTTCCTTCCTTCCTTCCTTCCTTCCTTTTCTTTCTTTCTTTCTTTCTTTTTTTGCATGTACCTGTTTAATTTCCCAAACACCATTTCTTGAAGAGACTGTTTTTACTCCATTGTATGCTCTTGCCTCCTTTGTCAAATATTAATTGACCATAAAGGTGTGGGTTTATTTCTGGGCTCTCTGTTCTGTTCCATTGATCTATATGCCTGTTCTTATGCCAGTACCAGGCTGTTTTGATTACACCATATACAAGAATGAACTCAAAAGAGATAAAAGACTTAAATGAAAGCTGCAAAACCATCAAAAACCTAGAAGAAAATACAGGCAGTAAAATCTCAGACATCTCTCGTAGCAATATTTTTGCCAATATATTTCCTAGGGCAAGGGAAACAAAGGAAAAAAAAAAACAAATGGGATTACATCAAATTTAAAAACTTCTGCACAGAAAAAGAAACCATCAACAAAATGAAAAGGGAGCCCACTGTATGGGAGCACATATTTGCCAATGATGCATCTGATAAGGAGTTAATAACCAAAATTTATAAAGAACTCAACACCAGCAAGACAAACAATACAACTCGTCAGCAGCCGTCCATCTCGAGAGACGATGGTGTAGCTTCTTAAGAGTCTATCTGCACCGCCGAGAATGGCTGTGCAGTCCGACTCGGGAGTGACACGGTATCTGTCTCCTCCCGTGTTGAATCGACATCTTGCGATGACGCTGGAGTGTCCTCTCCAGTGAAGCTGAAGCTACAGAGCCTGGGCAGGGTAATATGGAGGGTCTGCTGTTGCCCATGCAGCAGACCCCCCCCTCTCTTCGCAGCTGAAGGGTCCAAGGGAAAGACGGAGTCAATACAGCTTGGCTTCAGGTGCGCCACAGGAGTTGCCGGTGTTGACTACAACGTCGAACCGCCTTAGGGACTCCGGCTCCAAACAATACAACTAAAATATGAGTAAAGGACCTGAATAGACACTTCTCCAAAGAGGACATACAGAAGGCCCATAGACATATGCAATGATGCTCAACGTCACTAGCCATCAGCGGGATGCAAATAAAAACCACAATGAGATACCACCTTACACCAGTCAGAATGGCCATCATCAACAAATCAACAAGCAACAAGTGCTGGCGAGGACGTGGAGAAACAGGAACCCTACTGCACTGTTGGTGGGAATGCAGACTGGTACAGCACTGTAGAAAGCAGTATGCAAATCCTCAAAAATTTAAAAATGGAACTGACTTTTGACCCAGTAATCCCACTTCTGGGAACATATCCTAAGAATCCTGAAACACCAACTCAGAAGTATATATGCACCCCTATGTTCATAGCAGCATTATTTACAATAGCCAAGATTTGGAAGCAGCCCAAGTGTCCATCAGTAGATGGTAGATAAAATAACTATGGGACATTTATACAGTGGGATACTTCTCGGGCATAAAAAAGAAGGAAATCTTACCCTTTGCAACAGTGTGGATGGACCTGGAGAACATTATGTGAAGTGAAATAAGCCAGTCAGAGAAAGATAAAAATATATGATTTCACACATATGTGGAATTTAATGAACAAACTGAACTAGCAAGGAAAATGGGGACAGATTCACAGGTGGAGAGCAGGATTACAGCTAGTGGAGTGCTGTAATGTGGTAGAGGGGTTGAGCAAAAAGAAAAAAAAGAAGTCATGAACATGGACAACACTGTGGTGATTGCTTGGAGGAGGGGGGTAGAAGGGGACTAAATAGTAATGGAAAAAATACAATAAAGATTAAATTTAAAAAACACACTACAAAGCAACAGTAATCAAAAGGATGTGGTACTAGCATAAATATTGATATAAAGAAGAATGCAACAGAATGGAAAGTCCAGAGATAAACCCTTGAATACATATATGGCCAAATAATTTTTGACAAGGTTCCCAAGAATACACAATGGGGAAAGGACAGACTCTTCAACAAATAGTGTTGGGGAAACTAGATATTCACATGCAAAAAAAAAAAAAAAAAATGGAGTTGGATCTTTACCTGATATAATGTACACAAATTAACTCAAAATGGATTAAAGACCTAAAAGGAAGACCAAAAGCTATGTAATTCCTGCAATAAAGCTCAGGGAAATAGACTGAAGACATTGGATTTTGTCATTTCTTAGATATGACACAAAAGAATAAGCAATAAAAATAAATGAAACTAAAGCAATGGTGGGAATGAAAAATGGTGCATCCATTATGAAAAATGGTATGGAAATTTCTCAAAAAATTGTTTAAAAAAATTGCCAAATACACCAAGCATTCCACTTATGGATTTATATCCAGACAATTCAAAACAGGATCTTGAAGAGATATTTGCACACCCATGTTCACTGCATCATCATTCACAGCAGCCAAGAGGTGGAAGCAACTGAAATGTCCCTGCACAAATGAATGGATGAAGAAAATGTGGTATTTATACACAATGGAATAGTTTTCAGCCTTTAAAAAGGACATCCTGCCACATGGATGATATTATGCTAAATGAAATAAGCCAGCCATAGAAGGACAAATACTTTATCATTCCACTCATATGAAGTGTCTAAAGTAGTCAAAATTATAGAACAAATGGAAAGATGGTTGTAAGAATCGGGGGGAAGGGTGCTGGAAGAGGAAATTCATGTTAAGTATAGTTTCACTGTTGTAAGATGAAAAAGTTCTAGAGATATGTTGCACAATAATGTGAATATATTTAACACTACTGAACAGTATACTTCAAAATGATTAAGATGGTAAATTTAATGTTATTTTTTTAACCACAATAAAAAACATTGTTTTCCAATGCCCCCCCCCAAAAAAAAAACAAAAAACAAAAAACTACACTTTATTCCTGTACAGGCTAGGAAGACATATATTTCCGGCACAGGGTCACTTTTGCTAGAAGGACAGGTACAGAAGGCTACACGATGACTGGAGAAAAAGGAGGAAGGGAGCAAGAAGTATGCAATTGCAGAAGGGAGGGAGATAAGGTGGTAGGATAAGGCCAGAGTAGGAGTGGAGTTAATGAAAAGCCAGACTCAGTAGGTCCAATATAAGATAAAGGGGGGGAAAAAACTACTAAAACCCAGGAGATGTTTTAAGGTCAAAACTCCAAATGAAGCCCTGGCTGGTGTGGCTCAGTGGACTGAGTGCTGGCCTGTAAACCAAAGAATTGCTGGTTCGATTCCCAGTCAGAGCATATGCCTGGGTTGCAGGCCAGTCCCCAGTTGGGGACATGTGAGAAGCAACACCACATTGATGTTTCTCTCCCTCTCTTTCTCTCTCCCTTCCCCTTTCTCTTAAATAAATAAACCAAAGCTTTTTTAAAAAAAGAAAGAAAATACTTTATTTAAAAAAAAAAAACCCAAATGGAGAAGGAAGATGCTATGGTCTGAATGTTTATGTCCCTCAAAAAGTCATAGGTTAAAATCCTAATGCCGAGTATTACTGTATTTGGAGACATGGCCTTTGGGAGGGGATTACGTTATGAGGGCAGAGCCCTCATATAGAATTAGTAGAATTAGTGCCCTTATAAAACAGGCTCCAGTTTTTTTTGGCGGCCAAGATGGAGGCTTAGACGGACACACTAGGTCTCCCTCTACAACTAGAGAGGAATACAACTACTTCAAAACAAAGGATAACTAGAAATTCCAGAAAATAAAACTACACGGAAGCCCAACATATGAAGTTATAAACCAGCGGTGCCATTTGGGCAGGTAAGAGTTAAAGAGAGCAAAGCTATTTGCGGAGCGTCGGGGCGGGGTGGCGAAAAATCCCGGCGGCAGTCAAGCCCCTGGCAGTGCGCTACCCCAGCGCTGGGGAGAGCGGCCACCGCATCGCCTTGAACATTGAGGCCCAGGGGGGCAGGAGGACGGATCCCGGTCTCCTAGCTGAATAACTGTGTGAATCCATCTTGGACCCCCGCCCCCAAAGAAAGAAAGCACCACAGGGCTGCGAAATAGGTCGCAGACAGGCGCCGGTCGCTGACTTGTGACGCGTACACAGGCACTGCCCCCGACAGCCGGCCCAAGAAAACAAAACGCATCTGTCAAAATGTGGCAGACAACTATAGAAATCCCGGTGACACAACTCACCAGGCAACAGATAGAGAACCTGACAGATGAACAGATAAGAAACCTGTCAGAGGCTCAGTTCTGGGCCATTGTTATCAGGTGGCTTACAGAATTCACAAAAGAGCAGGAAAAAGATAAGAAAGAAGCGAAAAACTTTCATAACGAAAGGAACAAAACCGCATACGAGACAGATGGTGAGGAAAAAAAATCCAGAGTTCATTTCAACAAACTGGAATATGGAGAAGGAACAAGCAGTCAACCAATGCAGCGAGAGGAAATGGGAAGCAACGATGAGAGGATCAGAAACCTCGGGGACAGCTATAAAAGGCCCAACATAAGAATCATTGGTTTGCCAGAGAATGAGGAAGAAGAACTAGAACTTGAAAAATTGAGTGAAAATATAATAAAGGAGAACTTCCCAGACTTGGGGAAGGGAATAGACTTGCAGGTCCAGGAAGCAAGGAGAGTTCCCAAGAGACTGGACCCAGGGAGAACCACTCCAAGACACATTATAATCAAAATGTCAAAAATTAAAGATAAAGAGAGAATCTTAAAAGCAGCAAGAGAGAAGAAAAGAATTATGTACAAAGGGGTCCCAATTAGACTATCAGCTGACTTCTCAAGGGAAACCCTACAGGCAAGAAGGGACTGGCAAGAAATATTCAAAGTAATGAAAATCCAAAACCTACAACCACGAATACTCTATCCAGCGAAATTGTCATTCAGAATAGAAGGACAGAGAAAGTGTTTCCAGGACAAAATAAAACTGAAAGAGTTCATTAGATCCAAACCACTGTTATATGAGATGTTAAAGGGACTGGTTTAAAAAACAGAAGCTAGGGAGATGAAACAAAGGCAAACTAAACAGGGAATGAGAGTGGAAAAGGAACTGTGGGTACGGGAAGCATATTGGGGGGAGGTCAACAGGGAGGGGGAATGGGGAAAGGGAGGGAGAAGATATAGGAATTGGGGATCAAGGTAGGAGGGAATGGAATAGACGGAGAGAGGTTGGGAGGAACTGTATGCACAACTAATGGACATAATCTAAAAGGGGGGGACAACTGGAGGGAGGGGGGCCACCGGGTGGAGGGGAGCAGAGGGAAAGGAAATTGGCACAAATGTAATATTTTAATCAATAAAACACATTAAATCTGAAAAAAATAAATAAATAAATTTTAAGTGGGTAGTCTGCAGGTGTTGAAGGTGGGCAGGAGAAGAAATAGTTCACTTTCTAATTTGTACTCTTCTGCATTATTTAATTTTTTTACAATGAATGTGTATTATTTTTTATTAAAAATAAAATTATTGCAGAAGAATAGTTATTGATTAGGGAAATGTTCATAATATTTACCAGGTACACTGTGATTACATTTTGTTTTTTTAATAAAAGCTTTATTGATATATAAAAAAAAAAAAAAAAAAAAAAAAAAACAGGCTCCAGAGAGATTCCTCGTCTCCTTCCATCATGTGATGGCACAGTGAGAAGTTGACAGTGTGCAACCCGGAAAGGGATTTTACCGGAATCCACCCTAACCTTGGACTTCCAGCCTCTAGAACTGTGAGAAATAAATCTGTTTATAAGCTACCCAGTCTGCAGTATTTTATTAAAGCATGCTAAATGGATTAAGAAAAAGGAAGGGAAAAAACAGTCCTCAGCAATGTTTAGCCAGTGAATAAGTAGAAGAGTAGGAGCTGGGGTGGGGCATAGAAAATGCATGTGGGAAAAGTTACATATAATGCTGCAAGAGAAACAAGAGTGCATACAACTTCCTTTCCTGGTGGGGGACCTGCAGGTAGGCACTTGCTAATGTGGATGCAGAAGACTATAAACTTGATGAGAATAGTGTGATAAAAGTATGTGATCTCATCAGCGAATCAAAAGTTAAAAGAAAGTACTCTTGCTACTGCTAGAGGAACTGTGATTAAGTCACTAGGAGAAGTCAGCGCCGGTTGGAATAGAGGGTCACAAAGAGGGGACTGACTGGGAGAGGAGTGGGGTAGGCGGGGCAGGGGAAAGCAATGGGGTGGGGGGATGAAATAGAAGTGGCTGTGCAAGTCATTTAAATTTTGAGTAGAGACTCATTTGTAATTTGGTAATAATAACAATAAATTCAGGTGACGGGTCTAGTCAAGGAACAAGTATAAAGGACTCATGGACGTGGACAGCAGGGTGGGCCCTGACTGTGGGAGAGGGGGTGGTCATGACAGGGGAGAGCCACAGAGGGGTGAAAACTGGGACAACTATAATTGAGCAACAATAAAATAAAATAATTTTAAAGGAAAAGTCACACTTCAGAAAAAGAATGGGCAAGAGGTGAGAAGGAAAAATGTAAACCATAAAACATCTCTAGCTCTCTCCTGCCTATCTCAAAACAGGCAGCCTTGAATGGCAGGAGATGCTCAACAACAAGGAACATTGGCCACTCGGAGGGAGCTCTTGCTAACAGCCAGGGCACTATGCAACGAAAAGGCTGCAATGTCCATGTATGAAGGGTGCCATGTTGGTCTTGGAGGGTCATACTAGAGCAAGTCTTGGAGGGGGGGGACTGTTGATAGGTACTTCCTTAGTGCTCCACACTGCAGGGAACAGGTGAGGCCTTGCAGGAGACCTGCTTTTAAGTCACAGAAGCCTGAGTCCCATTGAATATGTATGTGTGTGCATGTGTGTAGAGTGGGGGTGGGGGGAGAGGAAGATGAAGAGAGACAGATGAGGGTAGAGACATAAGAGGAATGAGGGGAGGAATGGAGAGGGGAGGGAAGGTGGAAGAGAAAGGGAGAAAAAGAGGACAGAAGAGGAGGGAGGGAAGGGAAGAAGGAAAAAGGAAGAACATGAAGAAAAAAAAGGTAGAGAGGAAAGATGAGGGAGAAAGGGGGGAAGGAAAAGAAAAGGAAAGGATGGGGAAGGGAAGAGAGGGGAGGGGAAGGAAGGAAGGAAGAAAGAAAGAGAGGAGGAAGGAAGGAAGGAAGGGGGGAGAGACTGACCACCACTAGGTACTACATAGAATCTAATTCCCAGGCAGGACACCCAATTGTTTTGTTAGTTTTATACTTCCTGGCTGTAGACAGAGCAATGACATTTATAAGATCCTAGCTCTAGGACAGTGATTTTCAACATTTTTCACCTCATGGCACACAAAAACTAATTACTAAAATTCTGCAGCACATCAAAAAATATATTTTTTGCCAATCTGACAAAAAATATGTATAATTTTTATTCATTCACACCCTACGGCTATTGTTGTGTTGGCTGTTGTCATTTTTTATTTGATAATCTAAGGGAAAAGAGGTCAGTGCCCCTGACTAAACAGTCAGGTTATGCATGTTTTACAACTTCTTGCAGCTCACAGGTGCACCATGGCACACCAGTTGAAAATCACTGCTCTAGGAGAAGTGAGATTTTTTGTTTTTTTTCATTTCCCTTCTAGGAAGGGAGGAAAGGAAGAAACCAGGTGCACTTCAGAACTCTCAGAATCCATTTACTATCCTGATTTTCCAGTTATTGGTAGTAACTTGGATATACTGCAAAAGTAAATAAAAAATGAGACCTCTGGCTTCAGGAAGGCCCACATTGTGATGAGATCCATCAGGAGTATCTATGTCCAACATAAACCCTGTCCTGTGCGGCATCACCTCTGACAGCAGAGAACATTCACCATGAACACAAGTGCTGCCCTGCACATATTAAAAAGGTTGTCACCTACTTTCACAACAAGCATCTCTGATTTAGGTCCCTTCTTTAAAGTAATAACAGAACATTTGTAATGGGGCGGGAGGGAAGGAAGGAAAAGGCAGAGGGCAGATGAAGTCTTTTGTGTCAATATGTACAAGGTAATTTGAAGCAAGTGTTAAAGTGGTAAAAATGCAACCTACACTTACCTTGAAGTTATGCTTCCTCACTCTATTTTTCAGCACCCCTCCAAATAAGGCAAATATGAAACTAGGTTCTATGAATCCTAGTTCCACAAGATGTTAACTGGTGTATACACACACACACACACACACACACACACACACACACACACACACACACACACACAGTGTGGCCAGGTTAGGGAAACACCGGGTTAAACAAATATAAGCAGGATTTTTTATTGCAGGTTTCCTCAGAGATTTTAATGGTGAAAAGTCATTATGGATCTCCACAGTGTTTATGGCATCAACATATTTTACCTTAGAATCCTTTTTATTTTTTTAAACAACTTATATTGTGGGACTAGTAATCATCAGAAGCAAGGTTTAGGAAATTTTAGTATAATTCAATATCTCATTTTATTAAAGCAGTGCAGCCCAGGCTTTTCAGTCACAGACTGCTTCATATTCTGGCTCTCAGCAACCTGCTCAAGGTTTCTGGGTACTAAGCTCTATATATTTAAAATGAGGATAATAATAGTATTGTTGTGAGTATTAAATGAGTATATAAATATGTAATGCTTACATAAAGCACTTAGCATAGTGCCTGGCACATTGTAATTGCTCAATAAAGTGTAGAGATTATTTTTACTCATGAGGAAAATGAAACCTAAGGTCACACAGCATGTCAGTATCAGAGTTGGGACCAGAACCCAGGTCTCCTGACTCCCTCTCCAGCCACAATGGATTTCTCAAATACAGAAAATATCTTTGGGACTTCTGACCAAGATGGAGGCATAGGTAGACATACTGCGTCTCCCTAACAACTAAGAAGGAATTTACAACCACTTCAAAACTTAAAAAACCCAGAAGATCCAGAAAATCAAACTGCATGGAAGTTCAACAAACAAAGAAATAAAGAAGGAATAATGAGCCAGACAGGTAGGAGGGGCAGAGCCAGGACAGAAAGGACGAGGTGCAGTGCTGTGGCAGCAGCTGCAGGGCATGGTGGGCAGTGGTTTGTGGCGACAGTGGTGCCTGGCAGCAGAGTCAGCGGCACAGGGGCTGTAGCTGTGGTGAAAAGCACAGTCATACATTTTAAACCTGGCAAGCAATCCCAGCCCCAAACCAGACCTTGCAGCTTGAGGTTCCAGCACCTGGGAAAATAGAGCCACATTGCTTTTGACTCTAAAAACCAGTGGGGGTTGGGGCGGAGGAAGAAACTGCTGGTCTCTCAATGGAGGCAGCTTGTTTAGTACGGGAAGGGGGAGAAGTGCCTGGAAAAGGGGCAGGTGTGGGGCACTTCCAGACCCCTCCCCTACACACAGTGCCACAACATGGTGAAATGGGTCACCGGCATTGACAAATACCTAAGGCTCTGCCCCTTACAACATAACAGGTGCTACAGTTTTGCCTAAGACACAGAGGCAAGACAAAAACATGTCAAGATGAGGAGACAGAGAAGTATGGCCCAAAGGGGGAGGGGCAGATCAAGGTTCCAGTGGGAGAACTCAGCGACAAGGAGATACCCAACCTAAGAGATGCAGAGTTCAAAACTGGTGATTAAGATGCTCACGGACTTGACAGACAAGATTAAGCATGGCAGGGAATAAATGAAAGCTATACTAAGTGAAATAAAGAAAAATCCACACAAAACTAGTGGTGAAGGAAAGGAAACCAGGGTTCAAATAAATGAATTGGAACATAAGGAAGAAATAAACAGTCACCCAATACAGGAGGAAACAAGAATTGAAAAACATGAGGAGAGTTTTAGAAACCTCTGGGACAACTTTAAATGTGCCAACATCCAAATCATACAGGTGCCACAAGGAGAAGAGGAAGAGCAAGAAATGGAAAAATTATGTGAAAAAAATGAGGGAAAACTTCCCTAATTTGGCAATGGAAATAGACATACAAGTCCAGGAAGCACAGAGAGTCCCAAACAAGCTAGACCCAGGGAGAACCACACCAAGACACATCATAATTAAAATGCCAAAGGTCAAGGGTAAAGAGAGAATCTTAAAAGCAGCAAGAGAAAAGCAGAGAGTTACCTACAAAGGGGTGCCTATAAGATTGTCGGCTGGTTTCGCAAAAGAAACTTTGCAGGCAAGAAGGGACTGGCAAGAAGTATTCAATGTGATGAAAAGCAAGGACCTACAACCAAGACCACTCTATCCAGCAAAGCTATCATTTGGAATGGGAGGGCAGATGAAGTGCTTCCCAGATAAGGTGAAGCTAAAGGAGTTCATCATCACCAAGCCATTATTACATGAAATGTTAAAGGGACTTACTTAAGAAAAAGAGGATCAAAACTATGAACGTTAAAATGACAACAAAATCACAACTATCAACAGCAGAATCTAAAATACAAAAACAAAATCCAACTAACCAGACAACCAGAGTGGAAACAGAATCATAGGTATGGGGAGCATGTGGAGGGGTGTCAGCTGGGAGGGGGAAAGGGGAGAAATGGGGAAATGGTGCAGGGATTACAAAGCATAGTAGGAGGGTGAAGAATAGACAGGAGGAAGTTAAGAATAATATAAGGAAGAGCAAAGTCAAAGAACTTATATGCACAACTCATGGACATGAACTAAGGTGGGGTGGGACTGCTGGAGGGAGGCGGGTACTGGGTGGAGGGGAGCAAAGGGAAAAGAAATTGGGACAATTGTAACAGCATAATCAATAAAACATACAAACAGAAATAAAGAAATAAAAATAAAAAAGGTCGTTAGAGCTCATCAAAAAAACTTTCTAAAGCATTTAAGTATTGTACCACGAAACCACAAAATAATGTCTAAAAACACACAATCCTAAAACAAATCCCGGTGATTTCTAGGAGTAATGGCAACATACAAAGTGAGATTGAAAAAAGTTTTGATTTTGAGAAAAATGATTCCAAAGCGTATAAAATAGTGTCCAAAATGCCAGACCACTGCCACCAGGGCTTCCAGGGTAACCTCTCTCTTTGCACTGTAGTACCAGGAGCCATTCTGGATGATCATGAAAATCTCCCTCTTTGAGACAGACAGATCTTTGAGACTTCCCAGGACCAGTGTATACTAAAGCCTCTACCACTGTTAGGATCAAATGAAAACAGAAAGCGACATACAATTATGGAGCACTTAGTATGTGCCAGCCCCTTATCATACTTTATCTTAATTTTCATCATAGTCCCAAGTGGTAAAAGTTATCCCCATTTCACAAATGAGGAAAATGATATCTGGAGCATTTGAATGATGTGGCCAAGAACTCAGAGCTAAGAAATTATACATTTGGAATTCAAACCCAGCTCTGTCTGTTCATTCCACACCCCTCAGTGTGTTACACTATTTTCTTGACTGAAAGAATCAAAGGGGAGCCAAGTGAATTTGGACTTTTGAGAACTAGAAGGGGACTACTATCCTCACCTCTGGAAATCACATTTCCTTGATAATAGAAAACACTTTACCCAGTTTTACCTTGATTTATTCTGACCCTGCCTCTTTCCTAAATTAATTTGAGGTGGTTTACAATAAAAGACAGATTTACAATTAGGTTATAAGAACGGAAAATCAAAGCCATGAAAAGGAAGAGGAAGCAATTATGCTAAGTACAAGGACTAATGTAGTTAATATAATTGAACGCTAAATTTGTTTCTTAGTTTCCTGGAAGTCAAGCCAAAAATTACCTGCTTTTAGGAAAGCTTCACATAAATAGTAATCTTGAGAGCAGGTAGGGTGGCTTGAAAAGCACTTTGTAAAGTATTATAAAGTGTTATTACTTATTATTACTTTTATCCAGAATAACATTCTATACCCATCTGGCACTTTGAATTATTTTGGCTCTTGTTTCAATAATTCCACACAAGTTATCATAGTGTGAACCAATCATTCATACTATACAACAAAAAGACAATGCTGGCTCTGCCACTTGCTAAATGTCTGGCTTTGAGCAAAAAACTTTAGCCACCTGGGCCTCAGTTTTTACATCAGTTTTCACATCTGGGCTATGACCAAATAATCTGATTTATTTATTTACTCATTCATTCATTCAGTGGCAGATTTACTGAAGTTACAATACCATAAAATTCACTTGTTTTTATTTTAATTTTTTTTATTTTTATTTTTTTTTAACTGTGTGGTTGCCTCTCACTTGCATCCACAACTGGGGACCTGACGTGCAACCTAGTCATGTGCCCTGACTGGGAATCGAACCAGCGACACTTGGCTCACAGGCTGACGCTCAATCCACTGAGCCACAGCAGCAAGGGCTTAAATTCACTTGTTTTGAGTGCCCAGCCCAATGGTTTTTTAAAGCAGATTTACAGAGTTGTACAGCCACCATCACAATATAATTTTAGAACATTTCTATCATGCAAAAGAAACTGCATTCCCAACTTTCATTTAAATAATCTTTTTAAATGTCCTTCCTAACTTGCATACCCCATATTTGTAGACTTACAAAGCTTTAGCAGTTCTGCTACCTATAGAACCAAATTGAAATTCCTTGAGGTAACATTCAAGGTCCTCTGCAACCTACACAAAATGTATTTCTCCAACTTAATTCCTTGAAGCATTCCTCTCACTGCCTTGCTCTAACAGGTTACCTCCCACTGAGCTTATGCTCTTGCAGTTCTCTTAGTAAGGAGTGTCTCTCACCTCCTCAATCGCTGAAGGGTAAAGTCCTATTTATTATTCAGACTCATCTTAAATGCCACTCCTTCCACCAGGCTTTCTTCATTTCATACTCCCGATACTCTCCCAGAAATGGGCTTCATTTGCCTTTAAACTCCAACAGTATTTCATTTGTCCCTCTCACAAAAGTTCTCACTCTCATTCCTGGACCTTATGCTTGGCATCTCATCACTTTACTTGATTAAGAGATCCTAGAGGGCAGTTATATCTAAGAGAGCTATGTATCCTAACAACTACCAATGTGGGGTTTTGTAAATAATAACTAACAATTATGATGATAGTAATTGATAGCTAATTAAGCATCTATGATATGCACCATGCGATGGTCTAAGCATCTTTACAAATATTAAGGCATTTAATTCTTATAACAGCCCTGTGCAATGGGTACTATTATTATCACCACCATTTTACAGATGAAGAAACTCAGGCACAGAGAAAAGTTACAGACTTGCCAATATCAACACATTTAGTAAGTAGAAGAGTTGAGATTTGAATTCAGACAGTCTGGCTCCAAAGCATACACTCTTAATCACTAAAATACATTTCTAAACCAGCTGAAACTCAATTAATGTTAACCAAAAATCCTAATTAATAAGGTTCCATTATGAAACAGAAAGGTGATTAAGAATTCTGGGTGCTAACTGACACACAGAAGTCTTGTTAAGAAAGGATAGTCACTGAATTTCTGGGTAGCTCTGATGTAAGAAAAGAAAAATCATTGTTAAATTCCAAGGTTATAAGTTAAAAAGACAGTTCTCCTCTCACACATAGGTGGTGATAATTAAAAACTGGTAGTATCTACTCTATCTGAATGTATGCATATCTTATCCAGAAATTCTATTTGTATGAATATTCTAACAAAGATGTGTATATATATCCATCAAGAGAATGTTCTACTTACAACAGCCAGAACTGGAAATTCCCCATCAGCAGGAGACTGTATAAATCGGGATAAACACAAGTGGTATGTTAACAAAATGGAATACTATATCGCCGTGAGAATTATCTATAACTTTAAGGAATAATATGGAGGAATCTTTCAAACATAATGTCGAGCAAAATAAGCCAGACATAAAGAAGTATATACAAAGCCATTTATATTAAGTACAAAAAAAGGGCAAACTAATCTATTCTGTTAGAAGTCATAATAGTGGTTACCCCTGAGAGGGGTATTGACTAGAAGAGGAATGAGAAGACTCCTGGTAAGGTTCTATTTCTTGATCTGGGTGCTGGTCATATTGGTATGTGCAGTTTGTGAACATTCACAGAGTATAAACTTTTAATCTATAAATTTTTATATGGATGTTACACTTCAATACAGTTTTATTGAAAGTCTTCTCAAGAATAGAAAAAAAAAACTCAAGCAAAAAACAAAATTAAAAGTCACTTTTGCATTTGACAGACAGAACTAATAACTGACAAGCTCATGACTTTATTTTTGACCTGAGCTGGAGAAAACAGAAGTCTCTCCCTTTTGTGGAAGCAGCAATTTAACAAGAGAGGCTATTTTCATCCTTAGCTATTACTGCAAGTCTAATCCTTCCCAGCAAGTTATACCAATAACAAAAGAAGAAAAAAAACTTGGGACTGTATACCACCTGTAGGCACTCACAACTTTTCGAGGCACCAAAAATAATGCCAATTTTATTTAAAGGACTAAGTTTTCATCTGAAGTTTTAATTTGTATTCCAAGACTGGCAATACCATCCATGCAGTCAAAATGGAGTCTGGCCATGATGCCAATTAAAATTTTCTTGAGCGCTACCTTTGTCTACACACCAGTCTGAAACTAAGCACTTTTATCTTTGCCAGTCAAGTCGCTTCACTTCCATGGGTCTCAGCTTCCTCGTGTGTAACACGGGAATAACAGCAGTACTTCCCTTATAGGTTGTTTTAAGGATTGAGACCTATTTCATGTAAAGCTATTAGCACAGTTCCTACCGCACTACTGAATGATCAATGTGTTAGCTCCTATTATTATTTCGATACGGGCAGAAAAATGGCATCTTCTCCCTTACAATACAGCTAGCCAGTTTATAGCTTTAATCCCCCAAGAGCGACATTTTAATATTTTAAATACTTTAAATAGTTTAATACTATAACATTCAAGCCCAAAGACGCTTTTGCCTCCCCCACTTTTCCAGGTTGAAAGGAAACCAAAGGGAGCATTTCAAATGAGCTTATTTTGAATTGGTTCGCGCGGTCCAGGGTTAGGTGGACGGGGAGGAGTGGACGGATAGGGGAAACCCCTTTTCTTGGATGGCGCCACCTCCCTGCACCGTGCCAGGGAAAGGGGTACAAATGACATGAGCTGGCGAGAAAGGGACGAAGAAAACGTTAAGGATGGGGGCTACAGGGGGTGTGGTTGTCTTCATCAGGGAAGGGGCCTGAAGGTTGGGGTTTCTGCTTTGCCCCATCAAGCAACCTCTTGCTCTGGAGTCAACACGCGGACAGGACGCTTTTCTAGTTACAACCAAAAAAAAAAGTTCACATGCAGGTCATTTTATTTAGTCCTCACAACCGCCGTCTGAAGTGAGCAAAGCGCATTTCACGCGCCGCATTTGGTCGAGGACAAAAGGTTCAAAGAGGTTAAATAATTTGTCCAAAGTCAACACCTAGGAGTTGGGGGGAAGCAGTATCGTAATTCAGGTCGCCTGGCCCCCAAATCCGTGCCCGTGCCGTTACAACATACGGGACTTTCACGCGGACTTCTGTCCGCCTGGGCAACGTTTCTCAAACTCGAGGGAGACGGAAAACTAAGCTAAGCAGAGGCTAGCTGCGACCTCTTCCGCGGTCCTGAGCCTCGGAGGGCAGACAGAAAACGGACAGGAGGGAGGCGGACTGAGAAAGCGGCTGAGGTCGGGCAGGGAAAAAGCAGGGTCCGGGAAAAAAAAGAAAAGCGGCAGAAGCGGCTCTAAGTGGTAGCGGGCCGTAAACAGGTGCCAAGCGGCCTGGCGATGCTGCTTTTGGGGGTTTTCCTCCCGCCTGAGCAGGGCTACGTCCACTCGGGTCGAACCCCCTTCTCACGCAGCCCCGCTTGGCCTGCGGAGATGCTGTCGCCCTCCTTCCCCCGCTAAAACCCACCCAGGGACGCCGGGGAGACACGGTGGGTCCTCCCCCTTCCCCCGCACCGGTGGTCTGGGCAGCCCTTCAGGCAGGTTTTAGGGGCCCGGGGAGCCAAGAGAAGGGTCGGAAAACGCTGGCTAAAGTCACTTTCGGAAGGGGATGCCATGTCTGGTACCCGAGAACGGCGCCTTACGAGTGCGGCAGATGTGTGAAAAGGGGGTATACGAAGGAATGGCTGGAGTGAGCCGGGGGGAGCTAGGGTCTGAGGCGCCGGGCAGTGCCAGTTCGGTCAGGCGCTCATGGGGCACGGGGACAGCGGCGCGTGAGGGCGAAAATCACCTCAGCGCTCCGCCGCCGCCGCCCCATGAGCATCCTGAGGGAAGAACTCAAATTTGGTTAAAAACCGGGTTTGAAGCAAGAAGAGAACGTGGGTCCCAGACCGGGAACGGGGCATCGAAGGGCACCCTGAGAAAACTTAAGGGGGTGTGCCTGCGCTCCCGGCTAAGTACCGACAGGTAACTCCGGGCTCCCCGCGGAGTTCTGACAGATAACTCCCAGCTCCCAGCTCCCGGCACCCGGCTCCCAGCTCCCCGCTGAGCACCCGCAGGGAATTTCGGACTCCCAGGCTCCCCTAACTCTTCTCCTTACCACTGGCGTTGTGAAGCAGTCCATGACCGAGGTCCGGTTGCTCTCGAAGTCTTCCACGCTCTTCACGCTTCCACCTCAAACCGGCTTGAGCTTTGCCTTTGCCGCTTCGCTGGCTCGTCCAATCAGAGCTCGGGAACCGCCCTCCAATTGTGGGGAGGACTCTCGTCTCCGGATCCACACGGAGTTCCCTATCGCGATATTTTGTCTGTAGCCGCTCCCGCCATTTTGGTGTCTGGCAAATGCCCTTTTCTTTGGAGGAGCTGAGTTCTAATTCAACCCCACGTTTGGTCCAGGACTTCTGAAGTCTCAAACCCGAGTGCAGCCACCTTCTCACACCTCTTGATACTGTAAAGATTCTGAGCACCAATATCATCCTACTATTGTCTAATGTTAACAGTGATGACAGCCTTCAGAGATACTAGACTGTACTTTTGTGGCAACAGGCTTTCGGAAGAGTTTTTTAGCTGTGATACGGTGGGAACATCAGCATATAACGGTTTTTGAAATGGTTTATAAGCATATCCTCCTCTTACTCCTTTCCTTTCCAAGTCTACTGCCATTAACCTAGTTAAGACTCAGACAATTGCAGGACAGTCCTAACTTCTGTCATCACATATATGGTAAAAGTGTTACTGGGAAGACCCGAGGCAGGGTGGGGGGCTGTGGGGGGCGGCTTCCTCACCTCCTCAGTTCTTGCCTTCGGTGCAAGAGAAGAATTCAATCGAGAGACCACACATAGAGTGGACATGAAATAGCAAGTTTATTTATACACTTGAGCAAAAAGACCACAGCTAAGCTGAGTGCCCCCACTATTTGCGCTTCAGGGGTTCTATACTTTACCTAGTCTCTAGGTACCCCTCCTTCCCCCTTCTAGACCTTGGGATCAATATACAGTTACGAAGGCTTTCTTTCTCAGCTAATAGAGGCTTTCTGTCTTAGTGAAATTGCTAGAGGCTCCCTTTCCCAGCACAGTCTCAACGACTCCTGCGCTATCCCTGCTTGTGACGTTCTGAATGCCCCACAATCCTATCTGACTGTGTTCAGGACTGCAGAGAATTGAGTGAGACATGTCTCTCTACCCCTTCCTGCCTTAGTTTACTATCTATCCTGCCTAACGAAAGGACCAATGGCCCGCTGGACCACATCTCAGATGAGGTGCAGATAGGTGCAGTCACTCAGTGGTATTCTCTAAATCAGATTTGTAATGGAAAAAGGAACAGTCTAGGCATTGGAAAACCTGAGTTGTACTCCTAGGACAGCTCTTCTCTGTGCTCATTTTCCAATTGTTTTGTGGCATTTAACACTGTTGATCCCCTTTTAACACTTAGGCTTTGTTATAAAGTAGATTCACTGCCTGCATCCTTAACTGCTCCTTTCTGCTTCCCTCCAAGCTCTTTGTCCTTGTTTTAGCCATTTCCCTGACTTCTGTCCTCATTCCTCTTCTGTTTTCTTTCCCTTGGTAATCTTGATGTCTTCTTCAAGTTCAATTCTTACCCTCTGGTAGGGAACTCCCAAATGTATATCTCAAGTTCTGTGACCTTTTTCTGAGTCCAAATTTCAAACTTCCAATTATCCCCTGTGAGTTCCACTTGGGTGTTCCTGCTAAGTATATTAAGGGCATAGTGGCCAAAAACAAACTCGTCTTTCACACCTTTCTCCTGACGCCTGAACTCTCCCACTTCTGCTGCCTACTATTTCTCAGGTTTTCCCTGTCCCTAATTAATGCCATCACCATACACCCAGTTTCTCAGAAAAACAAACCCCCTCGTTTCCATGCTGTTCGGAATAGTAAAAAGGGGTGTAGACTCCAAGTTCAAATTTTGGCTCTGCTATTTATTAATGGTACGTGACCCTGAGCAGGTTACACAGCCTCTCTGCATCTAAGTTTTCTCATCTGTAAACGCATTCTAATAAGGTGCTTCTGAGGATTCAAAGAGGTAACATATACAATATAAGGTGACAGGAACATCATAAGGGTACAGTGAATACCGATGGTTACCATCCCTTCCTCAACTCAATTATTTAAAATGTCCGTTCCTGCCCTTACCGGTATGACTCAGTTGATTGGGCATTGTTCTGCAGAGCTGAAGGTCGTTGGTCCGATTCCTGGTCAGGGCACATGCCTGGGTTGCAGGTTCAATCCCAATGGGGTGCAAGTGAGAGGCAACTGATCGATGTTTCTCTCCCTGTCTTTCTCTCTCACTTCCCCTCTCTCTAAAAATAAGTAAAATAAAAATTTTAATGTCCATTCCTCTCTCTCAGATGATTACCTTGCTTCCTAGTTTGCTGATAAATTAAAAAGAAGCCATCAGAAAGGAACTTTCACACCTTTTCACAACCAAATATGCATGTGGACCCATATAATCTGCCTTCAATGAATCAACTGTTTTTAAGCCTTCCTAAGGCAACTCCTCACTTGTCCACTCAATTTCATCCTCCTTCACCTACTCAGTTGTCCCTTCTTTCCTTTATCACCTAACTTTCCCAGTTACCAGGTCATTTCCATCAGCACAAATCCTGCTATAATATATATTTCCAATTCAAAAGGAAAACCTCTTCTTGACCCACATTACTCTACCTTGCACCCTCCCCCATTCCTCTGTTGCAGTTTATAGCAAAACCCCTCTAAAGATTTTTCTAAATTCACTCCTTCCTCCCATTTCTTTTCCTCTCGTCCATTCTCTCTTGAAACAACTCTAATCACATTTTGCCCCTACCACTCCACCAAACTGCCATTGTCAAGGTTAGAAGGAATTTCCATATTGCAAAGTCTACTAGCCAATTCTCTCCTCTTCTGGTCCTCTCAGTAGTCTCCCATCACTCCCTTCCCCTTGATACATTTCTTTTGCGCTTGACTTCAGGGACAATGCTCTCCTACTTCTCTGAGCTCTGTTTCCCAATCTCCTTTGCTGTTTATCCTTCATCTTACCTATCTCTACATGTTGCGGTGCTGCCAGGGCTCAGACCTTAGTTCTCTTCTCTATTTACTCTTATCCTCTGAGTGCTGTCATCCAGTCCCATGCCTTTAAATACTGTTTATTTCTAGGCAACTTTCAAAATTTTATCCTTAGTCCTGATCTGTCCTCAGCTCTTTCGCTTACATAATATCCAACAGCCTAGTGTACATGTCGATTTGAATGTCTTACAGGCATCTCAAACTTACTACGTATATCCAAAACTGAACTTTTGATGTTTTACCTACCTCCTTAAATCTGCTCTTCTGTAGTATTTATTTCAGGAAATGTTAACTCCATCCTTCTGGTTGCTCAAGCCAAAAGCCTCGGAGGCATCCTCTTTCTCTCACATCCCAAGCCTAACATAGAATCAAATCTTATCAGCTCATCTTTCAAAACATTGCCCACATCCAACTTCTTCTCACCCCTGTACCTTCACCCAAGTCTTTATTTATCTTGCCTGAATTGTTGTTGCAGTTCGGTCTCCGTGTTTTGTCCCTGTCCTCCCTAGAGTTTATTCTCTACATAGCAACTTCCAGACCCTAGAATCTATAGTGATGTCACTTCTTTGCTCAAAAAATTTCAGGACAACAGCCAAACTCTTCATCACAGCCTATGAAGCCTTACATACAATCTAAGGCCAGTACCTTTGTGACTACATCTTCTATCACCCAATTCTTTCTCTGCTTATGTGATATTGATCTCCTTGCTGTTTTTCAAATATGCCAGACATGCTCTTGCCTCAGGGATTTTACACTTGCTGTTCTTTCTGCCTAGAATGCCCTATCTCCAGATATCCACATGTTCACTCCCTCATCTCTGTCAGGTCTCTGATCAAATTTCAGCATATCAGAGAATCCTTTCTTGAGCACCTTATATAATGCAAAACCACCACCACTCCTTCCCCAGCATTCTCTACCCTCTTAACTCTTTCTTCGTGGTTATTAACACCACTTGATATACTAAAAATGTCTTTGCCATTTATTATTTGTCTCCCCCTCTAGGATGTCAGCTCCATGAGGGCAGGGAATTTTGGTTTATTGTTTCATCTCCAAATTCTACAATACATCTGGCACACAGTAAGTTCTGAATACATATTTGTTGAATAAAAAGGTTTTCAAAGCTACCCTAGATTTTCTCCACCATTAACCTCAGCCATGCCTCTTAACAGTCCCTCTTTAAGGCAAGATGGTGTTATTTGAGAGGAAATGAGGCACAGGCAACAATTTTCTAGAGGCTGCAGAAGAGCCAGAAGTCAGGTTGGACCCATGGGAGGAAAGAAAGCCTGGAAAAATCCGGAAGAAGAAAATGTTAGAGGCATAAAATATTTTCAGTGAGAGAGATACTACTGCTTTCTATTTATTATCTATTTACCTCCTTCCATTACGATGTCAGCTCCAAGAGGTTTTTCTTTTCACCGCTGCAACCCAGTGCCTAGAAAAGTCTTCAGCACATAGTGAATGTGTGATAAATACTTGCTGAGGGACTAGATGAGGATGAGTGACTAGATTCACAGCTGGTGTTGGGCCAGAAGATAAACTAGAGGGAAAGGATCTGGAGACAGGGAAGCCACTTAGAGGCTGTTTTGGGCATCCCAAAAGAAGTTGTGAGCCACTGAGCCTGTGGGGTTTTTGGCTTTGTACCTAGAGCTCAGGTCTCAGCAAGATTAGCCAACATTTGAGATATTTGTTGCTGCAGTAAATCTCACTTGTCCTGCTCTGTATCCAAACTTCCAACTCATTTATTGCTCACTCATGTTCTACTTCAAGGGCTTTTTCACTATTGGGGATTGGTATTCTTCCCATGGTATCCTAGGAAAGTAAGTAGGTGTATCCATCAGCCTACCACCACCACCAATCTTATTAGCTAGAGATACAGCCTCAGAAAGCTACTGCCAAAGGTCCCCATGATATGGTGGATGATTACTATTTAAAAAGCCACAGAGAATTTGTGACCTCACTCCTGCTCTAGAGGTAGCTTGATAAATCACAGCAGAGGGCAGCTGAGGCATATCTTTATACAAGTCACCAAGATCTCTCTCCACCAGAACTCTCCAATAACAGAATGTATTTTTAGCTTATATCAGTCCCTGCTTATCAGTCATCTTGAGCCAAATGTCGACAAATATCTTCTGAAGACCAGCTTGCTAGAAGGCACTTTATTCATCGTTATGAGACAGCTTACTTGAATCACGCAGTGCTTAAAGGATATCAGCCAAGAGGTCTGCCAAGACTGTATCGCCCTCTTCCTGGAGGCTGGAATGCGCTGTGTTGCAGCAATCATCACCAATTCTCCACCCTGGTTATTAGCTTCTTATCCTGAAGACAACTTGTTCCGGTTGACGCGGGAAGAAATTCAGATGTTGCTGGCGAGAGAGGGAGAGAGAAGTTGTTTCTTCGGGAAACTACCCTTGTGGGGACTAAATGCTTGTTGATCTGGGACGATCTGGACACTGAAGACAACCACACCATGGACCTCCGCAACAAAGGCCAGAGTTGGGGCAGCCGGTAACTCAGATCGAGTCTGTATAGCTTGTGCTGATGGGACAAAAGGGAACAGAAGGAGGACTTCTCAACCTCAATGCTTTTGAGAGGGCAGGTTACATCAGAGAGGCCATTCATCAACACGTGGCCCATTTCTAACTGAATAAAAAGGTGATGTTTGACCTGAAATTTGAGTTCCGTTTTATCTGTTTCACCTGCTAAGTTAACATGGTATTGAAAAAAGAAAAGGAGGTCTTATCATGCTGAGAGGTATGTGTGTAAGTATATTTGTGTGTGTGTTGGGGGGTGGATAGGGAATTTGGGGTTCTTGGCTTTTTTTATACCTAGAATACCATCTTACCCTTCTCAGCACCTGGAGAAAAGAATTGTGAGAGTGCTAGCTTCGGCAGCACATATACTAAAATTGGAACGATACAGAGAAGATTAGCATGGCCCCTGCACAAGGATGACACGCAAATTCATGAAGCATTCCATATTTTTCAATGTCAGAAAATAGATTAAAATGCAGTTTAATAAATAAAAAAAAAAAAAAGAATTGTGAGAGTAGTGGATAGGGGACTAGAAAATCTTGGTTCTAACACCAACTTTTTCCTGACTTGCTATGAGATCTTTCTTTCTCAGAGTCTCCGTTTCATTTTTTGTTCAATGAGGGGTACACTTTATCCCCAAGGGCTGTTCAAGCTCTGGAAATCTAGAATTTTGTAACCTCGCCATATTCTTCAAGGTCCAACTCAAGTACTACCTCCTCGAGGAATCTTTCTCTGCCTGCCTCAATATTTAGCACTGATTTGAACTCTGAGAGTACTAATTTTCTGGGTCATTTGTTGGGCCCTTAATCAAACTCTGACCAACATTTCTTGGATGAATGTTCTATGTTCTTGTTTAATTTCACACACATTAGTTACTTTTGTTTCCTAACTTGATTATAATCTTCTAAAGCACAGTATAGAGGGTGATAGAGAATGATGAAAGAGACTATTTTAAATAGGTCAGGGCAGCCTCTCTGGAAAGCGGATATCTGTGCAGAGACCTAATGAGGTAAGGGAGTGAGCCATGTCAAGAATTGTGGGATGAGGACTTCCAGCCAAGATGGAGGCCTAGGCAGACATGCTCTGTCTCCTTCCACAACTAAGAAGGAATAAAACTACCTCAAAACTAGAGACAACCAGAAGTTCCAGAAAATTGAGCTGCATGGAAGTCCAAAAGACAAATATGTAAAGAAGAAATACTCATCCAGACAGGTAGGCGGGGTGGAGCCAGGGTGGAGAGGATGTGGTGTGGTGGCGGCAGCAGCAGCAGCGGCGGCAGCAGCGGATTGATGGAAAGCAGGGTCACACGTTTTGAAAACTAGGGAGGGTTACCTGGGGAGCGCTCCAAGCACCAGACCAGACCACACAACTCATGGTCCCAGCGCCGGGGAAAAGAAATCCTCATTGCTTCTGACTGTGCAAACCAGTGGGGGTTGGGGTGGAGGAAGAAACCACTGGTCTCTCAGCAGAGTCTGCTTGTTTAAAGGGCTCCCATAGTCATAGAACGTCCACAGATGCACCCACTCTGGGAATGACGGCCAGGGCAACAGCTGGAGGGGCGCCAGTCCCATACAGAAGTGGGAGAAGTGCCTGGAAAAGGGGAGAGTGCTGAGCAAGCAGCATTGTTCCCTCTCAGACCCCTCCCCCACATATAGGGCCACAATGTGGTGAAACAGGTCCCCCTGTAATGACTAACCCTAAGGCTCCGCCCCTTAAATGTATCAGGTGATACAACTCTATCTAAGACACAGAGGCAAACAAACACAGGTTTCTGTCAAGATGAGGAGACAGAGAGGTATGGCCCAAAGGAGGGAACGAATCAAGGTTCCAGTGGGAGAACTAAGTGATGAGGAGATAGCCAACCTAACAAATGAGATAGCCAAAAGGCTGGTGATAAAGATGCTCACAGGCTTGACGGATATGCTTGAGTATGGCAAACACATAAGGGAAGCAGTGAAGGCTATCCTAAGTGAAACGAAGGAAAATCCACAATAAACAAATGGTGAAGGGAAGGAAACTGGGATTCAAATCAATGATTTGGAACATAAGGAAGAAAAAAACAGACAACCAGTACAGAACGAGGCAATAAGAATTGAAAAAAATGAGGAGAGCCTTAGGAACCTCTGCGACAACTTTAAACGTGCCAACATTCGAACCATAGGGATGCCAGAAGGAGAAGAGGAAGAGCAAGAAATTGAAAACTTATGTGAAAAAAATAATGAAGGAAAACTTCCCAAACTTGTCGAAGGGAAAAAACACACAAGTCCAGGAAGCACAGAAAGTCCCAAACAAGCTAGACCCAAAGAGGGCCACAATAAGACACATCATAATTAAAATGCCAAAGGTACAAGATAAAGAGAGAATCTTAAAAGCAACAAGAGAAAAGCAGAGAGTTACCTACAAAGGGGTACCTACAAGACTATCAGCTGAATTTCGGCCAAGATGGAGGCCTAGACTGACATGCTCCATCTCCCTCCACAACTAAGAAGGAATACAACTACCGCAAAACTAGAGATAACCAGAATTTTCAGAAAATAAAGCTACATGGAAGTCCAGTGTATGACGTTATAAAGAAGTGGTGCTCGTCCAGATGGGTAGGAGGGGTGAAGCCGGGCCAAGAGGTCAAGCTGTGCTGGCAGCAGCAGCTGTGGTGATGGTGGCGAGAAAGCAGTAAGCACAGACACCCATGTTTAAGGGGAGGCAAGAAGCGCCTGGGGAGCACCCCCGGCTGCAGACCAAACTTGTCAGCTCGTGATTCCAACACTGGGGAAGGCAGACTCCCATTGCCTCGGACTGTTAAGGCCAGAGGGGGTGGGGACGGAGGAAGAAGCTCCCGGTCTCTCTGCAGAGAGTAAACAGCAAGAATCCATCTTGGACCCCTGCCCCCACGCAAAATGCCACAGCATAGTGAGTAGGGTCGCTGGTAGTGACGAGTGCACAGGGCTCCACCCCTATAGCATAGGAAGTGTGACAGCCCTGCCCAGGAAGCAAAGGTAAACACAAAATGGTCAGGATGGCACAGATCATGATAGAGATCCAAGTGGCACAGCTGACCAGACAGCAAATATCTGATTTAACAGATTGGCAGATAGGAAATCTTTCTGAGGCATAGTTCAAAGCTTTGGTTCTAAAAATTCTTACAGACCTAACAGTAGATCTTAAACAAGACGGGGAAGGAATGAAGGCTTATCCTGCTGAAATGAATGAAAACACATACGAAACTAGTGGTGAGGGAAAGAAAACCAGGGATCAAATCAGCAAATCGGAACATAGGGAAGGAAAAAACAGTCAACCAGTGCAGAAAGGAGAAACGAAAAGTGAGGACAATGAGGAGAGGCTCAGAAACCTATGAGACAGTTATAAGTGGGCAACATCCGAATCATAGGGTTGCCAGAAGATGAAGAAGAACTAGAAATTGAAAAATTATGTGAAAAAATGAAGCAGAACTTCCCTAACTTGGGGAAGGAAAAAGACTTAAAGGTCCAGGAAACATAGAGAGTTCCAAAAAAACAGGACCCAGGGAGAACCACACCAAGACACATTATCATCAAAATGTCAAAAATTAAGGATAAAGAGAGAATCTCAAAAGCAGCAAGAGAGAAGAGAATTACATACAAAGGAGTCCCAATAAGACTGTCAGCCGATTTCTCAAAAGAAACTCTACAGGCAAGAAAGGACTGGCTAGAAATATTCAAAGTAATGAAAAGCAAAAACCTACAACCACGATTACTATCCAGCGAAACTGTCATTCAGAACAGAAGGGCAGAGAAAGTGCTTCCAGGACAAAGTAAACCAGAAGGAGTTCATCAGATCCAAATCACTGTTATATGAAATGTTAAAGGGACTTGTTTAGGAGAAAGAGGATCAAAACTATGAACATTAAAATGAAAACTATATCACAACAACCAATAACAGAAGCTAGGGAATCGAAACAAAGGCAAACTAAGTAGGCAACGAGAGTGGGAAAAGAATTATAGGTATGGGGAACATTTTAGGGGAAGGTCAGCGGGGGGGGCAGGGCGGAAAATGGTACAGGAATTAATAAGCATAGTAGGAGGAAGTGAAGCTACAGATCATGGAACCCGTGATCGAGGCTAAGAGGAAGGCCCTACTGGCTTACAAGGTCACGCCCACTCCCAGTACACTTCAAGCTCTACGGGCTGCCAGGAACAAAGTCCAGAAGACCGCCCGCCACTGTGCCAACACCTATTGGCTAAACCTGTGCAGAAGCATCCGGGAAGCCGCCGATATAGGCAACGCACGAGGAATGTATGAGGGTATCAAGAAGGCAACAGGCCCAATCCCCTCCAAGATCGCCCCCCTTAAGTCCAAGACAGGTGAGGTCATCACTGACCAGGAACAGCAAATGCGGCGGTGGACCGAGCACTACCTCGAGCTGTACGCAACGAAGAACACCGTAACAGACACTGCTCTTAACGCCATCCCAGACCTACCAGTCATGGAGGAGCTAGACACCCCACCTACTGCGGCAGAGCTCGGCAAAGCCATGGACCGCCTCGCTTGCGGGAAAGCACCAGGAAGCGATGGAATCCCTCCAGAAATCCTAAAGAGCGGGAAACCAGTCCTGCTACAGCCGCTGCACCATCTACTCTGTCGCTGCTGGAAGGAGGGTTACATCCCCCAGGATATGAGAGATGCCAACATTATCACCATGTACAAGAACAAAGGAGACCGCAGCGACTGCAACAACTACCGGGGCATCTCTCTCCTCAGCGTCGTCGGCAAAGTATTCGCCCGGGTCGCTCTTGCCCGCCTGCAGACCCTTGCTTCCCGTGTCTACCCAGAGTCCCAGTGTGGCTTCAGAGCTGGCCGTTCAACAGTGGACATGATCTTCTCCCTACGCCAGCTGCAGGAGAAGTGTCACGAGCAGCATAAACCACTCTACCTCGCCTTTATCGACCTTACGAAGGCGTTTGATCTGGTCAGTCGAAGCGGACTCTTCAGCTTGCTACGGAAGATTGGCTGTCCACCACATCTGCTTGCTGTGGTCATGTCCTTTCACGACAACATGCACAGCACGGTGTCCTACAACGGCGCAACCTCTGAGGCCTTCCCAGTCAGCAGCGGAGTAAAGCAGGGCTGCGTCCTCGCGCCTACGCTGTTCGGAATCTTCTTCTCCATGCTCCTCCAATACGCCTTTAAGGACTGCAGCGAGGGTGTCTTCATTCATACCAGATCCGATGACAAGCTCTACAACCTGGCCCGTCTACGAGCCAAGACCAAAGTCAAAGAGGTGCTCATCCGTGAGATGCTCTTCGCCGACGACGCAGCTTTGACATCACACTCCGAAGAGGGACTCCAGCAGCTAGTCACTTGCCTTTCCCACGCATGCAAGGAGTTCGGACTAGCCATCAGCCTGACGAAGACGAATGTTATGGCTCAAGGCACGGGGACTCCCCCATGCATCACCATTGACGGATACACCCTGGAGGTTGTCAACGACTTCACTTTCCTCGGGTCCACCATCTCGAGCTCTCTGTCAGTCGACTTGGAGGTCAACCGGAGAATCGCCAGGGCAGCCACAGTTATGGCCAGACTGAACCGGCGAGCGTGGAACAATTCCAGCCTCACTGAGAAAACCAGACTGCGCATCTACCAAGCCTGCGTACTCAGCACTCTCCTCTATGGCAGCGAGACGTGGACCACCTACGCAAGGCACGAAAGGAAACTCAACAGCTTCCACATGAGGTGCCTGCGACGCGTCCTGCATGTCGCCTGGCAGGATAAGGTCCCCAACACCGAGGTGCTGAAGCGAGCCAATATGAGCAGTTTGCATGCAGTTCTTAGCGAGAGACGCCTCAGGCGGCTCGGCCATGTCAAAAGAATGGATGCAGGCCGTATCCCCAAAGACCTCCTCTACGGCGAGCTAGCAGAAGGCCAGAGGATGACAGGGCGCCCAAAACTGCGGTTCAAAGACATCTGCAAAAAGGACATGACACAATGCTCCATCAATCTCAACACATGGGAAGTTCAAGCAGACGACCGCCTAGCCTGGAGGCTCGCGGTCAGGCAAGGTACGTCACGTGCAGAGGCTGCGCGCAACGAGGAGGCAGTCCAGAAAAGATCGAGGCGGAAGCAGCGTCAACAGCAGCAACAACGGCCATCTGCCTTCACCTGTAACAAGTGTGGCAGGGATTGTCACTCCCGAGTTGGACTGTACAGCCATTCTCGGCGGTGCAGATAGACTCTCAAGAAGCTACGCCATCGTCTCTCGAGACGGACGGCTGCCGACGACGACGACGAGTGGGAGGAAGTAGAGCAGATAGGAAGATGTTGAGAAGAACTATATGCACAACCAATGGGCATGGACTAAGGGGGGGGACAACTGCAGGGAGGGCAGTCACCAGGAGGAGGGGAACAAAGGGAAATTAAATTGGGACAACTGTAACTGCATAATCAGTAAAGCATATTTAAAAAAAAAGACTATCAGCTGATTTCTCAAAAGAAACTTTGCAGGCAAGAAGGGACTGGCAAGAAGTATTTAATGTGATGAAAAGCAAGGACCCACAACCAAGATTACTCTATCCAGCAAAGCCATTATTTAGAATGAAAGGGCAGATAAAGTGCTTCCCAGACAAGGTAAAGTTAAAGGAGTTCATCATCGCCAAGCCATTATTTTTTTTTAATTTTCATTTTTAAGTATATTTTATTGATTATGTTGTTACAGTAGTTCCAATTTTTTTCCCTTTGCTCCCTTCTTCCAGTGCCCCCATTCCCTCCAGCACCCCCACACCCCTTAGTTCATGTCCATAGATGCTGAATATAAGTTCTTTGGCTTCACCCTTTCCTATATAATTCTTAACTTCCCTCTGTCTATTTTGTACCAACCGATTATGTTTCTTAGTCCCTGCACCATTTCCCCATTTCTTCCCTCCCCGCTCCCAGCTGATAACCCTCCAAATGATCCCCATACCTATGACTCTGCTTCTATTCTGGTTTGCTTAGTTGGATTTTGTTTCTATATTTTAGATTCAGTTGTTGATAGTTGTGAGTTTGTTGTCATGTTAGTGTTCATAGTTTTGATCTTCTTTTTCTTAACTAAGTCCCTTTGACATTTCATATAATAATGGCTTGGTGATGATGAACTCCTTTAGCTTCACCTTGTCTGGGAAGCACTTCAGCTGCCCTTCCATTCCAAATGATAGCCTTGCTAGATAGAGTAACCCTGGTTGTCAGTTGCTTTTCATCACATTGAATACTGCTTGCCAGTCCCTTCCTGCCTGAAAAGTGTCCTCTGAGAAATCAGCTGATAGTCTTATAGGCAGCCCCCTGTAGGCAACTCTCTACCTCTCTCTTGCTGCCCCCAGGGCTCTCTCTTTATCTTTCACCTTTCGCATTTCAATCGTGATGCGTCCTGGTGTGGTCCCCTCTGGGTCCAGCTCACCCGGGACCCTCCGTGCTTCCTGGACCTGTATGTCCATCTCTTTCGCAAAATCTGGGAAGTTTTCCTCATTTTTAAAAATTCTTTCTTCCTCATTCTGCACTGCTTGACTGTTTTTTTTTTTTCCTTATGTTCCAAATCATTTATTTGAACCCCAGTTTCCTTCCCTTCACCATTGGTTCTGTGTGGATTTTCCTTTGTTTCACTTAGCATAGCCTTCACTTCTTCCTTTATGCATTTGCCAACTCAAGCATATCTGTCAAGCCTGTGAGCATCTTTATCACCAGTGTTTTGAATTCTGCATCTGTTACGTTGTCTATCTCCTCACCTGTTAGGTTGGCTATCTCATCGTCCCTTAGTTCTCCCACTGGAACCTTGATCCGTTCCTCTTTTGGGCCATACTTCTCTGTCTCCTCATTCCGACAGGCTCCTGTGTTTGTTTGCCTCCGCATCCCAGGTAGAGCTGTCACACCTGTTACGTTGTAAGAGGCGGAGCCTTCGGAATTCGTCAGTACAGGGCCACCTGTTCCACCACGTTGTGGCGCTGTATGTGGGGAGGGGTCTGAGAGGGAACAATGCTGCCTGCCCTGCACTCACCCCTTTTCCAGGCGTCTCTCCCACTTCCGCACCAGACTGGCGCCCCTCTAGCTGCTGCCCTGGCCGTCATTCCCAGAGTGGGTGGGTCTGCGGACGTTCTAGGACCTTTTGGGCCCTTTAAACAAGCGGACTCTGCTGAGACTGGCAGTTTCTGCCTCCACCCCAACCCCCACTGGTCTGCACAGTCAGAAGCAATGAGGCTTCATTTCCCCTGATGCTGTGACCGTGAGCTGCAAGGTGCGGTGAGGAGCTGGGAACGATCCCCAGGTGTCCCTCCTGACTTTTTAAAAGTGCTTTCCCCTGGCCTGCCACTGTTGCCGCTGCTGCCACCACCACACTGTGTCCTTTCTGTCCCGGCTCTGCCCCTCCTACCTGTCTGGATGAGTATTTCTTCTTTATATCTTTGCTTGCTGGATTTCCATGCACTTTGATTTTCTGGAACTTCTGGTTGTTTCTAGTTTTGAGGTAGTTGTATTCCTTCTTAGTTGTGGAGGTAGACACAGCGTGTCTGTCTATGCTTCCATCTTGGCTGGAAGTCCCACCAAGCCATTATTATACGAAATGTCAAAGGGACTTACTTAAGAAAAAGAAGGTCAAAACTATGAACACTAACATGACAACAAACAACTATCAACAACTGAATCTAAAACATAAAAACAGAATCCAACTAAGCAAATCAGAATAAGAACAGAATCATAGGTATTGGGATCATTTGGAGGGTTATCAGCTGGGAGGGGGGAGGGGGATAAATGGGGCAATTGTGCAGGGATTAAGAAACATAATTGGTTGGTTCAAAATAGACAGGCAGAAGTTAAGAATAATATAGGAAAGGGTGAAGCCAAAGAATTTATATGCAGAACCCATGGACATGAACTAAGGAGGGGTGGAATTGCTGGAGGGAAGGGGGGTACTGGGAAGATGGGAGCAAAGGGAAAAAAATTGGAACTACTGTAACAACATATTCAATAAAACATACTTTAAAAAAGAATTGGGGGATGAGCCCTGGCTAGTGTGATTCAGTGGATTGAGCGCTGGCCTGCGAACCAAAGCATTGCTGGTTCGAGTCTCAGTCGGGGCACATGCCTGGATTGCGGTCCAGGTCCCCAACTGGGGGCATGTGAGAGGCAACCACACATTGATGTTTCTCTCCCTCTCTTTCTCCTTTCCTTCCCTTCTCTCTAAAAATAAATGAATGAAATAAAAATTTAAAAAATCATTGGGGGATGTGTTCCATCCAGGTAGAAGAGCCATTCAAAGGCACTGAGGCAGAATCATCTGATCTGTGGAAGAACTATCAAGAGACCAATGTGGTTGTAGCCTCCAAGGTCAATGCTCCCTTTTCCTCCTCACTTGCAGCATCCTCAGCATGAAGCATCTTCAGGCATGGCAGTGATGCTTCTCCCAGGGTGGAGCAGCAAAGCAGAGCAAGAGTTGTCTCATTGCCCCCCTTCCAGGCCTTCTCTAATGAAATTGCCTTAACTACTTTGTTGGCAGGCACATCATATTTCTAAATCATATTGAGCTCCTGGTTAACTAAACCTCCTAAGGCCTTTTCACTCTGGCTACTGTTAAGAAAAGAGTTTGAGATAGTGGCAGGGCAATAAGCCAGGAAAAAAGTACATGTGGAACGGGCTTCACTAGAGCCTTCATCTTGTACAGAGCCTCAGTGTGGCATGATACATATCCCTAAAGGGAAAGAGAGGGAGGTGAGATGAAGGATGTTGAAGGCAAATCCTTAAGAAAATTGAGCCTTCTACATAATTCTTTCCAGCTTAGATCTCCCAAGCAAAGAGACATGTTCAGAAAACAAGGCTATTGAGGTAAAAATGGCCTTGTCTGTCAGAGGCGCCCAGGCAAATTCTTCATTTGAAGATAAGCTAAAGTACCCATATGCCCCAGTGAACAAAACACTCCACTGGGCCTATGGCTGAATGAGGCCCTTGGCGCTAAACTGGGAATGAGAAGTGAGCTCAGGTTGTAGCCATCCAGCAGAGATTCTTGCCCTTGATCTAGCCGAAGAGAAATGCTGGACCTGGCCGTGGCCCTAGCTGTTACTATGGTGAAGTCTTTCCCTAGAGACTGAACGTGCTTCTCATAAAAAGAAGCTGGAACTGAATGTGGAGAGAAACTCATCTGGGCTCTTTTATTGCCAGAAGGCATTATGGGGTGCTCAGGGAAGCTGACTTGAGCCTTACTAGGAAGTCCCATTTCTTCTCCACCCATCCTGGGCACCAGTGGTGTTTTGGGTGCCCACAGTGGGATTCAGAAGCTAGCCTTATCTTGCCTCTGCAGCCTTGTTGCCCACATTTCCTCTCTTGCACCTTGCAGTTAAGCCACGCTGAAAAACTCGTTTTCCGGGCACGCTTCACAATGTCCCCCCGTGGTATTCCAGAATTCACCACCACCTACCTTCCCCCTCCCATTCCCTAACACTTTGATGAAATGGAGAAGACAGCAGAAGAAAGTTTGTGGTGAGGAGGGTGTGTGGGGTTCGTAGAGGTGGAGCTTATTTTTGATCATGATTTAGGCAGATGCTTGGCAGTCATCTTCAACGCATCCTTCTCCTGTAAGCACACCCTTACACATAGTCAGTCAGCAAGTCATGTTAATTATACGTCCTGAATACTTCTCGCCTGCTCACTTTCTCTCCCTTGCCACTGAAACAGGCTAATTTAAGCTACGTACATCTCTTACCTATAATTTAGCCTCCTAGCTACTTGTCCTTCCTTTAGGCTACCCACCTCACAAGGCAGCTACAATAATGGTTTGAAAACACACATCTGATGGCACTCTCCTGCTTAAAACACTACTGTGCCTTCCAGTCGTGTGTACCCTATTATTAGACTAAAGATGGAAAAGCCCTCCATAGCTTGCCAAGCCTGGCAAGATCAGGCCCTAACTACATCCTGAACTTCACTTTATACTATACTCTTTCACTCTACACTACAGCTATAACCAAATGTTTTAAGCTATTTCTTATCTAAGGAATCTTGCTGTGTTTCCCTCTGCCTGGACCTCTCCTTGTTTCTCTCCTTCATTTCTCTCCCTGAGTGTCTCCTAATAATACCTTCTTAACCTTCAGATCTCACTTGAAAAATTGCTTTCTCTAGTAAGCCCTCCAAGAATACACATAACTGAGTTCGATCCACCGAGTATAAGCTTCTAAGGACCCTGCACTTGCTCTTCAGAAATTCAGAGAACTTTTTCATGGTCTGCCTTCCCTATCAAGCTGTTAGCATCAGAAGAATTAAAATTAGTTTGCTTTGTTTCACTCTTCCTATATCACATAATAGATGATCAATAAATATATTTTAAAAATGTTTTACTTATTTATTTTCAGGGAAAGGGAAAGGGAGGGAGAAAGAAAGGGAGAGAAACATCAATTGGTTGCCTCTCGCACGCTCCCAACTGGGGACCTGGCCTACCACCTAGGCCTGTGCCCTGACTGGAATTGAGCCAGTGACCTTTTGGTTCACAGGCTGGCACTCAATTCACTGAGCCACACCAGCCAGGACTCAATAAATATTTTTAAATGAATCAATGAATTACTATCTTACATGACCCTTAAATTCATTATATCCAAGCTCAAATGATTATCTCTACTTCTGCCATCATACCTGTTTTCTGTTGTAGGACTTCACATATTAATTTACAGCATCACTAGCTTCCATAGGTTCTCTCAAAAACAGAGCCTGAGACAGGTGTTTAAAAACAGTAACTTATTTAGGAGATGATCCTACAAATCATGCGTGAGGGAGCAGACAGAGACATTGAAGGAGGAAGTTTAACATAAAGATGCATTATTGAGGTCATTGCTCTAGACAACAGAAGTGTGAGTGGCACTAGGATCTCTGAGAAGCATACAAAATGCCTCCCAGAATTGTCTACCTTACCGTTTTTCAGAGGCTTGAAGATGTAGCTAATCCCATTTCCCTTTCTCCACTGATCGAAGGTTGCCCGTGGGGAACATTAATTTCCCCTGCACTTCTGGGTTCTTCTGAAAAAGCTGTCCAGAATCAGAAAAAGCACTAGGGCAGAATTCAGAAAGATGTTCAGTGTGCCCTTGAGGTAGGAGACTAGCGGCTAGGGGTGAGTCAGAACTGCCCTTTACAGCTGTAGCTAAAAATCAGAGGCAGTCTATGGGGATGTGGTATGGGAGCCAAAGGGTTCTGCTCCGCCGGTGTATTCTTTTCTGTAGCTGTGTAACAAATTACCGAACCTTGTCAGTTTCAATCAAAACTCGTTTCTTAACTCACAGTTCCTTGTTAGAAGTCTGGCTGGGGGTAGCACGGTTCACCGCTTGCAAGTCATACGAGACAGGAAGTCTTGGGTCTCACAAGGCTGAAACGAAGATGTTGGCCAGTCTGAGGTCTTACCTGTAGGCCTGGTGTTGAAGACAGCAGTTCCACCATTAGCCTGGGTCCTCGATTGTGTTATAGAGCAAGCCCTCATCCAACCACCACCAGCCAGTTTGGAGCTTCTGCACCGAGCTGTTACGTGAAAGAGAAAAAAACTGTTATTCTTAGACAGGCTGAGCCTCTTTTAAGTGGCTAGGTATGCTCTTCAATTATTTTGAAGGCTCTCTTAGATACATTTACAACTTCTCTTCAGGCACTCCCCAGAGAGCTCTGCTCTGTGCATGCACTGGTGATAGCTGCTTGCAGAAGCAATGCACTCCTGCAAAGCAAAGAGCTCTGCTCTGTGCATGCACTGGTGATACCTGCTTGCAGAAGCAATGCACTCCTGCAAAGCAAAGAGCTCTGCTCTGCACCTGGGCCGGTAGAAACCAGCTCAGCTCGGGAACCTGGAAAGCAAAGAAATCTACTTTATGCCTGCTTGAAGAACCAAGCCCTATATAAGCCTGACCAAGGCAGCAGTTCAGGGAGCCATATTCTTCATTAGTGTGTGCTCTCTTCAAGCCTCAAGCTCCCTGCCTTTCTTCTTGCCCTCTACTTTACTTTCAGCAAACCCCTTCTTTTGAATCCGATGTCCATCTTGGGAGGAGGGGTGACAAGACCCCTTTTGCTGGCGACATTCTAATGAGTAAACTTTAGTTCTATTTGTTACAGCTGTTTGCACATATGGCAAGCATGCAAAAAGCTACTGAGGGTGACATCACACCCCCTGAAGATGGGCCTGGAATTGACTTCCACAGCCTCATTTTTCCCGGAGCACACTAATTCCCAGGCTGTTTCGTCTGAAGTCGTTTTTAGCCTCCTCTGAGAGATTCATTTCGATGCCTTCTCAGGCTTAAAGACTGAGGCTCCCCCTTGACCCTCAGTTCAGCTTGCCCATCTTTCAGCTTCACCTGCCACTGTGGATAAGTGACATCCATAACAAACCCCTCGTGTCCCTCAGAAGCCTCAGAGAAAGGGAGGGTGTGGTTCAAATGTTTAAAGCTTTGCAAATGTCATTATCCTGGTAGGACTTCTAATCCTCCTTTTTCCATTCCTCCTCCTCATCTTCTTCCTTTTCTTCAAAATATTATTCAAAACCCTTCTATGGGAATAAAATCCCTATAAATTCATACAACCTCTTAGATTATTCTCTTACTTTTGCATCTTGAACTACCATAACAGCTTGTTTTGGCGGGGGGCGGGGGAGCTTAGATAGTATGGCTACTACCTCTCCTACTTTCTTCCACTGTCCAGTTTGCACTTACTGATATTGGAAGGAGACAGAGGAATTTGTTTTGTGATTGAGAAAAGGAGGGGTAACATGCATCTCAGGAGAGATGGGGAGCCAGATTCATGGGAAAGGGTGTACCTCAGACAGCTTTGAGCCTCAGATGTTTTTGGAGGGTGGGGCACAATCGTTTTGTTAGGATGGGAACTAGCAATGCTCTTTTGGAGTCTGGGTGACAAAGACTGGCATGACATTGGGTTAAGGTCTTTCTATCCTGTTCCATATGGAACCTCACACTACTCTGGCAGCCCAGGGAATGGTGGCTGGTAAGAAGTGAGAAGAAAGTATCAGCGGCACAGACTTGGCTTTCCCATAATGGGCATCATCTCCAAGGGTTAACAGTGAGGCTCCTTGGAGCAGCTTTGCAGGCAGCAGCAGAGGTTGCCAAATGGGAAACAATGCATGAGAGAGAAAACAGGGCAATTGCTATGTAGTGATTATGGAGGAAATCGTGATTGCAAACAGTGTTGCTCCCTTCCCTGCACCTCAGCCCCACACACTTCTGAGACTCCCAGTGAAGTTGAAACAGATATTAGAGGTCCCCTGCTAGCAAGCGGGGGGAGGGGGGGTGGGAATGAGAACTACACGTTCCTGATGTTAATGAATTGTGTAGTATCCACTGGCTAGTGAGGCCTGGAGGCAATTTGGTTAACTACATGCATTCGCACCCCCTTATATGTGCTTTGTTAATGTTCCTAGCTTTTTCCTAAGAGTCCATTTTGAGTATCAATGTAAGTTTCCTGAGAACAGAGACAATATATTTTATCCATGTTTTTGCTCTCTGAGACTTTCAAACTATGTTTGTTCTATGGAAATCCCTTTGCTTCCATTTCGTTCCATCTTCTTTTCTCAGACATCCTTTGATATGCAGAAATTGTTCTCCAGGGACCTTAACTTAACTCCAGCCCTTTTCTATCTAAGTACTTAATGAAGACAATTTTATTCAAAGACAATTGCTTTGTTAGCATCTAAATACTAGCATTTTATTTATAATGCATACATTTAGTGAGTCACAAAGTATGACTGCTTGCTTACTTGCTTTCATATCCAATAATTGGTATGCTCCACAATACACTCTATAATAAATGTATATATCATTTAGTAGATTTCATTAACAACATCCAGAACATTTTCATATTTTAATTGTCAACACTACTTGAACACATATGCCTTAAAATGATCTCATTCGTATTATAATGACAACTTTGTCTTACCAAAACAAGTATACATACAGCACTATCATCACATAATAATTCTGCTTCGAACATGGACAACATTAATATTAACTTCAGGCAAGCCATTACTTAAGAAAAACATCAGGGCAGTGGGGTAATTGGTTGTTTGGGAGTTGGTTTTCTTTTTTCCTTTTCTTTTAAATAATAATAAAAAAAACATACATTACTTACAATTCAGCACATTTACTTATTTTGTTATAGTCAGTACTTGAAATATCAGCTACATGTGCCCAAATTATAGACTTTCTTTTCCTCATCTTCATGACAGATATTACTGGCCAAGAAATGTACTGCTACATTATAAGCCTGGTACTAAGCAATATTCCTGTCTGTGCATTCAGCTGCCTTGCCCTTGGTGAGTAAATGAGCAATACAGAAATTCTATTTACTTACATCTACCACCAAATCAAAAGTTAAGAGCAAATAAAATGTAAATATAAAATATGTGATATCTTTGCTTTTACTTTACAACAAAACAACAAAAAGAAAAACCATCCACCAAGTTGCTTATAACCTGTAATCAAACTGTAGACAGCTTTCAAACAATGAACAGCTTGATTAATAGATCAGCTACAACACAAACCCTTCCTTTCAGAATGCATTGCAGAATGGTCCTTCTTGTCCTCTCCTTTCTCTTCACGTTGGTAGGCAGTATGTCATTTTGTTGCCTGTGGTTTTACTTCATGTTATTTCACTTTTTATTGTTCCATGTCCAATTTCTTTCTTTCTTCTAATTTCATGTTTTTTTTCATTTCTTGTCATATTATGTTTTGTTGCTTGGTCACAGATGGTGCACTTCACATGTCAGTTTACTGCATTTTTAGGAAATAAGATCAGGAAAGCTATGAAATATATTTTTCTCCTGATCTCTTTGATACTCCTCCTGGGCTCTCTGGAGCTTGCGGCCCTTCAGCCTCCACTTGTGGAAACAGTATGTCACAAAGGAGGTCATCACCAATGAGAAGATAATAATCAATACTATTATCAAGGCCACCGTGGAGGAGAGTGGAGCCTCCAGATGGGTGGCTTCCGCCTGTATCGTTGCATTCAGCTTATCAACATTCTCATAGTCCTCAGAAGTCCAGAAGGCAGGCATGAATCCTAAGTTGAAGGGTGATTTCATTGGAAGAAAAAGCAACAATGAAAGTGTTCCCCTCACAGCTTTCTGGCTTGAAGATGACTGAAGAAGAGTGGACTTGGATTCTCTGTTCAAGAAAATGGCAGCAGTCTCTACTAGGTGGCCTCTGGAACTGGTTTTGAAGAGTGTGGAGTCAACTTTCCATTAATATTGGGCTCCTGAAGTTAAAATGAAAAAAAAAAAGTTTAAAACCCCAAGAGTGACTGCAGCATACACAAGACACAGATAGTTCATTGACTGAGTAGGGCAGGGTATATTCATGATATTTTCAGAGAGATATAAGCAGAACCCTGTCTCCTTTCTCTTTGATATTAGTATTCACATCCTTCAGCAACAGACTCGTTCCTTAAAGTCTCTTTAATGAGAAATTAAATATTTTCTCAAGTTGTAGAGAATTGGGAATCTAGAAAAATAACCCAGGCCAAAATGGCAACTACTTGGTTTCGGATAATGAAACCAAGATAAAACAGTCACTTGGGATACACACCAACCCATGTAACCTGTGGCGTAAATAGCACAATACTATTTTCAACCTCCATTCTAGAATAGTTCCCTTGATTGGCTGGTTTCAATGCAAGAATTCTGACAATGTAGTTAACTAGAAAAACAAGTCTTAAGATAATGTATGCTCAGAAAATATATTTTTCAAAAAACATGCTTATATATTGTCATTTTCGTAATTACCATCTATCCTTAACCCCAATACTGCTCTGTGACTCTACCTAAAATTTGGGAATTCTGAACAGTAGCTTCTGTTTGGGGAATAATTATACATACCACAATCATAATTAATTTCTCAATGGGAGTCTGTAGCATAGCCTTCCCTGTAATGGGGAACTGACTGCCTGATGACTAATTAACAATGTTGTTAAGCACTTTCCAATTCTAAGGCACTCCTGTTTACTATAAATTGGCATACTATTATTATTAAAAAGAAGTAAATTACCACTTTTCCCTAATCAAAGCACATATGCTCCCACAATATGTTAATTTCCAGGAGAGTTTACATGCTGCATTTTAGAGAAGCTTCAGGGCAAGAAATATGATGCACCTTGATAAAAAGACAGGAGAGCAGATTTAAGGGTACACAGATGAGAAATAAAATAGTCGTAGAAAATATGGAAATGTAAACAAAATAGTCAAAGGTCAAAGTTCATGTTACAGGCAGTAAGCATCATGTCCTACTGTGCAAAATGCACAACACAGCATAGAAGTGCTGTAGAAAGATCCTCCCATCAGTGACTCCAAGACTTAGCTCAGAATAATCCCCATTTTGAGCAATTTATTCTTTTGGATGAGTGCCATTTGAAAAATGCACCTTCTGATAATCCCTTGATGAGTATGTGGGAGTTATATTTTACTCACATCCAAAGATTTCAATGACCATGCCATTATATAAATCTCTTTGGATAAAATTACAGAAAATTGAACATAAAAATAACAAGGTAAATTCAGCTTTTCAGAGCGGAGCTGAGGTTCCATTTTATTACATTTCAACAGCTCCTACCTTGTAGCTCCTGCTTTTAAGTCACCCATGTATCATAGTAGAGCAAGGTAGGAAAAATGGAAGGCTTACATTTCTCTTCCCTTGGCCTTTTCAGATACTAGAAGGCACAGGTATGTTGAGGCCCTCTGCATGTCCTTCCCCCCAAAGGCCAAATTATTCTTTAAAGAGCAGCACACTCCTCCCTGCCCGCCCCCCACCCCCTCCCTTCCAGATCTGTTTTCTGGCTTCATTAAAGGGACCTGTGTAGTTGGAGACACATCTTGGAGTTTCATCAAGTCGTAGAATCCTAGACTGTTATAGCTGGCAGAGGCTTTAAGTAGTTTTATCTAGTCCCCTGATTCTTTCAGTTTAAAAGGCTTAGAGTCCAACTAGGAAGATGGGAGACAAGTTTGGAACTTTTCAAGTGATATACTGCCTGCAGGAGAGAATGAAATACCAAGTTTCCAATGCCAGTTAAGTCATGGATTAAAGATTCAGCGTGATGTACTCGTCTGGATCAGAGAGCTGCTGCGGAGCTTGCTTTGGCAACCAAAGGAAGTAGTGAGCGTGCTTTGGCAAACTGCTTTTCAAATAAGCTTTAATAACTATCCCCATTCCTTAGAGCAGCCTTGGTTTGATGGAAATAGATCTTATGGACTGTGCAGTGTAGTTTGTGGCCAAAAACCAGTGTCCTCTTTGCTGCTCAACAGACCATGGAGATCACCTCATGGCAAAGGACTGTGGCTCCATTAGGAGACTACAACCCACAAAAGAATTTCTGCCACCAAGTGTCATGGGCTGGGGCCAACCTTATTGGACGGTGGTTTCTACAACAGGGCAATCTCTTCTCCATCTATAATTTCTTCGTGTAAAGTAATAATAAGCTCATTACACATAAAACATATTTTTCTCAGATAAAAAAAAAACCTGTCCCCTTTCAGTTATACTCCCACAGAAGGAAAGTAAACCCAGAGTTCCTTCTCCCTTCACAACTGGCCATACAAGTCATTCACTAAAAGTACAGATTTGGTTTTGAGTAACAGAGGGCACATAACAAAGCTTTAAATGAGACAATTAGTGATTTCATTGTGTTTATGCAATATCCTGTCCCACTTCCTCTGTTCAGCAAAATTCAAGCTCTAAGGAGAAATTCCAAGGGACAGGGAATGAAGGTGGGGATGGGGTAATTGAAGGCGGCAGATGAAATCATTCATATGCCAATTCTAGGTACTTCTTGACTTCAAGTAAATTCAACAAAGGTTCATCAGACTAAAGTGTGTGTGTGTGTGTGTGTGTGTGTGTGTGTGTGTGTGTGTGGTGCATACAGAGGATACAGAGGGGAGGGATTCAGCTACAGATACATGGAAGGCCTCCAGCCTCCTTGCTTCAGTACCCTGCATCAGGTACCATTGTGAAAGTGATCCCTAGCACATGTTCAAGTCCATTAGCTTGGGCTTTTCTCATTCCAGACATTCAGCATCTGAAGTTCAAAGAACGTGGTAAAACCAACTGAAATTGATCACTTACCACTGCCTCTAAGGATATGTTCTAGTCTTCACTCCCTCCTCCCACACCCTTCCTCAGTACCCTCTGACCCCTCCCTAAGGAAAAATATCTCCCATGCTGTTTATGGATTTTACTTCAGTAGATATGCAATTTTAAAAAAGCAGCAGAAATAGAGACTCCATGGCCTAAAACTTTCTCTTTTATATGTGTTGGTTAGAGTAACTGGTGATTGTTGTATGTGTCTATTTTAATTTTTGTTTAGTATAGGTGGTAATAAAAAATGTCTTTCACTGATCTGGGTCTAAAAGGTTTTCAAGTGGAGATAGTGTTAAAACAAAAACATAAAACACGGCTACCCAAACACAGCTACCCTTAAAGCAATGGAGCACTAAAGCTCTTGAGTTCCCCAGTCAAGTTTTCTAGGACTACAGTTCTCTGAAGCATCGCTTCCAGAGAGGGGTGGGCAGGAGCACATTTCTTCCTTCAGTAGGCTGATGCTGAGCTAGTCTCCACTTACAGCCCCTAGAGAGGAAGGAAGATGGGACGGCCAGGGTTGCCTGACAGGTCTGGATATGCTTAGGGACCATCTTTAAAAACCCACATTGAAAATGACTGCCACCTCTTTATTTCCCCACAACAATCTGTAAATCTATTTCCTTGCCTGAGTCTAGATATATTGCTTTAGCAGATTAATTCCCTCCCCCACCCCAAATCAGGGTTGTTGGCTGGTATACATTGGTTTCCACTTTAATCTGAGGTGGGGTAGGGGTTCCATCGTTCCATCACTATAATGGTTACCTATCTGTCCCACCAGACTGTGTCACTGAACTATCATTTCTTCTTCAAAGCCCATCTCAGGTCTGATGGTAAATGGAGGTAGTGGGTGCTCTGAGATGGAAATTATTACCACTCCCAAGTCAGGGCAGTTGAAAATGCATTACTAGTAGGAGTAGAACAAGATATTTGCTTTCAAGTTAAAAGATAGGAGCACTCCTTTGTCATAGTCCAGTGAAGGTAATGGGGGTAGGGCACAGTCTAGGATTCAAAAGGAGCGAAGAGCAAGGTGGGTGCAGGGGGAGGGCAGCTTTTACTCTTCCCTGGCTCCACCCTTCCCCAGGGTACCTGAGCTCCAATGCAGAAGGGCACAGCCTCAGAGCGCTATTCTCCTCTTCAGGCTTCCATCTTCAGGGCCATTCAAATGGTTGATGCAGCTGCTACTGTTGTCAGAGGGAGATGCCAGATAAGGATCTGAAATGAATAGGCTCCCTCCTCAGCATAGGCCAGTAGTGTGCCTGCTCCACCCCACCGCACCAAACCTGGCCTCCTCCTCCCTCCACCACTCCTCCCTCGATGTAGGATGAAGCCTGTGTGTCTCAAAAGCACTCTCAGGTTTGGGCTGGGCGATCACTGCCCCTGGGCTCCCGGAGGGTAAGCTTCCCGCTTGCCCAACCTTTTTCCAGGCGGGGCGTGGTCTCTCAGCTGTTACCTCAAGGGCTGTGTTGGGGTAGGGGGCGCTTGGGAATTGAGATTGGAGGTTTAGCACCGGCGTCCTTGGCACAGGCAGGATGACTGAGAATTCCGGACGGGCAGTATCACCGCCCTACACCACGCATAGACACTCCTTTCCTCCCTCTTGGTTCCCACTCTCTCGTCCCCTCTGCTTCTTGCAGTTAATTCCAGAGCAGATGCATCCTTGCGCGGGGGTGGGGGGTGGGGGGTGGCTGGCCACGGAGGAGCCTAGGCATTCTGGAGACCCTCATCTAGCAAGTTAGCAAGTTAAGGTCCCACCGCCGCAAATAGGGCCCAGGAATCCGACTGGATGCTGACCCAGTTGCAAGGAGCCAGCAGCCCGGGAGTACGGCCCTAGGACCCCAGCTCTGTTCACAGCTACAGCTGGATCCGCACAGGGGTGCGGAAGGAATGAGTGCACCAGGGGTGGACTACCGGTCCCGCCCCCATACTCCTGTCCCATCCGCATTTTCAAAGAGGCCTCTGCCCCACGGAGCAGGCTCTGTCACGGAGCCTCAAGTCCGCAGCCTTCCGCACAGGTGCGCCACGCTTTCCGCCATTGTCTCTTCCGCGCCTTCAGCTGCATTACTAGCTGGGATCGGCGGGAGCCTGAGCCTGGTTCTTGCAAATGGGGAAAATGAGGTTTAGAGAGGTTAAGAAAGCCTCCTCGCTCAAGGTTACGTTGCAAGGTTGAGGCTGGGTTGGGGAGAAATCCCAGGCTTCTGGAATCGCGGTACACTGCACTTTCCTCATCTGGAATACAACGCCGCCTCCCCAAAGCCTCGCACGCTCAGCAGTATCCACACGCACAAACCGCATCCGTCCTTACAAGTGTTTCTTCACGCAGCGAGCTCGCTCTTTACCTCTTGATTCTCCATCCCCACCAGCCCAGCCCTGTTGTCAGTGCCAAAGCCCCGCCACCCACCCACCCACCTTTTTATCTGATGGGTGAGCGGGATTTCCTACCTGTACGGTTCAGTTCGTGTACTGGGCAGCGATCTGGGCTCTGGATGATGCCTCCGATCCGAGGTTGCAGGGTTGTGTGTGTGTGTTGGCGGGGTGGGGGGGGGGCAGCAGAGCTAGAGAAGCTCACTGTCAGCGCTGTCTCCCTCAGCAACTGAGCACAGCCTAGAACTGTTCAACTTTATTTAGGGGAAAGTGGTCACGTGGGCGCGACCAAGAAAGGAGAAATGCTGGCAAATGAAATCAGGTCACTGCGCCCTAGCTGCCTCCTCCCTGCCCCTCCCTCCCCACCGCTGTTAGCCTGGAAGCAGCACTACAGCTTCAAGCGGGGCAGGGGAGACCGCTTTATTCCAGGTTTTTGCTCATTTCGAAGTGGAGAGACAAATTGAGATTAGGGCAATAACCAGTTGACCACCTCTAGGTTCTGGAGAGGCGCACCCCATCTGGGTGGACCTTAACAATGGGAGCCCTGGAGCAAGTCATTGTTTTTTCTCTGTGTCTAAAACGGTGCCTGGCATAGAGGAGGCTCTGGGTAACAGCTGGTTGCATTGGAGAGAATGTACAGCATAGGTGCCCTCTGGCTGGGAGCGCTGGACGACGTCCCTTGTGGTTCTTTGAGTGTACCACCTGCACCTTTGCTAACCTGCACCTCTCTCCTCTGAACTCAACCCAGACCTCACTGGGGAGGTACCCTTCCCCTTCGTCTTCCTCTCAACAGTGTCCCGTTCCCGAGGGAGTCTGTGCTGGGACGCTGAGATGAGCATGATGCGTGGATGAGGCACCAGCTAATCTCTTCGTGTCCTCCTCTTTGTCCATAGGGCTAAGGGCTAAGACAGGGACAAGACCATCAGAATCAGGGCAGACCAAGGGTTCAAGATCTCCAATTTCTTCAGCTTACAGAGGGACAACCCACAGCCAAACCTCATTTCCTCCCCCACCCATCAGGGTTCACTGATGCTCAGGCTGAAAGGAACCTCCTAATTTCATTGGCTCTAGATACTCTCAAACCATTGTTCCTGCAAAGGTGCCAGAACAAGCCCCCAGTTTAAGGAGAGAGAGAGAGAGAGCTTTAGTAGATGAGCCTCCCCGATGCAAAGGGGGAAAGGTCTCCTTGTCAAAGAGTAGGGGAGCCTCCTACTCTTTGATGGAGTGGGAATGAGGAGAAGTTCGGCTCTTCCTCTTTGTGAAATCGAGAAAATGCAGATTTGGGAAGGCAAAGAATTCCAGGCCTAATTGTACTCAGTTGTCTATTATTGCTGCAGCTGAGGGGAATGCAGTTATCCATAGCGTTCCAAAGGTTATTTGACTTCACACCGTGATGGCCTAAAATCCTTTGTCTGAAAGCCACCATGGGTCCATACCACTTGTTATGTTTCCAGCTTAAGTTTTCTGAGACTGCTGGAGGGCCTCAGGTTTGACGAGACACCCATATGAGAGATCCTAAAGTTTCCGGAGACAGTAATGCAATATTTAATGAACTTCACTTCTGGAAAATTAATCCTGCGTCTTTGCTTCTGTGAATCTGGCCAAACTGGCTCACATAGCAGCTGCAATAGCCACTGGTGATGAACAGTGATATTGGGAGAGGCAGCCAGAGGCAGGAGACCTTGGGTTTTATAATTTTAGTGCTGCCAATAAGAGGTATGACTATGACCTTCAGGAATTGACTTCAGAAGAAATTGAACATGAAACGATAAAAAATGAAATAACATGAAGTAAAACCACAGGCAACAAAATGACATACTGCCTACCAACGTGAAGAGAAAGGAGAGGACAAGAAGGACCATTCTGCAATGCATTCTGAAAGCAAGGGTTTGTGTTGTAGCTGATCTATTAATCAAGCTGTTCATTGTTTGAAAGCTGTCTACAGTTTTATTACAGGTTATGAACAACTTGGTAGTAGGTTTCTTTTTGTTTGTTGTTGTTTTTGTAAAGTGGAAGCAAAGTTATCACATATTTTACATCTACATTTTATTTACTCTTTTTAATTGTTTTATTGAATTAATTGGGGTGACATTGGTTAATAAAACCATATAGATTTCAGATGCAAAATTCTGTAATACAGCAATTCCACTTCTGGGAATACATCCGAAGAAATCCAAAACACTGATTGGAAAAAATATATGCAGCCTTATGTTCATTGAAGCATTACTTACAATAGCTAAGGCCTGGAAACAGCCCAAGTGCCCATCAATAAATGAGTAGATAAAAAAGCTATGGAACATATACACAATGGGGTACTACTGGCCATACGAAACAAGAAAATCTTGCCTTTTGCGACAGCATGGATGGACCTGGAGAGTATTATGTTGAGTGAAGTAAGTTATTCAGAGAAAGACAAATACATTATATCTACTGTTAACCTTTGATTTGGTGGTGGGTGTGATTAAATAGAAGTTCTGTACTGCTCATTTACTTACCAGGGGTGGGCAGCTGAATGCACAGACAGGAATATTGCTTAGTACCAGGCTCATAATGTGGTAGTGTATTTCTTGGCCAGTAGTAAAGACTCTATAATCTTGACACATGTAGCTGATATTGTTAAGTACTGACTATAACAAAATAAGTAAATGTGCTGAATTGTAAGCAATGTGTTTGTTTTTTTTTTAATTTAAAAGGTGGGGGGAACCAACTCCCAAACAACCAATTACCCCATTCCCCTGAAGTTTTTCTTAAGTAATGGCTTGCCTGAAGTTAATATTAATTATTAATGTGCTCCACGTTTGAAGAAGAATTATTATGTGGTGATAGTGCTGTATGTATACTTGTTTTGGTAAGACAAAGCTTTCATTATAATATAAATGAGATCATTTTAAGGAGTATGTGTTCTTTAAGTAGAGCTTCATAAACTTTAAGAGGGCTTACAGCTTCTGTCTAGGTCTACACAAGCTCTGAAGAAGATAGCCAGATAAAATAAGGATATCTATTTAAATTTTAATTTCAGTAAAACAGCAAATAAATTTTAGTATACGTATGTTGCAAATCTTGTACAGACATACTGACACTAAAATATTTGTTGTTCCCTGGCTGCTGTGGCTCAATGGATTGAGCATCGGCCTGCGAACCAAGTGTCGCTGGTTCAATTCTCAGTCAGGGTACATTATTAGGTTGCACGTCAGGTCCCCACTTGGGGACGCATGAGAGGCAACCACACAGTGATGTTTCTCTCCCTCTCTCCCTCCTTTCCCCTCTCTCTAAAAATAAATAAATAAGCAAACAAATAATAAATAAATAAATAATTAAAAAATATTTGTTGTTTATGTGAACAACCATTTTTTTTCTGGAGATATCTGGCAGCTCTTGCCCTGAGCCGTCATGTAACAAACCTGAATACCTGCCGGACAGACCAGTGAGCTGGCTCTGAGACTACATGGATAGGGAGAAAGACTCAGCTGATTTCAGCCTTCTAATTGTCTCCTAGAAGGTACCAGGCATATGAGTGAAGCTATCTTGGTCCCTCCAGTGAAACTTAGCTCCCAACAGAACACCACTGACTGACCCCAGTTGGTACCAATGAACAGCCACTAACTTTTGGGGGGTTTTTTATGCAGCAAGAGATATTTCCCATGAAGAACAAGGTCAAAGTTGGAGGATTTGCTCTATTAGATATGAACCTTCAGTTTAAACACATAGTAACAGTGGGGTGTTGGCGCAGGAGTAGACAGAAAGGCTTCTGGAACAGAATAGGGAGCCCAGAAACAAAACAATATGTATTTGGACTATTAATATATGACAGAGTGGTGTTTCAGATCAATGTGGAGGTGATGGAGTCTCCAATAAATGATGCTAAGACTATTTCCATGTGGAAACACACACACACACACACACACCAGGTACAGATCTAAATCTGAAAAGATAAACTTGAAATATTTTAAAAGAAAATATAGGAAACTACCTTTCTGATCTTTAGGAGAAGGAAGGATTACTTTAACAAGACACAATCACAAGGCAAATAGGAGAATAGTGATGAATTTAACAACCTTAAAATTAAAACCTTCTGTGCTGACAGAGAAGGAAAATACAATGACAATCCACAGACTGGGAGAAGATATTTTCAACACATATAGTGCACAAAGGATTAGTACACAGAGTGCTAAATACTCTTGGTAATCAACAAGAAATTGATGTAGTATATAAATAAACAATGACAAGAATAGGCAATTAAAAGAGGAAAAATAGTTGATGTCCAGTAAATACACAAAAAGATACCCAAGCTCATTAGCCATCAGGGAAAGGGCAGTTAAAACTACAGTGCATTAACCTTATACCCCATTGTACAGGCAAGCATTAAAAAGCCCTGGAATATTGAGTATGATGAGGATGTTTGGAAAATGGGTATCCTTGGACACTGCTGGTTGGGGTACATTAGAGTAAGCTACTCTGGAGACAATTCAGGCATCATCTGGTAAAGCTGTTAATGGCTTAGAAAAACTCTTGCACACATACAAGAAGACATGCAAGAACTCTGAAAGCAGATTTGTTTGAAATGGTGAAACAACTGTAAACAGCATACATATTTATCAACAGAGGAGCCAAATTGGAAATATAAGTTGCCGTATAGTGATTTGATGGGTTATAATACAGCAGTAAAAATGAATGAATTAGAGCTACTCTTAAAACCAGAGAGAGATCTTAGAAGGATCATATTGAGTAAGAAAAGCAGGTTCTAATATTGTTTTGAATTATACAACATATAAAAATTTAACTGTGAATCAAAAAAAAAAACAAAAACAAAATAGAGCCATGCACAATATGGATAAATCTTTCAAAGTGTTGAATGAAAGAAGAAATACAGAAGAATATAGATAATAGAACTCCATTTATAGTAAGTATAATAACAGCCATAACTATATTACTTAGGGATTATTTCGGGTGTCAGGAGAGTGGCTACTGCCTCAGCAAAGAAGACGTTGTGATGAAGAAGGGATACACAGAAGGTCTGTGGGAGTGGACGGGAGCAGCTGATAGTGCTCTATTGCATGACCTAGATGGCGGTTACATTCTCTGCATAATTGTTCATTAAACTGTAAACTTATGCTGTGTGCATTTTTCTGTGTGAGTGTTCTATTTCACAATGTAAAATGCTATACAAATTAAATGTTCAGGATAGTGATTCTCTCTGGGGCAGTAAGTAGGGTAATGTCATAAAGAAAGGGTCATGGACTGTATTTGTCATGTAGAAATGGGTACTTGGATGTTTGTAATATTTTTCAGTATTTATTTTGCCCACCTGAAATTTTGCATAAAGTATAAAAATATCAGTGAGAGGGCTCTTACTATAGTAGATATCCAAACTATTATAAAGCCACAGTAATTAAAAGAATGTGGTCTTAGAGTATGAATAGAGAATCAGACAAGTGAAATGAAACAATCTATCAGTGGGACAGAACAGAAAGTCTAGAACCAGGCCCATCTGTGTGTCAGAATTTAATATATGATAACATTTCAATTCGATAGAAAGAAGATGGAGCATTTGATAAAAGGTGGGGGAATAGTTAGCTCTCCCCTTGGGAAGAAAACTGAAATTAAGCTATATATGTTAGCAGCTATCTACTGTTTTTATATATCTAGCATCCCTTCCTTACTTCTTTTGGTGCATGCACCTCTGTTTTCCTTTGGGGCACATACGGGAGACGATTGATGTTTCTCTCTCCCTCCCTCCTCCCCCTCAAATCAATAAACATATCCTCAGGTGCAGATTAAAATAAATAAATAAAATATAATATTTTAGGGGAAGTGGGATGAGATCTCAGAGAATGGATCTGTCATTGTGGGGGGAAGGAGAAAAAAATGGAGAGAATATGGGAAGGGATATGCAGCAAGTCAAGCTTCGGGGGGACGATGGAACTGGGTCTGGTTATGTACATTTCTTCTTCCATTTCTGTTCTCCCCTAACCATGCAATCCCACCTCTTCCTCTGTATCTTAACAACCCTCCCTTCCCTCCGCCCCGCCTCTAGATCTAAGATGACTCCTCCCTGGAACCTCCGAGGTAGAACAAGGCCCAAAATGAACCGGAGTGAAATAAAAATAATTAATAACTATAAGAAAAGATGTCCAGATTCACTAGAATCCTGGGAAATTGGAATACAAAAATAGGAAGCCTTGGAAGTGTTTTAAACAGCAAAATGCTGTGGTCACAATACTCAGACAAGTACAACTTTCTCTAATTCGAAACTTTAATAATACAGAATATAATTTTCTTGATACATCTGAACACGTTATGACTCATATTTTAGATTTCTAAAAGTACCAAAAATAACAGCATTACACTTTAAACAGGTAATTTGGTACTTAAAAATAACACAGTGCACAGAAATTCAAGACCAGATATTCATAGCAAGCACTATGTACCCTGCAGAGTTCTGTATACAATAAAACTCTGGCTATTGTTGAAATGAAAGGGGATAAGAAATGGGGCATCAGGGAATACGGGGCTCAGTCCCAACTTTGCCACTCACTTGCTTTGTAATCTTGAGTGAAACACCTCTTTGGGCCTCAATGTCTTTCATCTATAAAATAAGGTCATGAGGCCCCCCACCACATGTAGCTGAGCAAAGCTGGTGAGAGTGTGCAGGTCAATGTGACTGAGGAAAGTCTCAAACTCAGTACAGATAGAGTTGGAGATTGTGGTCATTATTGTAATGAGCGTCATTGGATTGGTGGTTTTAGTGTAATAGTAAGCAGCACAGATCTGGAGCAAGACGGTTCGGGTTCAAATTTCCTGCTCTGCCATTGACTAACTGTGTGACTTTGGGCAAGTGGCTCAGTTGCTCCAAGTCTCACTTTCCCCATCTTGTCAAGTGAACATAATGTTAGTAATCTCTCTCTCTCAGAGTATTGTAATCCACAGGGCTTGGTGAGTACTTCATTGTTGGGGATGTGGAGGCCAAAGTTGAGTTTGCGCTACGGACAGAATGTTTGTGTCACCCACAAATTCATGGGTTGAAACCTAATCCCCAAAGTAATGGTAGTTGGAGGTGGAGTCCTTGGGAGGTGATAAAGTCATAACGGAGGAGCCTCATGGGTGAGATGAGTGTCCTAATAGAAGAGACCTCACAGAGCTTCCGTGGCCCTTCCGCTTTGTGAGGACATGTTGAGAAGCCAGCTCTCACTAGACACTGAACCTGCTGGCACCTTGATTTGGACTTTGAAGCCTTCAGAACAGTGACAAATAAAGGTCTGTTGTTTATGAGCCACCCTGTCTATGGCATTCTGGTATAGCAGCCTAAATTGACTAAGACAGGGTAGAATCTATGTGTACAAGCACTGAAGGAGACTGGTACAGGTTCAGAAAGAAAGGAGCACATTGTAGAGACCATTCAAACTCAGGATCCAGGATAAACTTTTGAAGGACATGATCTTCGTCTTTGAGCATCTAAAGTCTAATCACTCATGTGAGGCCCCAAGAATAGAAGACTCAGGGAACTGATTTCAGCTTTCTACCGTCAGAGGTGGCAGTGAGACATCATGGAAAATTTTGAGTGTGAATATCGGCCCAGTCAGAGACTGTGTAGCTTTGTACAAATCTCTTTTACCTCTCTAAGCCTCAATTTCCACATCTGTAGAGTAAACATTTTTATGAGTAAATTTATATAATGTGTGCAAAATGCCTAGCCAAGGGTGTGACACACAGGAAGTATGTCATTCATGGATACATTCCTATTTTTTGGCAGGGTGATAGAAGAAATTGAGAAGTAATGAGTGTCTGAGAGGAGTGTAATCACATCTATCTGGAATCTGGCAAGTTGGACTAAGTGACCTTGGGGTTCTTCCTGCCCAGAGCTTCCACGAGTCTAGGATCTGAGGCTTCAAGACTGAGAAAATGGGAAAATCATGTCAGATTTTGAGGTGGGAAAAGAAGTGAAAGCCCAGTTGTTAAATATGTGATGATCATCTCTGAATGCTCTGATCATATATTTTACACTGCCACATGGAAAAATAGATTCTGAGAAACCATCCCGGGCCCTGTGTGCCCCCAACCCTAAGCTATCCAACTGGAGACTTTTAGTATCCCAAAACATAACATGAGCACCAGCCCAGTCACTGGGCTTAGCTGTAGGCTTCGAGGGTGCCAGCAGAAACTCCTTCTGGTCCCAGGAGCTTTGGTTTTTCCAGCAAGCCCAGAGTGCCACATCTTCCTTCTAAGATCTCACATCGGAGATGGCCATAAGGTGACTTCCCAGAGACCCCATGTTTTTTTTTCCCCATGTATTTTCCATTACATGCAGCACTGTCTGGCATAGATGCTAAGGAGACACTTTTTAGTGGGTCTTTCCCTTCACTCTTCACTTTGACTTATCTATCAAGCAAAAAAAAAAAGTACACCAATCAAATACTCATTGAGGGTCCACTTTGTGCCAGGCTCTGTACTAGGCACTAAGGTTATAGACATGAATCTGCTATTATTATTATTATTATTTCCAATTGAAAGACAATCAAATAATATCAGAAGGAACCCCTTCTCTACCTGCACTACCTCTTCTGGTACCACTCAGCTCTGCCCACCTACCCTTTCTCACCATGATGCAGCCACACTGGCCTCCTTTTTGTTTCTCTGACAATTGCCTTCCTAACTAAAGACCTTTGTACTAGCTGTTCCTTCTTCCTGAACTGCTATTCTCCTGCTTCTTTGCATAATCGGCTTCCTTTTATGTTTCAGGTCTTAGCTGAGAAACATTCCCTTACCACCTTATATTAAATAGCCACCTTGCTTTCAGGTCCTCTTGAGTATGTAACCCCATTTATTCCTTCAGGACATTACTTAACACAAGTTTTGGTTTTCTTTCTGTATTTGCTACATATTTGTTGTGTGTCTCCTCCCTTGTCCGCTACTCTTCACTAAAAGGTAGTAAGCTCCTTAGGGGTTGAGTCTTTGTCTTGCTCACTACTCCATACTCAGCAACAAGCTCAGAGCCTGATATGAAGTAGGTACTTGATAATATCCGTTGATTAGGTACTTGATAAAATCCATTGACTGGGCTGAACTGTGGTCAAATTGTGAGGCTGTTTATCGAACTACTCTTAGCTTAACTACAGTGCCTGGTACTCAGTAGGTGCCCGACTAATGATTGTGGAATGAATGACAGAATGAATGAATGAACTTACCCAAAGATGCTCAGCTACTAAGAAGGAGAGCTAGGACTCTCTAGACCCTTAGGAAACTTGTATTCTTTCCATTCTATCCTCCATTTTTCAACTCCTCAATCTCTGGTACCATCCTTGCCTATTGAATTGAGTTAACAGTCCTTCTGCAAGCTGTGGAAGCCCAAACTTAGTTCTCAGTCCTCTTTGCCTACCGGTCAGGATATGATTAATGTCATTAATCAACAGTTACAAGCATCTGTAACTGCTACTCTATAAACAGAGGAAGGTCTATACCGTAGGAAATATTATAACACAATCACCACTACCTTCTTCCCCAACACACACAATTGGGAATGCAGGTTATGATATCAGGTTTCAAATCTACCTTCAGCCTCTCCCACAGGTCTGGGGATTGTTTAAGTTGGGACACTCCTCCTACCCCCATTACGTACCTCTCAATGTTGTATCTTCCCCCACCCAACTGCAACAAATGCTGGGAAAAGAATAAACTCATTCGATAGAGAAGTAATGCCTGTGGTTACCAACATGCTGACAAAAGACGTATTAGCGTGTATTTTGACTCCTTTTAAAATGTAATTGGTATCCAATCTACTTCCATTCCCTGCTTTGACATCATCTTGAATGTGGTGGATACCTTCAGAAAATGATGCATTTTCACCCCTGCCTCCACTCCACTATCCAAATTGCGAAGAACCCCAGCTATTTTGCTCACTGTAAGCATTTCCAGCCTCTGAAGGTTGCCCAGCCCCTCAGACAGGGACCAACTTTTATTCTTCTTCAGTTTTCAAAATCAGTTTTCCCATTCAAAGGCAGTCAAGTGAAACCATAAACCATGATTTAAAAATCAGTGTTACTTGGTTGAAATGAGTGACAGCCATGGGCACTCCCCTCTTAGCTATCACCATGACATTGAGGGGTGTACTTGAAGACACTCAGTGGAACATGTGGGGATTCTCAGAGCCAAACCATTTCCTTAATGAAACACCCCTCATCCTGGATGTCCACCTGCCAACACGACCAATCCACTGGATTCACTGCCACAGAATGTGTAACAGCTCACAGAAACTATCTATTGAGCACCGAGAATGGGCCAGACCCTTTGTTGAGTGCTCTGTATATATTTTTTTCATTCAGTCCTCACAACCATATGAAATAGCTAGCAGTATTATTCCCGCTGTACAGATGAGAAAACTGAGACTTATATCTCCCGCAAGCTCCTACTGGAATGGAATTACTATGAGCACTAGTCGTCGTCGTCGTCGGCAGCCGTCCGTCTCGAGAGACGATGGCGTAGCTTCTTGAGAGTCTATCTGCACCGCCGAGAATGGCTGTGCAGTCCGACTCGGGAGTGACAATCCCTGCCGCACTTGGTACAGGTGAAGGCAGATGGCTGTTGTTGCTGCTGTTGACGCTGCTTCCGCCTCGATCTTTTCTGGACTGCCTCCTCGTTGCGCGCAGCCTCTGCGCGTGACGTACCTTGCCTGACCGCGAGCCTCCAGGCTAGGCGGTCGTCTGCTTGAACTTCCCATGTGTTGAGATTGATGGAGCATTGTGTCATGTCCTTTTTGCAGATGTCTTTGAACCGCAGTTTTGGGCGCCCTGTCATCCTCTGGCCTTCTGCTAGCTCGCCGTAGAGGAGGTCTTTGGGGATACGGCCTGCATCCATTCTTTTGACATGGCCGAGCCGCCTGAGGCGTCTCTCGCTAAGAACTGCATGCAAACTGCTCATATTGGCTTGCTTCAGCACCTCGGTGTTGGGGACCTTATCCTGCCAGGCGACATGCAGGACGCGTCGCACCTCATGTGGAAGCCGTTGAGTTTCCTTTCGTGCCTTGCGTAGGTGGTCCACGTCTCGCTGCCATAGAGGAGAGTGCTGAGTACGCAGGCTTGGTAGATGCGCAGTCTGGTTTTCTCAGTGAGGCTGGAATTGTTCCACGCTCGCCGGTTCAGTCTGGCCATAACTGTGGCTGCCCTGGCGATTCTCTGGTTGACCTCCAAGTCGACTGACAGAGAGCTCGAGATGGTGGACCCGAGGTAAGTGAAGTCGTTGACAACCTCCAGGGTGTATCCGTCGATGGTGATGCATGGGGGAGTCCCCGTGCCTTGAGCCATAACATTCGTCTTCGTCAGGCTGATGGCTAGTCCGAACTCCCTGCATGCGTGGGAAAGGCAAGTGACTAGCTGCTGGAGTCCCTCTTCGGAGTGTGATGTCAAAGCTGCGTCGTCGGCGAAGAGCATCTCACGGATGAGCACCTCTTTGACTTTGGTCTTGGCTCGTAGACGGGCCAGGTTGTAGAGCTTGCCATCGGATCTGGTGTGAATGAAGACACCCTCGCTGCAGTCCTTAAAGGCGTATTGGAGGAGCATGGACAAGAAGATTCCAAACAGCGTAGGCGCGAGGACGCAGCCCTGCTTTACTCCGCTGCTGACTGGGAAGGCCTCAGAGGTTGCGCCGTTGTAGGACACCGTGCTGTGCATGTTGTCGTGAAAGGACATGACCACAGCAAGCAGATGTGGTGGACAGCCAATCTTCCGTAGCAAGCTGAAGAGTCCGCTTCGACTGACCAGATCAAACGCCTTCGTGAGGTCGATAAAGGCGAGGTAGAGTGGTTTATGCTGCTCGTGACACTTCTCCTGCAGCTGGCGTAGGGAGAAGATCATGTCCACTGTTGATCGGCCAGCTCTGAAGCCACACTGGGACTCTGGGTAGACGCGGGAAGCAAGGGTCTGCAGGCGGGCAAGAGCGACCCGGGCGAATACTTTGCCGACGACGCTGAGGAGAGAGATGCCCCGGTAGTTGTTGCAGTCGCTGCGGTCTCCTTTGTTCTTGTACATGGTGATAATGTTGGCGTCTCTCATATCCTGGGGGATGTAACCCTCCTTCCAGCAGCGACAGAGTAGATGGTGGAGCGGCTGTAGCAGGACTGGTTTCCCGCTCTTTAGGATTTCTGGAGGGATTCTGTCACTTCCTGGTGCTTTCCCGCAAGCGAGGCGGTCGATGGCTTTGCCGAGCTCTGCCGCAGTAGGTGGGGTGTCTAGCTCCTCCATGACTGGTAGGTCTGGGATGGCGTTAAGAGCAGTGTCTGTTACGGTGTTCTTCGTTGCGTACAGCTCGAGGTAGTGCTCGGTCCACCGCCGCATTTGCTGTTCCTGGTCAGTGATGACCTCACCTGTCTTGGACTTAAGGGGGGCGATCTTGGAGGGGATTGGGCCTGTTGCCTTCTTGATACCCTCATACATTCCTCGTGCGTTGCCTATATCGGCGGCTTCCTGGATGCTTCTGCACAGGTTTAGCCAATAGGTGTTGGCACAGTGGCGGGCGGTCTTCTGGACTTTGTTCCTGGCAGCCCGTAGAGCTTAAAGTGTACTGGGAGTGGGCGTGGCCTTGTAAGCCAGTAGGAACTTCCTCTTAGCCTCGATCACGGGTTCCATTTCTTCCCAGTGAGCCTCGTACCAGTCAGCGTTCTTCCGCTCTTTCTTCCCGTAAGCAATAATGGCGGAGTTGTATATGGCGTCGCGGAGACGTGGCCAATTGGATTCGATAATGTCATCTGCCGCCATTCCCTCGCCGAGTGCATCTTCCATCCTGTTGATGAATTGCTGGGTCTTAACTGGGTTGCTGGCACAACTGGTGTTGATGCGTGGGCGACCCTTCATCTTGGAGTGGTGCAACCTCTTCGGCGTTATGCGCACCTTGCTTACCACGAGGGCATGGTCCATGTCGCAGTCTGCACTGTGGTAGCTGTGGGTGAGGAGGGTGCTGCCAATATCCGTTCTTCTGGTGATGACGAGGTCAAGCTGGTGCCAGTGGCGGGAGCGGGGGTGCCTCCATGACACCTGGTGGATCTCTTTGCACTTGAAGAATGTGTTTGTCACGCACAGGCCGTGGTGACATGAAAGCTCAAGCAGTCGCTGACCATTCTCATTGATCTTTCCTCTCCCAAAGTTTCCGAGGCAGGTGGGCCAGGCCATGTGGTCGGCTCCTACTCTTGCGTTGAAGTCTCCCAGGAGATAAAGAGCGTTACTTCTGGGGATCTTGGATAACGCTTCGTCCAGTGCATGGTAGAACTGTTCTTTCTCTTCGGTGGTGGCGCAGAGGGTTGGGGCATACGCGCTAAGAATGCTGACTGGGTCGAAAGTTGTTGACAATCGGAGGGTAAGTAATCTCTCTGTGCCTCCTGTGGGTGGCTCTATGGAGTTAACAAGCGTGTTCTTCACAGCAAACCCAACACCGTGCTGTCTTGGTTGGTCCGGAGACTTCCCTTGCCAGTAGAAGGTGTAGTTGGTTTCTCTGATAGTTCCGTTGTCGGCCAACCGGGTCTCCTGTAGAGCCGCAATGTCGATGTTTAGTCGTGCCAGTTCCCTGTCGATGACGGCGGTTTTCCTGGCATCATTGATCCATGGAAGGTCTGCAGTAAGTCCGGGACACATGGCCCTGATGTTCCAGCTAGCAAGGCGAAGAGCTGGAGGCTTCTTTCTTGTTTCTTGCTTGGAATTGCCTGATGCGAGTGTTTTGTGGCCCACTTTTCGAGAGACGCCTCTCTGATCCCCACGCACCCAGTGGGGCAGGCGAGCCATGGCGAGATGGCACCTAATTGGCTGGGGGCTGCCCAGCTTGAGGCGGGCGGTAGCTGTCCAGTGAGGTGCGATGACCTCTCCCACCGTCAGAGGAGACCCCTGGCGCTCGTTTCCTTCGCCAATCGGATGAGCTTATAACTGGTATCTGTCTCCTCCCGTGTTGAGTCGACATCTTGCGATGATGCTGGAGTGTCCTCTCCAGTGAAGCTACAAAGCCTGGGCAGGGTGATATGGAGGGCCAGCTGTTGCCCATGCAGCAGACCCCCCCTCTCTTTGCAGCTGAAGGATCCAAGGGGAAAGACAGAGTCAATACAGCTTGGCTTCAGGTGCGCCGCAGGAGTTGCCGGTGTTGACTACAACGTCAAACCGCCTTAGGGACTCCGGCTCCGGATTTTCTGTCGGGGTTTACTCCCTTAGCCTTTCCCCTGAAGAGGTATGCCGCAAGGCAGCGGAGGTTTTTTGGAATCAGAGTTTTCCTTCTCTGATGTGCCCTGACTGGAAGATCGAACCAGCGACACCTAGCTCGCAGGCCGACACTCAATCCACTGAGCCAAACCAGCCAGGGCATGAGCTTAGTAATCAATGTATGTAAAAAGCTATTTTTAGTATTTAGTATTCTAAGCCTTGCTTTTAACTCACTAACTCCTTACCACTCTATAAGGTACATATTATGATGGTCCTCATGGAGTTGAGAGACAATTTCAAGGTCACAGAGCTGGTGAATAGCAGAGCTGGTATTTGAACCCAGAATTATCTATCAAGAGTATGTTTTTCAACTGTTAAACTATGTATGTCTTTTACAGGTGAATTATTTCTCTCTTGTTCTCCTAGCTAAGGCAATGACATAACCCTCTGACAACTTAAATTTCTTTACTTATTAAAACGAGCTTTAGTAAAAGTCCTAGAGAAAAATATAGGCAGCCAAATTTCAGACACATCATGCAGAAGTATTTTCAGCAATATATCTCCTTCTAGTTCCCCTTGACACACTAATTAGTGTCAAGTAATCGTTATACGGAACTCTAATTCCTAAATATTAAAAGTGGATCTCTGGTAAAATGTGTAGTCTCTACAGGGCACTCATATTCACTCAACTTGGCCAAAAAAGAAACATTTGTAACATATTGTAGCTGGGACAGCGTAGTAATAAGTGGCTTCTGAGGTGGGAACATGTGCATTTGTATAGTTATCTAATAGTAAGGCCCTATACGCTGGTGGCTTTATGTAACTTTTAGTTATGTTATGGCCTTAATAATTTGCATGATGAAAGGCATATTGAGGCAGTCTAATATTTTAGCTCTGACAAGAATTAGCCTGGGTTTATAGATAAATTGTAGGCCAAGAATGCCTAAACCCAAGAAATATAGGTGTTCTCTAGCATTTGTAGGGATTTCATGGTTATTTTTATAACATCTCACATCACATTCTCATTTTGACATTTTCCAATTTTACTATAGAATAATTTGCAGGGCATTCATCTATGACATTGCCTCAGGCTATAACTCAATTTTCAAAGTGCAGACTCGTGAAGCAAGTAAAGTATTGTGCAGTAATTTTCTATATGCACATAAATTGTACATACTTTTGGGATAAGTGCTCATTTGTCTATTCATAGAATGTGTTTCTTAAATTATCTGTGAGTTCGAGATTTATATGTACAAATACATTAAAATGAAAATGTCTAAGTAAAAAAGGTTTTGGTTTATTTGGGGCCATTTCTTGGACAGCGAGGCAATTGGTGCATTTTTTAAGTCAAGTTGCTTCATTATTATTGTCTATTACAGATTTTAATCAAAATTGAGGAGTAATTGAAACCCTTGGGAACAAAGCACACTTCAAATTTCAATTAATTTAAATGTCTAAAGCTGATCCTCTCAACTGCTCTGAAATCAGTTTGGTTCTTCATTGCCAGAAGTGAAATGGGAACTGAGAACGATTTGTTTCATGTGCAATGCTCGAGGTCTGTCCAGAAAGTATCCAGCCGTGTCATATGAAAACCAGACATTTACTGAAGAAAATATAAGATATAAGAAACATTGTACACAGGACAATGACGCCCACAGTATCAACTGCATCTGTCCTTTTCTTCCTGTGTCGAGCAACGTGGAGACCGCTTCGTTATCCGGGGTCTCTGGTTTCCAAATCATGTTTTAACTATTGCAGGAGAAGTCTTGGAGTACGTGGCTGCATTTCAGCTGTCATTTTTCCCAAATGCAATGGACCGAAGCAGGACTCCTAGAAGGGGACCCAGGGGCCGGGCCCTAAACTGTGAGTGCGGGCCCCACGGCCCCTCCAGTGGAGGCACCCGAGCCAGCTCCACGTCCCATGCGGCACCTGTGCACACGTATTGGGGCGGTGGTATCTCGTGGTCACCCAGGACAGCTGTCTAGTTGTCTGCCATTTCATGTGGCACATTTTTGCTGAGATAGTTTAAGTGGCTTCAGCAGCCCCCAGGAGGTTTTTTTTTTTTTTTTAGGTTTTGTGTGGCATAAGGAAGAGTCTTGATGAGGGTCAGGCACATGGAATACAGTACGGGTCGATTTGTGTTTGCTGTAAGTTTTAGAGGAACTAAGGATATTTGAGACTATTAATAAGCATGTCTTGTGGAATACTAACAAACTTGTGCAATGAATTAAATGTATCTCTAGAAGTGATTGAGTTTGTATATAAATATTGATCTAAAGAATACTGGCGTAACAGAATTCACAGGGAAAATAACTGTGTCTAAGAGAAAAACAAGAAAGATGTGTGTGATTGAATAGAGAGGTAAGAGGTTTCGGCATGTATTTTCCAGAGAAAGGGAATTAATTTTGTCCTAAGAGGCTGGTCATTGTAGAGTGAGACAGGAAAACCAGAGCAAAAGCTGAACATAAAAAGTAAAGTGATAGAAAATTTGTGAAGGGAAATGTAGAGAGAGGGAGTTTTCTCTGTGGTGAAGCTGAATAAGATAGAAATAAATTTAATTAAGTAAATATGAAAATAAGCTGATGTGGAAACAGAATCTGGTTCTACTCTACTCTGTAAAAAGGACCAAGTTTTCCTGTGTCATGTAGCACCAGATAAGACAGTATGAGAGTTTTCATTTCTGTTTCACATCATTTTAATCAGGTCTTTGGATTACTAAAGAAGACAATCTTCTGAACCCTAAGAACCAAAGATGTGATGACCACATATTGACCCAGAGCCAACATGACAGGACCCCTGCTCTCTCAGGTGAGACCCCTCCCGACACTCACAGGGCTCAGCTCATGGGACTCAGGGTCCCAGGACCCACTAGTCTCTCAGGTTCGACTCTTCCACAGAGTCTGATGACCCAGAGATGATGTGAAAGGACCCCTGACTTTTTTAGGTGGGTTCACATTTCATGTTCAATGGACCCAGAAGTGATGTAAAAGGACTTCCGAATCTAACATGAGGGAGCCTGTCCCCATATTCCAAGGACTGAGCTGACATGACAGGACCCGATGCTCTCTCAGGTGGGACCCCTTCCCACCACCCCAGGGCCCAGATCCGATATGTCAGGGCTCCATGCTCTCTCTGGTAAGACTTCTCCCAGCACTCAGAGAATCTAGAGAGAATGTGACAGGAACCTCTATGCCAGGAGTCTGTAGTCCCCGGGCCGCAGACTGTACCGGTCCATTGCCTGCTAGGAATGGTGCCGCATAGCAGGAGGTGAGTGTTGGTCAAGCAAGTGCAGCTTCTCTCACATGACTGGCCGAACGCCATGTGCCCCCTGCCTGCCATCCATGGAGAAATTGTCTTCCATGAAACCAGTCCCTGGTTCCAACAGTTTGGGCACCTCCACTCTATGCTGTTAGAGTGGAGGCCCACACACAGTCCGATGCACACAGTGAGGAAATGCTCTTCTCTGCTGCCAAATAGTGCAACACCCTGGTAATAGCATCTATTCATTGGGTTGGTCAGAAAGTCCCTTTTTTCCATAAAATCAAGGACACATTTTTCATTTTTACTAATAACTTGATGGATTTGGATATTTTGAGTATGTCGGCTATCTCCCACTATCAGGTCACAGTGGGTGAGGCCAAGGATGCCGCTAAATATTTCCCAATGCACGCGACAGCCCTACAGCAGAGAATTATTTGCCCAAAGTGTCCATAGATTGCGGGGGGCAATCGGGCCCCTAACTAAACAGCCTGTGGGTTCTGTTTCAATTAGAGCAGCCCAGAGGTTCTGTTACACATTGGTTTCATAGTGGTGGTCTACAAAAATGCTCAGAGCCTGCGGGTTGGGGGTGGGGGAAAGGGAAGAGCTTTCAAGAAGCTTTTTCAGATTCCTTTGCATGACAATGGTTAATAGCTATTTTCTTAGTTATGGCAATTGCTTGTGTTCTCCCAAGGGAGATGGGAGGGGTTCTGACCATGGAATGCTGCAGAAAGAACATAGAGCCTTTGCAAGGTTCTGTGAATGCTCAGACCTCATTACCACACCTGCTGCGTTACAGGACACAGTCAGGCCTAAAAAAATATTCTGCAACCATGTTAGAGAGGAGAGGAGATCCCTGTGGTTTGCAAGGAGGGCAGAGAACTCCATGCTGCCTTGAAAGGGCCAAGCACGTGTTTTTCTGTGATCATTGTATAGAGGCAGATGACACTGTACCCCAGACCCTGACCACCTGACCAATAACGGGTGGGGAACTTTGGGGCTAGGTTTCGGCTTCTAGCTTTGTGGAGGAGCAAGGAAGTGCTGGGTCCCGTGGGAGAGCAGGGCTCTGAGCTGAAGCGCTCACTGCCCCCCCCCCCCGCCCCAGGTGGGAATGCTGTAAGTAAAGGCCTGTTTTCCTCAACAGCAGTTGGGTTTTACAGCCAGGCACCACGTGAAAGCACCCGCTTTTGCTCTAACCGTTTTGGCGAGGCCAGATGGGGCTCATGGAGCCTGTGGTCAGGTTCGCTCTGCAACAGTTTCATTGTAGTGAACTTCTGTAAGATGTTTGCAGGTCATGCTTTGTTTAGGAAATCCACATGTGTTAGCACTATCTCCCCATGGTAAAGGAAGCTCTTTTTGGAGTGGATAAGTCACAGGTGCTTGTTACCTGTAGGACAGAGGAAAGCCTGTGGCTTTGTGTTTGCCAGACAGCGGACAGAGTTCTGCGGTGCTGGGTGTTTGCAGTCATTCTTGTGCAGGTGGGGAAGTGTCGTCTGTGTCGCGGTGCTGCTGAACTGTTCTGTCAGAACTGTGGGGTTTGTTCCCCGCGTCTCTTTCTGTCCTTTCCTTCTTCCGTCACTGCCTCCTTGTCTGCCTGTTTCCCTCTGTGCTTGCAGCCCACGTGGAATTCCTGTTTGATAGTTGTCACCTCATGTTTGAAATGTATGGCCCTGGTCTGTGATGTAGTGTGTGGTGACCGCTGTCGTGCGGTTGTCCAGTTTTTGTTAGCCTTTTTGGTCTGCGTAGTGGCTGAAGGTATGTGCACATTGAGGAACTAAGTCCTGTATTTCTGAGGAGTCGCTGTGTGGGTGGGAGTCTCATCCCCCCAGAAAGTGTGGGGGGGTGGGGTCCTGAGGAGCCTGCTGTGAAATGAGATCGCTGTCTGTTCCTAGGGCGTGTCTCCTGCCGTCAGATTGCAGGACGGGCAAAGGATCCTCTGAAGGCTTGTGGGAACCAGGCTAGTGGCACAGCTCTTCACCCGCTGGGGAGTGGACATCTGGATGCCACCCGAAGGCCTCAGGGCTCCTGGTCACCGCAGGGATCATCTGGCTGCTGCCTGTGTGTCGCACTGAGCGGTGTGGAGCAGGGCAGCTGTGACAGAGAGAGGCCCTACATGTTGCTCCAAGCTCATCCCAAAAAGAGGACTGTGGTTGGGACAGCAGTGTGAGGGGGGCACTTGCAAAGTGACAGAAGCTCTGGCTCTCACACACTCCCTCTGTTGTAATCCTTGGGTTCCTGGAAGGGCATCTGGTGCCCACTGCTGGTGGCCTCAGGTGGGCAGGTCGCTCAGCCCAACCCTGACCCACTCACCCTGTGTGGCAAGCATCCTGGTGACTTGGGGCAAGAGGGCCCTCACCCAAGGGCTCCTGGAGAGGTGGAGTGGGGACCTGGTGTGCTTGCCTCCTCATTGGGGTTCCTTTGAGTCCAGTGGTGGGTCACATGTCTTTTCTGTCCTCCCTGATGGGTCCCTGGGGTCCAGCCTCCATCTCTCCTGCCCCATGGAGCTTCTCGAAGGCCAGGTCTGCCCCGTGGTTGTTTGTGGTCAGGTGAAGGAGTCCTGAGTCGCTCTCTGGAGGCGACTGGAAGTTTTTGCCTCCATTAGAGAAGCACAGTTGGTGGCGGGAGAGGAGAGCGAACTGAATGGGATGCGTTAGAGACCCTGATCCCTACAGGGGCCTGGAGGAGGTCGTGTGACTTCTTGCTGGGGGTCCAGCGTCTCAGACCCGAGGCTGCAGGAGTGGGTATGGATGGAAGAGACCTCTGGCCTGTGGGCCCAGCTGCAGTGCCATTGCTGGTCGCCCAGGAGGAAGCAGAAAGATGGCCTGTTTGGGGAGCTCATGGCCTCCTTGTGGGTCGGGTCAGTCCTTGCCTGCTCTTCAAGACGCCTTCCCCCACCGCCTTGCAGTCGGTCCCTTTATTGGCCCGTGGTTCTCACGGGGTGAGGGTGTTGTGGCTGTGGGGAAGGGGGCCAGGAGCTTGCCTTTGGCTCAGCGTGGGCTGCCCGGGGCTTGGCTGCATCCCTTCTAGTGGCAGAGGGTGGCCGGGAAAGGCAGGAAGACGCCTGAGGGGGCCCGGCCCGGCTACGAGGCCTGCTCAGGCCACAGGGAGGTGGCCTTAGAAAGCAGCGGGCAGAGTTGAACGCCAATGTCCTTTTCCTGGTCCTGCCAAAGGAAGTTGGGTGTGACTGAAGGGGAACGTTGCTGGGGGCCTTGGGTAGTGATGTTTCATTTCCTCCCCTCAGTAAAGTCTGAGCCGGGGCAAGAGGGCACCTGGTACCCAGAGGCGGCTGAAGGGGAGCTGAGCACTGGCCTATGGTGCTGTCCGGGATGGTGCTGGGTTCTCTGGACAGGCTCTGGGTGGAAGTGGGCACCTGGATGGAGGGACGTGCTGGGGCCACCTGGTGATCATGTCTGTGGACCTGGAAGCCTCTGTGTTGCTGTTGATGTACCCCCAGCACCCCTCTGGCACTGCTCCTCTGACAGACTTGGCCAGCGTGGGTCCCGGGGTCCCACTCTGTCTGCCCTGGCTCCTCGGCGCTGCATGACTCAGTGCCAGTAGGGCTCTTTCCTCGTCTGGTGTGGAGGTGGGGGAGGAGAGCTGGGGAGAGGAGCCGTCCCCACTGCTCTTACATCTGAGGGCAGGCCAGCCTCACAGGACAGTCCTGTGAGGTTGGTGTCCACTTCAGCCCCTGTCCAAAGTGGCCCTGTCCCTGATGCCACAATGGTTGGCGGTGCTGCCTGCGGCATCTGCAGCTGTTAGAGGGGGATGTGGATGCTGATGAGGAGGCCGGACTCCACAGTCCTCAGATTCTGCTAGACATTTGAGTATGAGAGGGTCTGCTTGCTCTCCCAGTTGCCACGGGGTGGTGGTGGGGATGAGCTTTGTCATGGGATGGACGTGAGGCACGTATAGTATGCGCCCTCCCTGGTGGGGGCGTCTCTACCCACAGATCTTGTGTGGCTGCCCGTTGCCCTGTGTGGTGCTGCTGGATGTCTGCTAAACGCCTGGCCCTTTTATCCCGAAGTGCGGGCCTTGGCTTTTGCGATGCTTCTCCAAAAATGAGTTTTTTCCTGTTCACTTGTGTTTATGTGTGAGTGAGGTGGTTTCTTCTCGTGGCATTTTCCTTGGTGTAAAGGAATAGCTTTACCTTTCTATGGGGACAGTGAGCCTGATGGCGTGCTGTGGGTTTTTTTCACTGTGCCTATCATGTGGAAGGCGTGTATGTATGTGTGTCCTTTCTGTCCGTCCGTCCGTCCCTCCCTGTGCCTGGCTGGAGATGTGTCCTATCTTGTTGCCGAGTGAGCCGCTGCCCCCCCACCACTGTGGGCACAGCAGTGCCCACCTGGAGGCCGTCACGGCCCTCAGCACCCCGCCCCCATCTCCGGGGCAGAGCAGTCCATATATACAGCACTGACTACACTGTCATCTGGGGTTTCCTCTCCCCTGCGGTGCCCGTCAACGCGGGATCCCTGCAATCCCAATGGCACAGACCACCGCCCCCTCTGGTTCTGTATACTTTTCCACATGCCAGCCACTGTCCCCATGTTTAGCCACCCCTTGTCTCTAATCCCCCCCTCCCCAGAAAAGCAGGAGTGGGATTCTCTGTCCCCTCTATGGGCGGATGTATCTGTAGGCGGTGGGTGTGGGGCCAGTGTAGGGGTTCCTCAGGAGTTTCAGCTGGGTAGTGTGTGAAAGTGTCAAGAGACGGCAGGGGGGGGGACGGGACAGGGGCCTGGTGGATGACGCGAACTTATAGAACTTGGGCGGAGGGGGGGGCCGGAGGCACCGAGAGGGGGAGAAGGAGGGTGCCAGCGGTGAGCGATGCTGCCCTCGTCGAAAAGCCCTTGTCGCCTTTCCTCCCGTCAGTAAGGACTGAGAGCGGGGACGCGGGCTCATCCTCCTCGGGGGCAGGAGCGGCAGGAGGAGGGCGGAGCGCTGGTAGGCGGTGCCCGTGCTCGGGCTCGCGGGGCCTTGTGGAAGAGTCGGGGAGGAAGTGAGCCTGGGGATCTGGGGGGTCCCCGCTCTCCCGATGCAGTGTCCCCACCACCATCAGGGGCTGCTCTGTTCTCAGAGACTCGTCCGTCCTTTTCCGGTCCTGACGCCGGAGACCTGCTACCTCCGCCCCGCCCCGCACCCCGTCGCTCCCTTGATGCCTCCTGACTCGGCGGCAGGGGGGCCCCAGGGTGCAGCCGAGAGGCTGTCTCTTCGCCCTGGGGGGTGGGGGGGAGGAGAGCCCCAGCGGCGAGCCGTCCGTGCGTCCTTTGCCTCTGGCAGCGGAGTCTGAGGGCTGTCGTGTGTGAAGTGGGCACCTGTTTAAGAAGCGCGTGTCCTGGGTGTGCACAGAGCCTTGAGGCTACAACCGTACCCCCACCTGTGGAATAGGCAGCCGTGTGTGGGTTCCCTGTTCTGGGAAAGTCGGGGTGCTGATGAGGGAGTTGGTCGCCGCAGTTGCACCCGGACTCGTGGAGAGGTCAGAGCACAAGAGTGCCGCCCTCCCCACCCCCCGTGACCCTGTTGCGCTTGCTGGCCAGGTTGCGTGACCGCGGGTGTGTGTGTGTGTGTGTGTGTGTGCGCGCGGGTGTGTATGTGTGTGTGTGCGTGCGCGCGCTCTCGGGTGTGTGTACGCGCGCGCGCGGGTGTGTATGTGTGTGTGTGTGCGCGCGCGCGGGTGTGTATGTGTGTGTGTGTGTGTGTGTGTGTGCGCGCGCGTGCGCGCGGGTGTGTGTGGGGGGGACTTCCCACGGCTGCAGGTGTGCCTGCCTGCAGACCTCATGCGACTGCCTGCCGTCCTGGGGCTTCTGCCTGGTCCCTGCTAAGCGCCTGCTGCTTTGCCGAGTGGTGGCCTCAGACAGGTCTCCGTTCCTCACGTCTGTTGTTGTGTGAACGTGCTCTTAATGTTTCCGTATGTGTCTTATCCTACATGAAGTTTCCGGGTGAGCAGTGAGCTCCAGGGGGGGCATGTGTGCTTCTTCCAAGAATGTGTGTGTCGTGTGATGTGGCAGACGTCCGTGGCTGTCCCTGAAGATGCGCCCTGTCCCTGCTCACTGAGCGCCCCCTGTGCTCACTGCGGGTCTCCCACCGCACTTTTGGAAGAAGCCCTGGCGCGTCCAGCACCGCTCTCAGCCTTTCCCCTGGGGACCCGCCCCGCGGAGCCGCTCTTGACTCTGTGGCGCCGCGCCCCTGGGGTCTCCTTGCCGGTGCGCGGGTTCAGTGCCTGCTGCCCTCCGGCGGTCCCGATGCCGCCCCCACCCCCACCCCGTGCGGCCCCAGAGGCCATCTGACCTCCTAGCTGAGACTGCCCATCCTGCTACCCCGCTTCTCTGTTCTTCTCGGCCCCGCCCCCCCGTGACCTCAGAGCTGGGACGTCCGGCGCGGGTGTATGGCTCAGCAGGGGTGTCAGCCGGAAGTGTGTAGGTCCTCAAAGGTCTCAGGGATGACAGGGTCGCCGTTTGTTGTCGAGCTTCGATGCTTTGGAGTGAGGAGGGGCTGCTGTGTGAGCAGTGGGGGAGTGGATGGTCCGGCAAGGCACTACAGGGCGCGGCAGTGTTGAGCGAGGACACCCGGTGGGGGGGGGCGCGCTGCTGGAGGGGGCGCATGGTGCGGATGCAAAGCTGGGGCTGGCACCTGAGGGCACTGTGCCGGGAGGTGGGCGCTGGCAGGGGGGGGGGGGTTGCCGAAATCGTCGCGGGAGGTTTTAGAAGCACGGCTTCCGATGCTTCCGAGGTGGGACGGGGAGGTGGCGCCCCCCGCAGGCTCGGTGGTGTTGGCTAAGGTTTGGGAGGATGTGTGTTCAAAGGAGGCCGAGGTTTACCTGCCCGCGCGCCCACGCCCACCCCGTTCAGGAAGTGGACGACAGTGGGGAGGCTGGCTACCCAGGAGTGTGATGTAGGAGGTAGGGGACTCGGGTTTTCAGCGGAGTTTTATGGTCCTGCCACCTAGGCCCCAAAGTGGGGGGCTCCTGGCGTCTGTGCGATGGGCTTGCCCCGCGCCCTGGGACTGTCTGTGCACCGCAGGGCCTGGGAATGAGCCCAGTCTTCTCCAAAGCTTTCCCATGTTTAGTTGTTGGGGGGGGGGGGCAGGCAGCAATTAGGCATCAGAGCTATCACCTGTGCAGTGATTGTTCCCGAGCCTGCCTGACGTTTCGGCCCAGTTACCGAGTCCCGTGCCCTAAAGTCCCGTGTCGGCAGGGGAGGAGGTGTTTTGCAGGTCTGTGCTCCCGTAGCTAGGTCGTCAGTTATGCCGATGGTGCCCCCCCACCGCACGCCCAGTGCAGGGGGAGCGATGGGGGTGAGATTGTGGGGGCAGTGCCCCATTTCCCACGGGTGGCCAGCATCAGTCCTGCTCTATTTGGAGTGAAAGGTAGCAGTTCCTGCAAGCTGTGTCCTTTGGTTTTCAAAGTCGTGAGGGAGGGCACCCCTTCTAGACCTGAAGCAGCCTGTAGGTAGTGTGTCAGGAGAGAAGCCTGAATGCCCAGTCCAGCAGGGCAAAGACTGTAACGAGGCATGAGATCTGGGGAGCCCAGAGGAAGGAGACTTCATTCCAGCTGGGGCAGGTGGTCACAGAAGAGGCTGGAGCTGGGGCTGGAAAAGTGAATGCATGTGTCAAAGGCAGTGACAGAGGTGCAGAGGGTTTGTGCAGGGCCGGGGAGGAGAGGGGATCAAACCACAGAAGGATCTGGAATCTGGGCCTTTGTTAATTTCTACCTAGAACAGAACAGCCAGTGTGGCAATGTTCTTCAACCCGGCCAGCCAGTTTCCATGGTGCCACTTCAGACTTAAGTCCTGCGCTGGTTGTCATTTCAGATGGAAGAGACGGCTGGTGTGAGGGGCACCCCCAAGGTCATCAAAGTCGATTTGTTATTTGCCTTTGGAACCTGGACCCCTGCGTTGGCTCTCCAGGACTCCCCACTCCTTTGGATTTGCAGACACAAGGTAGTGCCCTTTTGCTATTGAGGAGGAGACTGGACCCCAGGGAAGGACAGGGACTGGGCCAGACTCACCTACATACAGCCATGGGCAGCCACACTCACAGAGGTGAAGTAGAAAATGGTGCTTGCTATAAAGAGACAGGGAGTCAGGAAGGAAAGACACAGAATTCCAGTCATTAGAAGTCAGATTCACACACAGCTTTGGAAGAATGAAGTGAGCATTGGGTGCTTCTTTTGCTTCCTGGGTCTATTCCTCCTTCCACTCATGTACCCGCTGCCTTCTGGAGCATCGCCTCTTCTCCTTTGTGTGCATTCAGGGAGCAGCTGTCAGTCAAAGGGCCCTTCACTCCACTAGACAAGGAGTGGGCACGTGACCCAGGCTCAACCAATCAGATTTTCCCCTGAGATTCTTGAGCAAATCAGACAAGGATGAATGAAAGCTAAGTGGTGTCTGCCGCCTGCATTCCCAGAGCCATCCTGATTCTGTGTGTTCAGTTCAATTTCCTTTCATTTCTGTGAGGGTCCCCATGTGTGGTCTTGGGTGGGCTAGTCTGTCTCGCCTGGCCTCCATTTCCTCATCTGTGTAATGGGACAGTAATCTAGCTTTGCTGTGCTGTTGTGATGAGCAAGGGAGTCAGGGAGGGAATGTATTCTGCAAACTGAGTTATTACTATAATCATTCCTCAGGAGCAGCTGGTGGTCACTGAGAGCGCAGCATGGGAGTGTTTCCAACGGCCCCCGTGCGGCTCTCCAGCAGGGGCTCCGTTTAGCAGAGTTGCGGAGGGAGCCCAGGGGGAATACTGCTGAATCCATAGTTTTGCATGCTGTTCATTAAAAAGAATTTCTAAAAATAGGCCCAGGTCGTAGAAGGTGTCCCAGAGCTTGACCCAAATCCCCTAGCTGCCTGGGGAGACAGACCTGACCCAGCGCAGCCTCTGCGCTGAGTTTCTGCCTCTAGAGAGGCCTGGAGCCCTTTCTCTGCACATTGGGGGCATAAAGTCCCACCCAGAACCACAGCCCTGTAAAGTGCTGGAGCCAGAGTGGCGTCTGGAATCCTGTCCGTCCTTCTTCTGAGCACCTTCCTTCGACAGCAGTGGAGTCACAGGCGTGGGTCTGATGGGCTCACCTGCCTTGCGCCCCAGGATTCTTCGATCTCTGCCTCTAGTTGGGCTCCTGCCCCAAACTTTGAAGCTGTGCAGGCAGCTGCCTGCGGATCATTTCTTCTGGAAGGTTTCAAAACGCACCTGTCTGTGATGAGCTCATTCTGCATCACGCCCCTTTCCCAAACTCTGCCTCCTCACTCCACCTCCTCTGCCCACCCCAGAGGCCGAGCCTGACACTCAGAGTCCCCCTTAGCTCCCCAGCTCTCGCCCTCACACCTAGGACCACAGGAAGCCAAGCTCATGTTCATCCTCCAAATATCTCTAGGCTCTGCCCACTTGCTGCATCTTCCCTTCCAGAAGCTCAGCGTGATAAACCTGAGGGTTTCTTCCCCCTGAAACTCCCTCCCTCCCCCCTCCCTCCCTCCCTCCCTCTTTCCCTCCCTCCCTCCCTCCCTCTCTCCCGTTTGGAATGGGAAGAAGAAGAGTCTATAATTGCAACAATGACAGGCTACTGAAGGTTGCCCCCCGGGCACAGAGGCAGAAACGGAGGCTGCCCTGGCCAGTGTGGCTCAGCTGGTTGGAACGTCGTCCTGTACACCAAAAGGTTGTGGGTTCGATTCCCAGTCAGAGCGCATGCCTCAGATTTGGGGTTCATTCCCTAGTTGGGGTACGTATGGGAGGCAACCAATTGATGTCTCTCTTTCTCACATCCATGTTTCTCCCTCGCCCTCTCACTCTCCCCCTTCCTCTCTCTCAAAAATCAACAAACATATTTAAAAAAAAGAAACTGAGGTTATGGAGAGACAACGGACCCCAGCTGCTGGCCCACCTACTGTCTGTGAGAATTAGGAAAATGTGCCCCCTTCTCTGGGCTGTCACAGCTCTGTTCTGGGTGCACGGCTTAGCAAGCAGCGTGCAGACCAGACTTCAACCTCTGCTCACCGTCCCGGTCCGTAAATGACCTGAACAAGCACACAGGGTGGACTTGAATGGGACTTGTCCGAAATCCCACAACCAGGCGGCGGAGCTGGGACCTAGCGCTTCAGACGGGCTCCAGGCTCTTTCCCGGGTACTCTGAGCTCATAGGGACCCTGTGTGCTCCCACCCTGCACGACATTTCAGTAGAGGGTGGTAGTGCAGCTCCTGCCGATATGGTGCCCCAGCACCTCATGGCCTCACTTAGCGGACTGCGATCTTTGGGATGAAGCATGAGAGGACTTGCCCAGCACAGAGTCGTGACAACTGGTGCAGTGTTGGTGTGAAGCAGGAGGATGCCCTTGGATCTGAGGCCTCTCTTCCCATCCCCAGAGCAGTCCTCCCTCCAGTCCCCCACGGAGGCGCTGAGTGTGAGGTGTGCTGTGATGAACGCCAGCCAGCTGCAGCCAGGGCAGGATGGAGCCCTCCCACGCACAGACAGGGGGCGCGGTGTCTCCGTGATGCAATGTGGGCCTCTGCTGAGACCACGGCGAGCTCCCCAGGATGCGGGTCCATCTCTGATGAGGTGTCCCATGTGATCTTCATTTTGGCCGAGAGGGGGCAAGCTGTGTGCCTGGCAAGGATTAGTAAATCAGAGAATATTTTTAAAGGCATCAGAAGGGCTGCCTTTGTATAGCAGAGAATCGACAGCTGTTGCCCAAGGCTCCCTGCGCTTGTCTGGCTCCAGCAGCCTCCGAAGCCTGCCCCTTCCCCACCTCGCTCAGTGGGCTTTCCGGAATGAACTGTGGGTCACCCACATACCTTGGAGGAGTGGCGATCATTCCAGCGCGCAGTGAGTTCTCGCTGCCTAAGGGATTGTGTCAGGCAGACTCTGAAGGTCTTCTTTGTACGAAGTGTGCAGGCCTATTATCTCCTAAAGTGATCCAGCCACTCCCTCGGCAGCATTACTCCCTCATTCTCCCCACTTTATTCACGGGTCAACCGGGTCAGAGAGGGTCCATGGCAAGTAAGGGCCACCTCTGCCCCTCCTGCTCTGCCACGCTGCCCGGCAGCCAGAAGACCGGAGTTCTCACCCTTGTTGGCCTCTCAGCCTCTGAACTTCACCTAAAAATAACACCTTTCAAGCCAACTTTACTGGTTGTTTCTTTTTAAAGGTTTTATTTATTTAATTTTAGAGAGTGGGGAAGGGAGGGAGAAAGAGAGAGAGAGACATCGATGTGAGGGAGAAACACTGATCGGTTGGTTACCTGTGACCTTTCGCTTTGCAGGACGACGCCCAGCGGACTGAGCCACACCGGGCAGGGCTTTACTGGCTGTGTTGATAACGAAAAGGAAAGAATTAGGGCAGCATTGCAAACGGAGGCCAGCCCAAGGAGCCCCAGAAGCCCAGGGCAGTGGAGCCCTCAGTATCCCGCCCAGAATATCCGTGCCCTTGGACTTCCTGCCACAGCCCAGTGATACGCGGAGGGAGGAGACCCGCTTCCACTGGGTCGTTGCCGCAAGTGCATCCTTACAGCTGACGATAACCTGGGATTTGGAAACGCAGTGAGAGAAGACGGTGGGGTCATGACGTCTGACTCACTTCCTCTGTATTTCCATTTCTTTGGCGTGGTGGGTATGATTCATGATGCAAAGACCCGATCTGCTGAAAAGAGAAAAAAGGCAGTTCTTTCCGATTCTACCCTGGCAGAACATGACACCCCCACCTGCTTCTCTGTCGTGGCCGCAGCGCAGCCGTGAAGTTCACAGCAGCCCCCACTTTCCTTCTCCATCTCTGACGTCACAGGGCAGATGCTGAGCCTGTCCCACTTGAGACTGTTGTCATGCTGGAGACGCTGGGCCGTGGCTTGTGAAGCAAGGGGCCTGCTCAAAGGTGCTTCTCTGCTGCTGGACGGATGTTTGACCCGCAGAAGCGGTTCTCAAACAGGACGGTTTTGCCCCGCAGGGGACAACTGGCAATGTCATGACCTGGAAGATGCTCCTGGCATCATGGGTAGAGGCCAGGGATGTGCACAGGACAGCCCCTGCTCCCCCTTCTCCTCTAGCCAAAGACTTGCTAAGGCCCCCAAAGTCAACAGTGCCAGGTTGAGAGCCCTGGTCTAGAGGAAGCCTCTTCTCTCTGGGCCTCAGTCTCTTCGTCTGTAAAATGGAGGTGGAGAGGCTGTACCAGGTGATGCCTGTGGTCCCTTAAAGCTCCCGTGAACTAATTGTGTCTCTGGCTCGGGGGTGACTCAGAGGTTCTGCATCACTGACTTCCTGCCCGTGTGACACCAGGTTCCCGTTATAGCATCTCGATGCCAGGGGACCCATGTGATGTGGCGCTCCGCTGGACAGTCACCAGCAAATGCCACCCTGGAAGGCAGACAGTCTCAGCCCCCAAACCTTCTTAGTTTATTTGTTTCCTTGTCGCCTCTTTAAATAGGGCACCGTGGCTTTTGCATTTGCAAAAGCTTTAGCTAATGGGACCTTCTCAACAGACCATCCCATGAGACGCAGCCCGAGAACTTGCCCCAACTTTCCAGCATGTTCCAGCTTGGATTATTTATTTATTTATTTATTTGTGGGTCCAAGCAAAGTAACAGTCCTAGCAGTTGAGACTGGTCTCAGAGTCTCTGCCACTCTGGCTTTCCAGTCTGCCCGCTCTCGGATCTTCTCAGGCCCCACCTGGGCTGTCTCCCCACTGTCCCCCAGGTCCTCGTGCTCCCTGTCTTCCCCTTTGTCCTTCCTCATCTGCACTTGAGTCAGATCCTGTGGGCAGAGTTGTTGGCAGATAGCCTCAGGGAGCTGCAGCTTCAGGTCCTCGACAGAGCTCACCCCCAGGGGACACCCTCCCCCACCCATCCCCAACCAATGACTGAGCTTGGTGCATGGTGCAGCTGGACCATTGTGGCCTCACCAACCCGTCGGCCTCTTACAGGCAGTCTGCTCTGGGGCTCCCAGGGCTGGCTGCCCTGTGGTCTGAGGCTCCTCCCCCATCCTCCCCTTCCCTTTCCTTCCCCAGCTTTCAGACTGCCCCACCCCACCCCCACTCCTGTTCCCTCTGCCCTTCATCCTTCCTAACAACACCTGCTTCTTTTTTTAAAAAGTATTTATTTATTTGTTTGTTTGTTAGTTTGTTTACTTATTTATTTATTGTTAGAGAGAGGGGAAAGGAGAAAGAGAGGGAGAGAAACATGACTGTGGTTGCCTCTCACTCGCGCCCCCAACTGGGGACCTGACGTGCAACCTTGTCATGCACCCTGACTGGGAATCGAACCAGCGACACTTGGCTCGCCGGCCAACGCTCAATCCACTGAGCCACAGCAGCCAGACTGACACCTGCTTCTTGAAGGACCTGAAATGACCCATCTGAGCAAGTCAATGAAAACCCCTGAGTTTCCGTTTTCTGGTTGGTAAAACAGATACCAGATCGGCTGTATCTCACCAGGTCACCGTGAGAACTGAATGACAGAACACACGTGTAACTTTCCATACCACGCGGCTATGTGAATATTACACACTGCTGCTTCCATCAGAGCTCGCTGGTCTTATGTCCCGTTTTCTTGGGAACCCTTTCAGGCAGGCAGCTGATAAATGACGTACTCCTGATGTTTTAGTTGGACTGTTCTGTTGGGTAGGACGGCATCGTGTTTGGTACCCAAAGGTCTTCCACTAAATGGCAGCAGTTTCTCCCACGACCCCCACTGCAGCCACCAAAGATGACCTCATGCGATTTCCAAATGCCCGGCGTGGGGACCGCCCGGTCTCTGGCTGAGCACCACTGTGCTAGGCTGAGTCCAGCAGAGCTGTGAGTGGGTCCTCATTCCTGCCCGGCAGTAACACGTCAGCTTGGGCCTTCAAGGATGAGTGCCCTGACACTCTTACTTATTTTTGTCCTTCAACGTTTGCACATCTTTTTGCAAACTGCCTCACTCCTTTATTGAATGAGATGGTGGAAGAAACAAATGAGTGAAATATTCAATACACCTTCTGAGGCTGCCTAGTGTATGAGCCAGAGGGCTTGCCCTGGCCATGGGCAGCGGGTACAGCTGGAGGTGAGGCCCAGCCCCTGGCGGTCCCTTACTGCCCATGTGGCAGGGTTTCCTGCTGTTTGCCTTCTCCAGGAATCTTAGTGCCTTTGCTTTTGATTCGCAGTGTCTCTTAGTAGCCAAGCAACCTTGGGCAAGTCACTTAGCTTCCTACTGTCCCTTAACTGTGAAGTGATGTGGACAATCCCTGCCTGTCCCCCTCAGAGGGTCACTGGGTGATGGCCGAGAAGCTGTGCCTGGGTTGGCATCTTGTTTGCAGGAATGTCCACAGCTTTTTCCCAAGTCATATCCTTGCAGTCTGCCTTTGCCCTCCTTCCACGGCATAGAGTCCCTTTCTCGATCTTATGATCCTGATTTTGCAACTTGCTTCGACTAACAGAATGGAGCTGAAGTGATGAAAAGGATGGAGCAGGAATTTCTGAACCTTGGCCTCAGAAGACTTTGCTGACGGCCACCTTGGTCTCATGGGTCCCTGCTTCTGCCACGTAGGTGCTCCCAGGCTGGCCTGCTGGATGCTGGGAGGAGAGCACAGAGCAGAGATGAGCCATCCCGGGGGTCATCCTGGACCAGCCAGCCCTGGCCCACCTGGAAGCGGAGCACCAAGGCAGGAGGGAGCCATGCCGAGACCAGAAGAAGTGCCCCAGTCTGAAGGACCCACCCGTGGAATCGGAAGCAAAATAAATGGTCCCTGCTTGAAGCCACGCAGTGTTGGGATGAGCCGTTATGCACCAAGAGCTCACTGATACCCTTGGCATAGCGCAGAGGGGAGCCTAGTGGCACCGAGGACCTGATGCTGGGGCGGGGCACTGGGGCACCTCCTGACGGGGAGCAGAGAAGCAGGTGAGCTGGCAGAGCGGGCACCGCCCCTCCGCATCCTCGGGGCAAGGCAGGAAGTGCTGAGCAGTTGGAGATCATATGTCAGGGCCAAAAATTGCATGCAAGCAGAAAAAAAAAAAGCCTGGGCCTAAGGTTGTTATTTATAGCAAAAATTTAAACAGGGAAGCTCTGTCAGTTTTCTGAATTACTGACAGTTGCAGAAATGTTAATACAAATCTTTATAAGACTGGCCAGATGTTCGATATTAGACAAACATCTGCTTTAGTATAAAAGACTTTATGCCCCCTCACCTGCTCTCTTTTCTCTACCTCCTTCTCGCCTCTCTGCCCGCGCCCCAATCACACGACAGATCAGGGCACTAGCTGAGGGCAGCGGCCTCAGCCCTGGTTTTATTTAGTTTCTGAATGCTGGTGTCCATGGTGTCAAAAACACCCCCCCCTAAAATAACCCCGGGAAAGGTTAATGATGGCCTTTCTGGTTTCATATTCTGCACTTCATGCGTTGTGGTAATTATTATCATTAGGGCTGAAAGAATGTCTGCTTCTCTTTCTTAATCACATACTATAAAGAAGTGCTTCTGAACACATATCTATTATTTAATCAAAATTTCACAGTTATCGGCGTTGCGCTCCGCCAGGGCTGTGTTTATTTTCTGTTTGCAAGGGGAAGCGTTGCCTCCCAGGAGCGAGGGGCCCCCGCGTCCATACCCACCTTCATCACTGTCATAGCGTGTGACACTCGGTGCTATTAATATCGAAGACGCCAAACACATGTTATTACTCCCCCTGCCCCCTTTGGGTGGCCTTCTAGGAAAAGCACTTTTATTAACAGATAAAGGGGGAAACTCATGCCATGGATGAACGCTGCTGCCGGGAAGAGGAGACTGGGTTGAGAGCAAAGCAGGGTGGGGGGATCGCTGTGGTGCCCGATGATGGTCCCCTTGCTGGGTGCCCACTTCTCTGGAGGGAACTGACGCACAGGGAGGCATCCTTGTCCCATTTCACCGGTCGGCAAACTGCGGCCCAGAAAGACTCACGCGCTCAGAGATGCCCAGCGCGTGAGCCGGAGCTTGAAGCTAACTGCCTGCTAGACTCTCCTGTCTGTGGCTTCATGGTCACGCCCTGCACCACGCTCCCCAACCTGCTGCGGCCGCAGTGGCCACTGGCCTCGGGTCCCTGCTGAGCACTTGAAATGCGCTAGTCCAGATGGAGCTGTGCTGTGTCAAATACTCACTGCATTTCCCAGACGTGGTGCCAAAAAAGATATGAAATGTTACATTAGTAATGTTTGATATTGATTTCATGTTGCAATGATAATATTTTGGATATATGGGGTTTAATAAAATGAATAATTAAAATTAATTTCACTTGGTCCTTATTTTACTTTTTAAAGTGTCCCTACTAGAGAACTTAAAATCGCACCCGTGGCGTGCCTGCGTTTGCGGCTCACATTATACTTTGGTCAGACAGCACAGTCCCGAACTGTGCGTGTTTGTCTTATGTCACCAACGGTTCATCTCACTGCTTTAAGGCGGTGGTTCGTAACTGGGGCAGCTTTGCCCCAGCTGACGAAACGTCCGAATCAATTTTGGCTGTCACGACTGGTGGGGGGAGGGGACTACGGGCATCTGGTGGGCAGGGGCCAGGGACACTGCTCAGTGTCCTCAGGGCACAGGACAGTCCCTGCCTAAGTTGCTAACGGCGCTGCAGTTGAGAAACCCTGGCTGAGTCATAGCTGCTTTATGAGGTCTGTCCAGAAGGTACCCAGCTGTGTGCTATGGAAAATAGAGACATTTATTGAAGAAGATACAAGAAACACTGTACACAGGATGATGACGCCTCAGTCCCCTTCGAAGGAGGCACCTTGGGACCTCACACAGTTCTCCCAGTCACCATCAGCTGCCCCGTCATATTTTCCTCAATCTCATCAACAGTCTGAAATCTCTTCCCTTTCGAAGGTGATTTTAGTTTTTGGAGAAGCCAGAAGTCGCAGGGTGCCAAATCTGCGCTGCAGTGGGGTGAGTCACCGGGGTGGTTTCATGCTTCTTCAAAAAATCTGCGTGAGACGTGATGCATTAATGGGCACATTGTCGTGATGAAGCTGCCAATCACCAGTTGCCTGCATCGCTGCAACCTTCTGAATCATCCAAGTAGTTTCCACAGACAAATGTTCAAGTTCAGTGCACAACTGGATGGAGCTTCGTTGCTCTGCTTGCTCAGTCATTTTGCATGTGATGGCCACACAGCACACGTGCTCACTCAACAGCATCTACCGCCCCCACTGACTGGTACAGTGAAGTCGTCATTGTTCACGCATGTGCACTCCAGCCCATTCTCCTTGGCCAGGTTACATGGATGTTGCGCAAACCATTCTCATTATATTAACAATGCCTGGATTTTTTCTGGACGGACCTCATATTTCATTCTCCTTTTGAAGGTCCCTGAGGATGCCACCAGTGCTCCAAGAGGAAGAGGGACAGAGCCGTGATAGTGTGTATAACCATCGTTCTTCCTCCATTGCCCTCGTGGACATGCTTCTTCCTGGTCTCCCCCCCACACACACACACAGAATTAGAAACCTATGTCCGACCATAATTTCCACAGATTCCTGCCATGTGGCTGGTGTTTTTTGAAAACACACACGCTGGTGGCCACATTTTCATGATGACATTTTCAGGTAGCAAACCCCTTCTTCCCATGCAGGGATGTGCAACTGCCGTGAGGGATGAAATGCTGTCAGAATTGGGGAGAACTGGCTGGAGGAGGTAAAAGCTTTTTGTTGGGGAGAGGGAGAAAGGGGGAGCTGGCTTTGTTTGAGATGCAGGCAGCCAGCCCTGGGCAGAATCCACGGAGGAGGAAGTGACTGTCCCCGACATGGGCCCCTGCTCAGAGAAAAGGCCGAAGAGAATGAGCTGAACCCAGCTGGAGACACCCATAGCCGTGAAGACGAGACAGGTGTGTCACAGGTAAGGAAGGCCATTCAGCCACAAGAGGCCCAGGGGCTGTGAGTGCTCTGGGCAGCTGAGGTGGCCCGCGCTCTTGGACGAGTGAGGCATGGCGGAGGCAACCCTATGAGGACCTGAAAAGTGGGGCCTGAGCCGGGAATACGGAGAGGCGGGCTATGCCTTCCTTCCCACTCTGAGCAGAGAGCAGGTGCTCGGACGGGGACAGAGGGCTTCTGGGACCTGGCATCCAGGGACGAACAGAACAAGGACTTGGCTCCGGCTTTGGGCCTGACTATGTCCCAGGAAGGTGTGGCCAGGCATATGCATCGCTCATAATGGTGTCACTGGCACAAAGCTGAGGCCACTAGCTCAGGTGTGTAAGTGATGCCACTGTCCTTTTTTTTTTTTTTTTTAATATGTTTTATTGATTCTGCTGTTACAGTTGTCCCAATTTTCCTTCACTCTGCTCCCCTCCACCCAGTGGTCCCCCTCCCTCCAGCTGTCCCCCCTTTTAGTCCATGCCCATTGGTTGTGCATATAGTTCTTCTCAACCTCTTCCTGTCTATTCTATTCCCTCCTACTATGCTTCTTAATTCCTGCACCATCTCCCTCCTTTCTCACAGCCGGCGCGGCCGGCTCCTCACCAGGCCCGCGCTCCTCTGCAGGAAGGTTTGGGGGCTGGGGGGGGGTGCTGTCCAGCCAGGATGACATTTCAGGGTCCCCTGGCACCCAGCTGGTGACCGAAAATGGTTTCCTGTCCTCTGAGCCTGCTTACTCCCCGGGGGCTCTGAGGGCTGAGGAGGGGCAGGCGGACCTCCGGGTTAGCGTCCCCTGCTGAGGACGCCAGCCATGCCGTTCCGAAAGCACCCGCGACGCAGCAGGCTGTGTGTTCTGTCCCTGGCCCAACAGAGGTGGCTGGGATGCAGCTCTGGGCTCGTAGCCAGCGGTCACCTTGATGGAACACGTCCTCTGTGCCAGGCGGAGTGACCCTCAGTGCCACACAGTGACTCAGTCCCCTCCCCCACGAGCGTGCCAAACATTTCAGCTTCAGAGGCACGTTCATTTCAGCTTCAGAGATCGCCAGCAAGGCTGCATCACTTGCCCAAAGGGAGAGAGCTGGGGTCCCAGTCCACACAAACTGGGTCCGGGAGCTCCTCTCGCCACTGCCTGGCAGGGCTGCTTCTTGGTGCAGAGAATGAAAAAGAGACAGCTCCGCCCCACCAGAGAAACCCAGGCTAACCTCGATCTCCCTCCCTGTTCTCTGGCAGAATGGACTACACCCCCGCAACTGTGTACCGTAGGCTTTTGTGAAGACAAAGGTTATACATGCTTATGGATGCTCCCGGGTTGTGGGGAAGAGGAGGGTGTCTTAGGTCTGGTAGCAGCTGTCGTGTGTGTAAAACATCCCCAAATCCCGTGGTCTCCTACACAAGCGCTCCCTTCTCTCTTACGGGCGTGCGGCTCAGCCGAGCTTGGCCAGGTTTCCGTCCAGACGCGCTCGTGGGCCGCTCGTCACAGGGCCGGCTGAGGACACAGTGACCACGGGGAGGGGGCACACTTTTTCGTTGCAGATGGCAGTGCGACGGCTTTCAGACATGTTTGCTCCTTAAAGCTCCCACCGGGGATTGTTGGAAAACTCACATGTTCTTGCCAGTCCACTGGCTGCTTATTCATTCTAAGAACTCATGTAGAGCTGCCATTATACCCTCAGTGCTATTAATAAGGAAAGTAAACTCGATTTCATGATTTTTAGCTTCACTTTGTAAGACACAGTTCCAATTGCTTCTTTTTGGTTTCATTCTGAATGGTCCCTGTTCCCTCCTTGGGTGGTGACAGCTCCCACATCCAGCCTTCGTCACACCGGTTCCCCATTGTGCTGGCTGGGCTGCGAGAGGCTGCGGCACTTTGTCCCTTGGCTCAGCCCTTCGGTGATGCTCTGATTACCACCGAGTTCCACTCCTCAGGGCCAAGGCCATGGGCAGGGCGTGTCCGGGACCCATTGGTGGGAACCAACCTGTCCCGGGTAGAGTTCCATCCTCTATTGTGTGACATTGCAATGCCATGACATGCTCTCTGTCACGCCAAGAAGAACTCTCCTGGATACGAAAGCTCAGGCGTTACAGCTCAATCACGCCCCACCCGGCATTATGGGGGCTATGATTACAGTCTGGGGAAGTCAAAATACAACCCGGGATGGGGGGATTGTTAAAGTGATTGAAACATGGAAATGAATCTGAGCAGCAAGGTCTAAATCTTACCTGGGTTAGCATTATTGTTATAATAAATAATCATAATAATCCCATACATTTTATAGCTTACAAAATCCTTCTTATATATTATTTTATTTGACTAGGTTGTGGAGAATAAATCTTAAGGCTTAATTTCTCTTGGAAATATCCATCTCTAGTCTATACTGCACCTGGCTGCCTTTTTAATGGTCCCAAAGCACAGCTTCCCTATTTATTCCCCAGCTCAAAAACTTTTTAAAAATCTTGTTGTGTCTAGAAAACAAACTCCTACCTCCTTACCCTGGCATTCCAGACAGACCCTGCTGGATCCGGTCCAAACCTCCCTTTCCAGTGTGTCCCTTGAGGCTCTTGACCTGGCCTTCTTACCTGAGCACAGCACCTGCGGCCTCCCGGGTGCGCAGCTCTGATCCCTGTGCTGGTACCTTTGCCCAGGCAGCCCCCAGCCTGTAGATGCCCCTCCCGGACCTTTTCATAGGCACACGGCCACGCCACGTCCGTTTGCGAGGTCCAGCCTTCAGACACCTTCGTGGGTCCTCCTGCGGGCAGGGACCTCATGCCTTGGGGCCTCCTGAGCACTTCCTTTCACCCCCTCTCTGGCCTACCTACCCTGTCATAAAATAATAGTGCCCACAACTTGCTTCCTCTGCGCAACTGTAAGCAACTTGGGGATGGGGGGCTCCCCACCCAGCCAAGAGTCTAGCCCAAGACTTGGCAGAATTGTTTCTGGAAAGACCCAGAGAGTATATGTTGCGGCATGTGAGGCCGTATGATGACCTGTCGCAACCATCAATTCCGCCAGTGGATCCTGAAAGCAGCCACGGCCGGCGTGTACACGAGTGGGCGTGAGTGTGTTCCGTCCCGCAAGGCTTCATTTACAGAAACAGACTTCACGCTGGACTTGGCCCACGGCTGTAATTTGCTGGCCCCCTGGCCCAGCCAAATGTCTAGCAAAGGTGTCGCGTAGATGTTTGTTGACTGGCGGGTGGATGGCTAGGGGACGCACGAGAGAGAAAAACGTGTGCGTGTTGGGGAGTTGGGGTGGCCCGCGCACACAGCGCCGGGGCCCGAGCCCTGGTCCCGTGTGGCCACTGCGCCGGAGGGAAAAGAAGAGGGGCCTGAGCTAGGTGGCGGGGTGTCCACAGGCCAGGAGGGCAGTGGCGGGGCCGCTGGGCTGGGTGGCAAGGGAGGGAGCTGGGGGCACGGCCAGGCCAGCCTCACGGGTCAGTGGCGTGGGCAGTAGCCAGCACAGCCCGCCCTGTCGCCCTTTGGAATATGGAGGCCGATGTCTCGGGGTTGCTGCCCCACTAGAGTTGACTGCTTCGGGCAGTGTGCATTCCAAATAGCACCATAGCACCGGGCGGGTTTGCTTCCTGTCCGTCTGGGGACGGCCCAGAGCCACGAGAATGGCCTTGAAGAGTCCTGAGGACCCGGCAGGAGCTGGGGCCCGAGGCATTTTGCCTGTGAGACCAGCATCCAGCGCCCCTCAGGGTGAGGCCTGACACCCGCCGGACCCTTTGCTGTGCCCACAGGGATTCCCTGCCTCTCCCCTCGCTCTGTCCTCCCGCCAACTTTTCCAGGTAAGCAGTGGTTATAATTACGGTCCCCATTTTCCACGGGAAGAAACACGCTTGGAGGCTGTAGGGAGGGCTGGCTCAGGGCCACACAAGGTAGAACTGTCTTCTCTTCTTCAGTGGGAGCCGAGCACAAGCAGGACCAAGGCAGCCCCGCCCCAGCCTGGGGGCCCCCGAATTCAAGCCTTGCCATCTCAGGGTGGGGCCAACCACCCAAGTCCCTTCACCGTCACCACACAGCCTTGTTCGCTGGCACACCTGCCTTTCCACGGGACGAGCGGAGCCCTGGCCCTTAGGAACCTCCCTGGGTGGGGGGGGGCGCCCTCTTTCAAAGGGCTGAGACCCTGTGACAGGCATAGGTGAGGACTGGAACAGGGACCCACAGGTAAAGGACAGTGAGCTGCTGGGCTGGGCACAGGACAGGTGCGACATGGGACTGATGACCCAGACAGGTAATTGTCAAGGTATCTCTAAGCTGAAAGTGGACTATTTCCAGATCTTTCCCAGGTAACTAGTGATCTGGATGTCACCTGAATTTTCTTCTCCTTCTGCATGAAGATATAGAGAAAAGAAAAATAAGACCCACATTTCTTAAGAAGAAATAGTATCACAGCGATGGAGCGATGGTATATATAACCTCTCATCCATGGTTCTTTCACTAAAAATCCTTCTTTGGACATACATATAATTCTAATAACACCTTATTTGTTTTCCACACACACGAAGAGCTAAAGGATAACTTTAAGAAGTTGAACATGGAGTACAAAGTTTTACGTTTGTATTTTGTCGGATGGGCAAGTTCAAGCCCAGACCACTGGAAAACAGCCTGAAATACAACGATCCATTCAAAACTTAAAACCCAAGTGAAGGCTCCTTCTTGCCATCCTCTTCATCTTCTCCATTTTTTCTTTTTCATGGATAAGGAAAACAATGATCAAGTTAGGACATGAAATAAAGAGGAACCCAAGGTGGGGGTGGGGGGAGATGTCATTTCCTTTCATGATTCTGGGAGAGACAATTCCCAAATCTCCCTCTCTCACCAAGACTTCCATGAATCCCTGGATGACTTCCTTCCTTCACTTCTCAAGCCTCACCTCTCCCCCCGCCCCCAATGTTTAAAGCCCTGCTTCTCAACTCTGACCATTAAAAAAAAACTCTTAATGATGCAACCTGGAGTTGTCATGGCAACGGTTTCCTCGCTGAGGCAGTGCTGTTGGCCTGTGATGGGGCTGCCATTGAAATCGCAAATGATGCTCCTTTTCTTTCAGAATTAAGTAGGCTGTCTAAAGAGCTCCGCTGCGGTTTTCCCTGCCCCCAAAGAGCGCGCGTCCCAGGCCTTGAAGCAGCCAGTTATTGCATTTCCCTGGTATCTTTTATAACTTCCTCTCGGCTGGCAGATAGGCCGTCCCTCTGGACAAACAACGAGAATACCCCCTTGTTATTTTCCCCTTGCCAGGGTGAGAAATGCTTCTCATGAAGTCTAGGGCATTTGATGGGTTTTCCCCACTCTCTTTCTTAATTGCCTTTGGTGTTCCATTCTTAAAAGCAGCCACGTTTTTTCTCCTTGAATCTCGCGATCTGCTTTGGAAACAGCCATCAGAACACAACGAAGCTAGCTGGGCCCGAAGGTCTGCGTTGGTGTCACTCTGTGAACGTTGGGTGGAAGCTGTCCCGCCCTGTCCTGCTGCCCAGCAGCTTCCCGGCGCAGGCCCGGACTGGGCATCTCCTCTGAGCCCTGCCTCTGTTTCCCTAACACCTGGAACGAACGCAGCCCGCCTCCCGTCTCTCGTCTGCGTGCCGCACAGCATGGAGCCTGCACTTTCTGAGATCTGGGTGGCCTTTAGCGCCATGCCAGCGTGGCACGCTTCCTGCCTTGGTTTCCACACAGGGTCAGTGTGACACCTTGTTACCCAAATGAGCTCACAGCAGAAACCAGTCCTGTGGCTCGGAGGCTCCGCAGGAAGGTCAAGACTAGCAACAAAGGAGTCAGGACGTGGGTCGGGGAGGGCTCTTGGCAGAGGCTCTGCCTTGGGATGTTGGGCTGAGTGGAGGAGCAGGTGGGCAGGGGGCAGAAGGGTCCCCATGTTCCTCCTGCCGCTGGGCACCAGCCTGGGTGGCCCCGCTCAGACAGGGAGACGGTCTCTCCTTCAAATTGAGCACCGGGCCTGGTCACTTGTTCTGGACATTCTGAAAACTGAGACTGTCTCTGTGACTTTCAAGTGACCTTAGGACAGGATGTCACCTGGGAACAAGCAGAAACCCTTGGGGAACTGTCACCTCTCTGGCTGTTCCTTCTCCGCGCCTTCCCCGCAGTCTCTAAGATCTCTGGGCCACCCCACCGTGCACTCCCTGCTCATCAGTGACCCCAAACCTACATTCCAGCCAGGGTGCCCTCCCAACAAACCTCATCGCCACACAACTGTGTCCGAATCACCCCGTGGATGTCCTGGAGAGCCTGCAGCCCAGCCGGTTCCAAAAGGAACTCATCCCTTCCACCTCCCACTCTTCCCCAGGTCTGTCAACGGGGGGGTGTATTGTCACCCACGCCGGGTGCAAATCTGGGAGGCCGCTTTGTCTCTCCCCTCCTGCAGGCTCTGTGGGGAGCAGTGAGCAGGGCTGCCTGGCTGCTGCCCGAGGAGCCCCAGGCTTTGCCCGCTGTGCACGGACCCCTGCCCGGGCGGGGCACCTCCTGCCCCCGTCCTGCCCCTCTTGGCCACAAAGGGGCTCTCTCTGAGGCAGACATGACTAAGACAGGCCCCTGCGCCAAGCAAGCGGTCCTTGCCTGGAGGAGACACGCAGTGGGGAGTGTCTAGAATGTCTTTGTCTCACTGCGGTGATGAGACACGTTCTCACGACCATGTGGCATCTGTCTTCATTTCTGGTTTTCAGACCTGCAATTTGGCATCAGAATCACTGTTATTTAGCTCATAGAGTAGTTGTTCTCACCACATAGTAGGCATTCCATCAATGTGTGGTGAACACATTTATGATTTCTATGGGCACGTCCCATTTTGTTCATTGAAGAGCAGAGAAATCCACGTTGGGGGGTTTGCGGTTGTAGCAGAAAGTGGCCTGGCCTTGGGCCCCGCCTGGCGCTGCGGGTACAAGCTGTGCGTGCATTGACCTGTGAACCTTGAGGGCCTCAGTTTCCCTCCGGGCTCTGCTGCCCTCCTCCCTTGCACAGAGGTAAGGATGGAGGCTGCTTTGCCAGCGACAGAGGACCTTTGCTTTGGTCGCTCAGTGGGAAGCTCTGTCCTGGGGAGGGCAGGACAGGATGCATGCCCACGCCGCCATGGGATGTGCCACGCGAGACCACATTCTGGAACCAGAGGCTCTTACCTTCCATTTAGCCAAAACCAGGAGCTACGAGGTATCTTTGTGAGACGTAAGTGCCTCCGGGACGAGAGAAAGTCCATTAAACTCAGGCAACCTTCACACTCACCATCTAATTTCCACATCCCAGACCAACCAGATGCCACACCACCTCACGTCTGCTCAGCCCTGGCTCCCTTCTTTTTGTCTCTCCCCAACAATCTACTGAGATAAATGGAGGTCCCCAGGGAAAATTCTTCTTTTCACAGTTCGCAGACCTCCTCAGCAGAGACGATTTATCCAGCCTCACCGGAGGTTAAGGACTGGCTCAAAGCCTTGAATGGAAACCGAAATGTATCTATTTACTTGGAGAGCTTCCTCTCCCGGTCCTTCACACGAGGCATCAATAACACCGGGGGAAACAATGCCTGCCACGCCAGGCAAGGTACCCCCGAAGCAGAAGACAGTGCCATCCAGAGTCAAGGTCTTCCTGCGATTGTGTGAGAAGACGCGGTACTGATGATAAAGCGCTCGGGAGGTAATGATGCCCTTAAATGTACACATGAAGCACTTTTAATTTTTTTTTTTTAGACAGAAAGAAAACTGAAGTGGGCAGCTTTCATGAGACATACACCTCTGTCCCTAACTTATGCTGAGTGTTTGATCTAGGAATGTGAGCCTCGTCGCCAGAGACGTCACGCCAGCAAAAGAGCCTTTCAGAGGCTGAGGAGCGGACCTTGGACTCTGCTGCTTTCTCCCGCCTGTGAAAACATTTCTGTTCATGTGCTGCTTGAACGGAGAGGAACCCCCGCCCCCAGCCCTCGCCTCAGTCTCTGCGTGGTTCGGATGTTTGGACCCAAACCTGTAGGCTGTGGAAATGGGATACAGTTTGGTGGTGGGGTGAGGGTGGGGGGTGGGGGGTGGAGACACATATTAGAATCCCTTTCAGGAGAGACAGAGTCTTGTTTTGCGTGTGCAAGTTAGCTGATGGGAATCGAGGGAGCCCCACAGGATCCGCCATGTATTGGTTAGCTCTTGCTGCAGACCACTGTGTAACAAATCACCCCAGACTCAGTGGTTTCCAATAACACTTGTTCTCATGAGCCGCGGGTGGGCTGGGCTCAGCTGGGCAGCTTGGCTTCCTGTGGGTCTGGCACTGAGTGCCTGGTGGGTGAGTCTGCTCCATGTGTGTTAATTCTGGGGGCCCCAGGGAGAAGGAGCAGCCACTCCCCAGGGACGAGCTTCTTATGGCAACGGCCAAAGTGCAAGACAAAGTCTCCTAATGCTTAGGTTTGGAGCTGGCCAACTCATCCCTGGCCATAGGCCACTGGCCAAAGAAAGCCACATGGCCACGCAAGTCAGCCGGTGGGGCGATCCCTCGGCCCATGGAGAGGCCTTGGCAAGGGCATGGCTTTGGGGAATGGTGAGAAACCGGGGTTCGTCATTTCTTCGCCACATGAAAGAACATGTGTAGAGCACCTCCCACGTCCCATCTACTTACGCTGGCCCGTTATACGCACGGTCCCATTTTTTTTCTTCTCAGCTATTGCGGAAAAGAGGAGTGATTATCCCTGACTTTCGGATGGACTTTGGCAAGGTAGAGTGACCTGAAGAAGCTCACACGGCAGAGTTGGGATTGGACCCTCCATCAGCCTGACTCCAACACCCAGACTCTTCTGCCTTGCCAACGTCACTCCTCACCTGAAAAACGGGGCTAAGGTCCCCTCTCCTGCCTCCCTTCACAGGCTTGCCTGAGGATCCAAAAAGACAATGAAATGCAAATGGCTTTTGAACCTCAACGCACCACGTAAACATGAGGCTCTACCACCTGGTGTTATGGAGCTCCCCCTGTTATTAGCAGTGGAGCGGAGTGAGGACCCCTCGGCGCCAGCCCCAGTTAGCTTGGACAACTCCCCTTTCTTCTCTGCACCCTATTCTTCTCCCTTCCAAGGGGGGATATGGATTCTCTTGTTATTTATTAAATGGTGGGGTTTTGGGTGCCCGTGGGCACTGCGGGTGGAAGGATTGGGACGTCATAGCTCCAGGGCATAGACGTGGGACAGGGGATGGTGACATAGGGGGCCCAGAGAATGGGCGTGGGGTGGGCCAGGGGAGTTGCCTGAAGCCGGCCATCAAGGCAAAATACAGTGAGGATCGTGCTCATCAGTTCAGAGAAGGTTGCGTGCTGGTCCTGGAGGAGAGAGCAAGGCAGGAAGTCAAGCCAGGCTGAGGCCACGGGGCAGAAAGACACAGGTTCCAAGCAAAAAGGCAGCTCAGGGAGTCAAAGACCAGATAGGGCACAGCGTTTAAAGCAGCCAGCGGAGTAGCTGAGCAGAGAGGTCAGGCTGGAGGCAAGAGGACCGCAGAGCTAAGTGTTAGCAGCCCAGGCGGTGGGGCTCCAGGGAGAAGGAGGGGAACCTGGCCTTAGCCTCGGCAGGGACCTAAACGGCAAGGAGACCCGACATCCATTCATGACCTGGGGCCCTCCTCCCAGGGCATTTCTTAAAAGCTCCCTGCTTTTAAGAAATAAGCCAGTCCCAGGGCGAAGGCTGCCCAGTGACCCCAGGAGAGAAGGGGTCCTGGCGGGAGGAGGGGGGAAGGAGATGGGAAAAAACACAGAGCCTGTCGGGAGAGGAAGAGCAATGTGAACACACTGTGAAAACACTGTCAGAGAAGTCTGAATTATTTCATTATTCCTCCTGGGTGTCCCACCTCCAGGGGGCAGCCCCGAGCACCGGTTCCCATTTGGAAATCCTGTGTTTCATCCATTCATTTGTTCACCCAACCCTCCAACCAATTATTTCCCCATATATCACTCATCCAATGACCCGTGCATCCAATCTCCGTCACCCATCCATCCATCTCTCCATCCATCAGCCAGCCAGCCAGCCAGCCAACACGTCCAGTCATTCTTTCAAGCCGCGTTTCTTGAGCACTGTCCTAAGAAAGGCAATGAGCATGAAGAGAAATGAATGAAATGAAGACATGAAGGGGCGATCATGTTTCAAGGCTCCTACCACGTGCGGAGTACTGGACATCAGAAATCGAGTTTCATTTTCTCAGCAGCTTGAAGATGATGTGTGGTTTGGCAATGGGAAAAATAAGACTCAGAGAGGTCTGTCACTTGCCCAAGGTCACACAGCAGGGAAAGGCAAAGCCAGAATCCAAATCCAGTCCTTCTGACTCCCAAGGCCCTCTCGTTTCTAGGCACCATGTCACCCGCCTTCCTTGGGCTTCTTTCCCTCGCTGGGCACAGGCAGCCATAGCTCTCCAGCACTTCCCGGTGTGAAGATTCCATCCGGTCTCGCCCCAGCCCCCGTGACCCTTGGTAAAAGCCCAGATGCCCACGGAAGGCTGTACCAAGAGTTCCAAGCTGGAGTTTGCCCCATGACACTGCATCTCTGCAGTGACAGGAGAGCCTGAGCAGCTGGAGGGACTCCTTGGCTCCTGCTAGGGCCGTGACTTCTGGGTGCGGAGAAGCTGCCACTGCTTTTGGATGGCTGCCGTATTTTCGTGGGCCCTGGGGATCGCCTGCTGGGGACTGGAATAGTGTCTGGAGGTCACAGAGCTAGAGGAAATGAGAGTTAGAAGAGACCCAAGAGCTCCTCTAGTCCAAATGGGGAAATTCAGCCTGGAGACTGTGGCAGAAGCCACAGGTCCCTCCGCGGTCACTGGACATTTTCACTTGACCCAAGAGCCAGCAGTGGCCTTTTGGCTGCAGGACCGAGCTCAGGGAGTCAAAGCCCACTTAGCACATGGCACGAAGGAGCAGGAGGACTTGGGAATGGAGGTAGGAATGCCCTGACGCCCATGCCCCTGGCTGTGACAGCCCTGAGGTGTGTGTGTGTCCCCGCCCCCTTCCCCGAGGGATTGCACCAAAGTCGCCCTCTGTGGGGCTTTGCAAGACCCTCCTTCTTCACACAGCTCCTTCCCTCCCCTGTCCCACCCCTCCGCTCCCTGAGACGTTTTTCTTGAGAACGTTTTCTGTTCGATGATTTCACAGGCATCTGCCTTGCAGGGGCTGCTTCTGGGGAGGCAGGAAGGTCTGAGGGGAAAGCAGCTCCTGGTCTTCTGCCAAGCAGAGCCAAGTCTAGTTTTATTTACAGCTGCCCGGCCTTCAGGGCGTGCAGGTAACTAGAGGCCATTGGTGGGATGGGGCTTTTGTTCCCAGACAGAGTGGGTCGGCGGACATATTCTGAGCATCACCCGCGTACCAGGCGCCGAACACCATGGATTCAAAGATGGGGAGGCAGCCGTGATCACCCCTAGCAGCATCTCTGAAAATGTCCCCTCTCCAAACCAGGGGGACACCCCACGGCATCCTGTCCAGCTCCCACGCACTGCCAGACAGCCGTGATCTTTTCTCTCCCCTTGGCTTCACGCCCGGGGTAGAAACAAAATACAGGCGAGGGCGCTGGGGAGCTTCCATTAACCCCTGGCCTTGGATGAGACCCTGTGCTCAAGACCTGCGAGGATCTCCTTGGCACAGCTCATCCTCTGCCCCGTACCTGGTGTTGTCATTGTCATTCAAAACGCCCGGAAAAATGAACTTTATAGAATCCATTTCCACATTGAATGGAAACGTACAAGTCTGCCTCTTTCAACAGAAATGCTTTCAGGGAGCCCCTCCATCAGATTCCTCCTTCCTTAAATAAAAGCCTTTTTTCTTTCTCCTTCTCCCCCTTGTTCAGCGGGCGGTATTATGTGGAGGTTTTTCTACAGAGGAAGCCTTTGGTGACCCCCATCTTAAGGAACTGCTTAAGCATTCAATAATAGCCCACACAGCGGCTCTCTAAAAATAAACACACGTGTACAAGGAATTTAACCTGGGCACGCCGCACTTTAGAAGAGAGGGCATTCCTAATGGACTCTCGGTGCACGGCCGAAAAGGAGTCCGTTGCAGCTGAGAACTGACAGCTTCTCGTTGTCATGATACCAGGGAGGTTGTTAGGGGCTCGGCCAGGTGGGCGGCACCTGCTGTCGGGTTACCTGGGAGCGATCAGCTCAGAAACCCTGTCTCCTCTCCGTGGGGCTCCTGGGACAGACGGTTGCTCTTGGGACCGTCCCTTGTCCCACATGAAGAGGGAGAGGTGGAGGAGCACCCAGGCAAGGGGTCGGGGGGAGGACGCCTGCTGTGTGTGGCCTGGAGGACAGCCGGGCCGCGTGTCCTATTCCGTCTTGCTGCTTCCTGGCTGTGAGCTCTGTGCAAGCCCTCCACTCCCTGAACTCCACGTCTGCAGCTGCCACCCAGGGGCGCTGACCCGCCCCCCCAGGGCTGCTGTGCAGATCGGCCATGCTCAGGAATTGGGTGGTCGTCACCCCTGAGCCCCGCCCTCTGTGGAAAGCAGGCAGAAACTTTGCTGACACGGCTCTCAGAGATGGAACTCGATGTCTTGGGTCCCAGAAGGCAGAGCTGGGGAGCCCCCTGGGGCACGGCTGGAAAGACCCGAACACTGGCTGGGGGTTTGTCTGAGGACCATTCCAGTGTTGGAGTCTGCAGGTGTCGCCTCTCAGGCTCTCCCATGACAGCCCGGGGGAGTGATATTCCCTTTCTGCGGCAAGGAGGCTGGGGCCTGGCTGTGACTGTCGGCCCGCCCGCAGGGAGTGCAGGAGCTCACCGTCAGAGCTGGTCTCCCCCTTCCCCACAACACGACTTCCTGTAGTGTTTACTGTCAGAGGATGCCTCCCCATAATGCTTAACCTTTAAAAAGAATAAATGGTCGCCTGCTCAGGCCAGCGGACCACTCGGCAGCACAAGTTACACCGTCTTCCATGTCACAGAGTACCTAGGTGGTATGGGAGTACAGGTGGGGTCAGGTAGCCACACTAAGCTCTCTAGGCAGGTGTGGGGCCATGTGGATTACAGGTTAGAGACGCCCAGCTACTGACAAGTGTTGGTGAGGATGGGGGGAGAGCAGAACCCACACAGCGCTGGTGGGAGTGGGAAATGGTGCAGTCACTTGGGAACAGTCCGCCGTTTCTTTTTTTTCTTTTTAAGTATATTTTATTGATTATGTTGTTACGGTAGTTTCATTTTTTTTTCCCCCTTTGCTCCCCTCTGCCCGGTACCTCCCTTCCCCCCAGCAGTCCCAACTCCCTTAGTTCATGTCCATGGATTGTGCATATACGTTCTTTGGCCTCACCCTTTCCTATATTATTCTTAACATCCCCCTGTCTATTTTGTACCAATCAATTATGCTTCTTAGTCCCTGCACCATTTCCCTATTTCTCCCCCTTCCCCTCCCAGCTGATAACCCTCCAAATGATCCCCCTACCTATGATTCTGTTCCTGTTCTGGGTTGCTTGGTTAGATTTTGTTCTTATTTTTTAGATTCTGTTGTTGATAGTTGTGAGTTTGTTGTCATTTTAATGTTCATAATTTTGACCTTCTTTTTCTTAAGTAAGTCCCTTTGACATTTTGTATAATAATGTCTTGATGATGATGAACTCCTTTAGCTTTACTTGTCTGGGAAGCACTTCATCTGCCCTTCCATTCTAAATGATAGCTTTGCTGGATAGAGTAATCTTGTTTGTAGGTCCTTGCTTTTCATCACCTTGAATGCTTCTTGCCAGCCCCTTCTTGCCTACAAAGTTTCTTTTGAGAAATCAGCTGATAGTCTTATAGGCACCCCTTTGTAGATAACTCTCTGCTTTTCTCCTGCTGCTTTTAAGATTCTCTCTTTATCTTAACCTTTGGCATTTTAATTATGATGTGTCTTGCTGTGGTCATCTTTGGGTCTAGCTTGTTTGGGACTCTCTGTGCTTCCTGGACTTGTATATCTATTTCTTTTGCCAAATTCTGAAAGTTTTCCTTCATTATTTTCTCACACAAGTTTTCAATTTCTTGCTCATCATCTTCTCCTTCTGGCACCCCTATGATTTGGATGTTGGCATGTTCAAATTTGTCCTAGAGGTTCCTAAGCCTCTCCTCATTTTTTTCAATTCTTGTTTCCTCATTCTGTGCTGGTTGGCTGTTTTTTTCTTCCTTATGTTCCAAATCATTGGTTTGAACCCTGGTTTCCTTCCCTTCACCACTGGTTTTGTGTGGATTTTCTTTCGTTTCATTTAGCATAACCTTCACTTATTCCCTTATGCGTTTGCTATACTTAAGCATATCTGTCAAGCCTGTGAGTATCTTTATCACCAGTGTTTTGAACTCCATGTCTGTTAGGTTGACTATCTCCTCGTTGCTTAGTTCTCCCACTGGAACTTTGAACTGTTCCCCCCTTTTGGCCATACTTCTCTGTCTCCTCATCTTGACAGGCTCCTGTGTTTGTTTGCCTCTGTGTCTTAGGTCTATCCATTGCACCTGTTACATTGTAAGAGGTGGAGCCTTAGGGATTGATTCATCAGTACTGGTGAATCGTTTCACCACATTGTGGCACTGTATGTGGGGGAGGGGTATGAGAGGGAACAATGCTGCTTATTCAGCACTCACCCCTTTTCCAGGCACTTCTCCGACTTCCGTATGGGACTGGTGCCCCTCTAACTGTTGCCCTGGCTATCGTTCCCAGAGTGGGTGGGTCTGCGGATGCTCTAGGACCATGTGGGCCCTTCAAACAAGCAGACTCTGCTGAGAGCCCGGCAGTTTCTGCCTCCTCCCCAACCCCCACTGGTTTGCACAGTCAGAAGCAATGAGGCTTGATTTTCCGCTGGGACCATGAGCTGCTAGGTCTGGTCTGGTGCAGGCAGTGCTCCCCAGGTGTTCCTCTGGACTTTTTAAAACATGTGACTGCGCTTTCCGCCAACCTGCTGCTGCCGCCGCTGCTGTCACCACCACACCGCGTCCTCTCCGCCCTGGCTCTGCCCCTTCTACCTGTCTGGGTGAGTGTTTCTTCTTTCTTTCTTTGTTTGTTGGACTTCCATGCTGCTTGATTTTCTGGAACTTCCGGTTGTCTCTAATTTTGAGGTAGTTGTGTTCCTTCTTAGTTGTGGAGGGAGATGCAGTGTGTTTGTCTAGGCCTCCATCTTGGCTGGAAGTCCAAGATGGTCTTTCAATGTTTAGTCAATAATATTAACCAGACTTGAACTGTGTATGGGCTCTGTGTGCCTTGGTGGGTGAGGAGAACAGGCCTGGTCCTGCCCTTGGGGAGCTTTTTTCCTGTCCCCTGAAAGCTGGTGCTTGTGAATCAGAAGAACTTGGTCAAAAGGTCATTTCCAGAGACCTGGGTTAAGGTTGGGCAACAGGAGGTCTGGGCTGTTACATCTATAACGCCAATGGACAGAGAGGGTCTCACAGGAAAAGTCCGGCAGTTTCTGGCACAGGGTCCAGCAATTCCATTCCCAGACATGCGCTCAAGAGGAAGGAAAACATGACCACAAAAAACTTTTACACACACGTTCACAGAAGCATTACTCGTAACAGCCAAAAGGTAGAAACAACTCAAGCGTCCCTCAGTGGAGGACTGTATAAATGAGGCCTAGCCACACAATGGAATATTATTCGGCCAGAAAGAGAATGAAGCACTCATACCTGCTACTGTATGGATGAGTCTTGGAAACATTACGATGCCTGATAGTGGTGGGGCTTCAGCAGACACGAGTCTCTTTTCCCTTCCCTGCTCTGTGAGTATCAAAATCCCAGCAGATGTACCAAGGGCCACAGGGTTGTGCTTCTGCTTGGAGGTGGGGAACAGGTGTAAGACGGCGTTTCTGAAAGGGAGGAAGCAGGTGACCGTGTCTCGTGGCCGACAATGTTGGGCAGTGCTTGAGTAGGAGGTCACTCGGTGTCCTGAGGCATCTGTCAGTGTGTGTGTGAGTCTGGCCAAGACCTACCCCGCTCCCCACCAGGGTATCTGGGATGGTCATTTTTCTATGACCATTTTTGGGGAAGTACTTGAGCCTGTTATCATCTGTCATCAAGTGTTGATAGTTTGTCAAGGCCCCGGAGCCTGACCCTTTTGTCCAGGGTGCATGCAGCGGTCACACCTGAGGTGTGATCTTTTCTGATCCAATCTGAGGTCCCACTGTGTTGACCTTGCCTCTGCCTGCCTGTCCCTCAGGCTGCCCCTCCTTTCAGCCAGTGTGTCTCGCAAAGTGCTCCAAGGTCACTTGGGCTTGGAGATGAGGTTGTGGTGAAGCTGGGAAGCTCTCTTGAGAGTCTGGGAGCAGGCCAGTGAGGCCCTGCGGCTCCGAGTCGCCCTGTGCCGTGGACGGAGTAAGCCCTGGCCACCCCCAAGGGAGGGGCTTTACCCTCTTGGAGCCTGGGACAGAAGTCCGACAGCAGGAGGTCCTTGGCTCTGACACAGGGTCCCCCCCAAACACCCACCTTGGCTTCTCCAAGGCCACTTGATAGCTGGGCCACTTGACTTTCTGAGGACCCAGCTCTTCATCTGTGAAATGGGGTAATGATGACTATTTCCTGAATTATAGTCAGGTTTAAATGAGACAAGCTTTATAAAAATGCCTAGCAGAGTGGCACAGAGGAGATAGATGCTCCTTCAAACTTCTCATCCTCATCCTCATCCCCATCACTATCAAAGAAGCAGCGCCAGGTAGTCAGTCCCTTCCAGCTCACTCAGGTGACAGGTCCCCCCTTGGCAGAGGGCGGCGTATGGTGTCCATTTCCTGTTTCCTGGAATCGGGCAATGGCCTTGCCTCCACATTTTGGCAAGAAAACTGAGTTATGTGCAAATGACTTAGCGGGGCCCCAGTTTCCCTGCGAGGGTGCAACAGGGGTTAGGTTTCAGCCCAGATCGCTCGGAGCACTTGTCTCTTTCCTGTCCCTGGCGAGTCCTTGCCTTCCCCTGAGACGGGCTGGCACCGTTTCAGCAGGAGACCTGGCAGGGCGTTAATGAGGGGCCTGTTTAAAAACCTCACCCCAGACACCACCTAATGTATTCATGCCATAGGTCATTGGCTAGGCGCCCTAATTACCAGGATCTGCCTGTGGGTGCCAGTCTGAGGGGGGCGTGCGCCTGTGAAGATGCTCTGTCAGCCTCGGCAGGGAGCTCCCAGGCTGCTGGCCAAGCAGAGGGCAGGGGCCTGGCAGCCAGTCCCTGGGGCCAGTGAGAAGTGGCCCATGTGGCATGGTGGCATGCATTAGGATGACAAACGGGCTGGGGACAGAGAGTGGGGAGGGGAGACAAAGCCCGAGACGGAAACGGGTAGCACAGGCAAGGGGCGGAGGAGGGGATGCCTCCCTGGACCACAGGGGGAGTGAGAGGTGATGCCCTGGGGTGGCTGATGTGCCCCGAGGGAGAGGCCCTGCATCATTTGTCCTTGAGGCACATGGTGCTGGTGCTGCTGTGGGGGGGGGCATGCAGAGAATGAGGTTCTTTCCAGAAGCAGGCAGACTTCCAGGGACCGGCTCTTCATCCCATCCATGGTGCCCTGGAGGGCAGAGCAAAGTCTTCCCTGGAGCAGGCAGAGCACCTAGGCTTGGGCTGGGGGCTGGGACACTGCAGGGAGGTAGGGGAGACGGACAGAGCCCCCCACCCCCACCCCGTGCTGGAGGATCTCCTTTTGTCTCTCTTGGGAGGCTGTTCTCTGCCCTAGGGCAGCGGGAAGACCAGGGAGCCGATGGCCCGGTTCACGTCCAGCCCAGGAGGAAGGGCACTTGGAGGACACATGTGGCCCCCTGGCTCTGCCCCCATCCTGGCCTCCCTCACTGGTCCCCTCACGGGCTTCCTGGGGTCGGTGAGCACGTTAGTTGTCCCAGGGGCTGCCCAAAGGAAGGTGAGGGGCAGGCATTCCGCCCACACCCTGTGTTCTGCCGACTGTGGCGCCGGTCACAGATCCCACCAGGAGGGTGGGAAGGGATGTTAGGGGACCCAGGACCTCTCCCTGCCCTGAGCCTCGTGGTAGGATTGGTGTAGACACTGTCCCCAAGCCCCTGTCCCTCCGACCTCACAGCCCTGTGTCCCAGGGCCTAAGCCCTCCCTGGGCACTGCATGTCTTGCAGTCTGCCACCAAGTTCCTGGTCAAGACGTTGGAGGTCAGCAAAGAGGCAGGGTCGGGGGAGCCCACGGGCTTCGCAGGGAGACAGGCGCACCTCACTTCCAGGCCCTCGAGAAAGGGCTGCTTTGTAAGCGTTCAGCCGTGAGGGCCTGGACTTGGCGCCTGGGCCTCTCTGAGCCTCACTCTCCTCTTCTGTCAAACGGGGTGACCCTCCCCAGTGAAGCTCGTTGGAGTCTCACTGCAGCAACCAGAGAGCACAGCCTGGTGCTGGGCGGTGCCCGGTCCCTGGGGTGGTCGCTCTCCGCGGGAACACAGGACCCCGCGTGTGAGGGCGTGGGCTGGGTGTTTAGGGCAGAAAGAAGCCCGTAGAGTTGGGGCTCCCACCCCCCAATTTTTCAGGACCTCAAACAGTTAAATCATGCATTAACTGATTCGATGCATTCCCCCCCGCCCCCCCGCAGGTAGGCTCCCAAGTTCCCCATTGGAAGTGGTGCATCCTTCTGTCTTTTCAGGAAGAGCTGGGAGCCCCTCCAACCCCTCAGCCCTTTGTAGGAGGATGAGGGGATCCTCCCCTTCTTTGGAGGTGCCTGTCTTCCTCTCCCCCAAACAAGGATATTCAGGAGAGCCGACAGGTCCTGGGCAGGGTCTCCCTCAGGCAGGGCTCACAGGACAGGATCTCTGCTGCTCCCTTCTTCCCCCAGCTCGCAGTCCATCTCTGGGCAGAACTGTTCCCCATGGAGGGAAAGCAGACCCGGGTGGCAGCCGCAGACCCGGGTGGCAATCACAGGCCCCCCAGCGGCCATTCACAAAGCTTTGTTCCTTGTGCCACCCACAAGCCTGTTCCCAGTCTCTTCTGCTTCCGACCTGGGTGGGGGGTGGGCTGAGCGATGTGGCTAACAACCTGGGCCTGATTTTAAGTTATGATGTTTAGTATAGAACTTGGTGACTCTGTGTTTCCTTGTGAATTGTTTTAAATCCACCTCTGAAAGGGCAGGATATAGACAAATACGTGATTCTTTTCGGGGGAGGGTGGTAAATGCGGGGGGGGGGATGAATTTTATTGTTTCATATTATTCTGCTTTGTAATAAGGGTTAAATGTTAAATCTCGACATGAGATTTAGTTGTTCTCTATAGAAACAACCTGAAACAATTAGACATCTCTGCCGGGGCTCCCCGAAGTTCTTCAAGGCTTTGTCGTCAGGCCTCTGACTATTTTATAAATAAACTCACAGACCAGGGAGAATCCTTTGTCAGAAGACATGCCTCCCTCTTCAGTTAAGAAAATAGGATCGTCTTGAGGAGGGTAGAAAGGACATTGGCTATGGAGCAGCAGCGGCCCCTGCCCAGCCCCTAAGGGGTTGGGCCTCGGCTTCCCCAGCTGAGAAATGACCTGGCTGAATGAGGCAACCTGAAAGGTCCTTCGCAGTCGATCTTTCCCAGGTCTCTGCGCATGTGAGTCAGAGCGGCGGCTGGCGGCGGTGCCATGGCCGTGAAGTCCCTGGGTGAGACTTGACGCTTGCCTGCCCCACGGACGTGTCTGCCTGCTGGGAAGAAGCCTTTGTGCAGAGATTCTCAAAATCCTTTGAGAATAAGCCCTCTTCTTATCTGGCGGTGCATTAGGGATAAGATGACTATTATTTCTTGTCTTGGCTTCAAAAGGAGAATTCCGACTTGCAGGGACAACAGAAATGCATGTGAAATTAGAGAGAAGAAAGGGAGAGTTGGGCTCAGCTATTTTGGGTATTTTCCATCGTTCAGATTGTTTGGGAAATAGGAAAGGCACGTGGTGTGCTTCAAAAACCCTTCAGGAAATTATTAAAAACTCTGAATTCCTGTATAATCACCGAATCTCCTAAAGTGCACAAATTATACACATGGTGAATGGGACTAAATTTATTATGAGGAACTCTTATGAAATGAACTAAAAGTTGGACATCCTTTGTGGTGGTGCTAAATGAGATTTTAAAGGAGAAATCTTTTAAATAGATGCTTCTATACTATACGCAAAGGGAAAAAACTATAGATTGTTGGGATTTTTTTTCTTTTTATTTGTATTGAAAAAAATATAACAGCAATATTAAAAAAATGTGAAAGAAATCCCTTAAGTTCGAATACCCAACTCTTCCAATAGTTATTTTCATTTTTCTGTTTTATTCTAATACTTGTCTGTGAGCATACATATTTTATAATACTCTAAACACAGTGTACATACTATTTTGTCTTAATCTGTTCCTCTTAACATTATACCATAAACATCTTCCTGGTGGTATGAACTCTTCATCACCACATTGTTCAAAGCTGTGTAATATTCTGACCAGTGGAAATCTACCAGTTGAGGTAACCACTTCCGAGAGTCGAACATTCGGGTGCTTGCCCCTCCATTTTCCTTGCTGCTGACCCTTCCCACCCCCTCACCTCTCGGGGTAACCCCAGGCTGGGGCTCACTGACTCGGGGCATTTTGAAGGCTGTGGACAGCTGTTGGCTTTTGCCAGTCCGGAAGTAGCCCATTGTCACGATGCCCTACTGTACCAGGTTTCAGCTCAATCTCACTAGCGTTGCATGGGATGATCTAAAATATTTTTCCCTCACCAATTGCCATAACATGCTCTGTTGTGAATGTGATTATTAGCAAGAATGGCCATTTTGGGAGGGTTTATTGTCTGTATATCCTTGTTCTTTGTTCCTCCTCTCTGAGGAGTAGCTGCAGGACTAACAAAACAGGCACCAGAGGTGTGGGAATAGCAGCAGTGGTAGCAGTAACAGCAGTAACAGTAGAACAAAAATAGTAGCGTAATATTTGTGGCGGGAGTAGTAGCCATTGAGGTAGTTGTAGAGATAGCAGCAGCACTGATGGAGTACTGGTAGTACTGATGGCGGCAGCAGTGATGGAGTACTGGTAGTACTGAGGGCAGCTGCAGTGATGGGAGTACTGGTAGTACTAATGGCGGCAGCAGTGATGGAGTACTGGTAGTACTGAGGGCAGCTGCAGTGATGGAAGTACTGGTAGTACTGATGGCGGCAGCAGTGATGGCAGTACTGGTAGTACTAATGGCGGCAGCAGTGATGGAGTACTGGTAGTACTGATGGCAGCTGCAGTGATGGGAGTACTGGTAGTACTGATGGCAGCTGCAGTGATGGGAGTACTGGTAGTACTGAGGGCAGCTGCAGTGATGGGAGTACTGGTAGTACTGATGGCGGCAGCAGTGATGGCGGTAACAGCAGGGGTGACAGCAACCAGAGCAGCAGCAGGGGCAGCAGTGGCCGTGGGAACGGCAGCTGTAGAGGGCGTGGTGGTAGCAGCAGCAGTAATGCAGTCACGGCGGTAGTAACAGTGGCGGCATACTAAGGGGAGCAGGAGCAGTGTTAGTGCTTGTGCTAGTGTTAGCGCGGTGGTATTAATGGCACTTGTAGCCACAGGAGTGGCAGTAGCATCAATAGTGGTTATTAGTAGTGACGGCAGCCACCACCATCGAGGGCTTGGTAGTCGCAGTAGAAAAAGCCACTCTATATCGAATGGGGCCGGTACCAGGCACTTAGCCCATCCCACAGCTCTGAGGTTTCCTCTGCCCTCCTTTTACGGATGAGGAAACAGAGGGGACTGCTTGCCCGAGGACGTCCGGCGGAGGGCTGACTCCCACTTGGCGGTGGTGTATCCTGGCCATCCTGTCTTCCGGAGGAGCCCACATATCCCACGCCCCAGGTGGGGATTCACCCACGATCATCTGTGGAGGAGGTTGGGGACCTGCAGATGAGTGACAAGGGGCCCCTGCCTTACAGCAGCACACCTCCCTTCCGATTATGCAGACTGAGCCATTCACAGAGAAGTGGATGGGCGGGTTCCGGTCCCCAGGAAGGGCCACCACACATGGAGGGACACGGTGGTGGCATCGGTGGGGGAAGGCAGCAGGAAATGTGCCCTGAGGCCTGTCAGAGCCTGGTGAACAAAGTCAGGGCGAGGAGTAGGGCCTGCCGCAGCGAGGAGTAGGGTCTGCTGGGGCGAGGAGAAGGGTCTGCTGGCCAGGCAGCTGAGAGGTGAGCCCCTGCAGGGACCCTGGGTGGAGGGCTTGGAGGGCAGAGGCTGATTCAGAAATTAGGGGCTGATCCTGCAGCAGCAGTGGGCTACCTGCCCCACTCTGGTGGTTGCATAATGAGGCACAGTCCCTTCCCCTGCGTTTGGGTTTGGTTTTCATCCATCCTGTATTTCCCCTTAGAACCCAGCTCCGGGTTACGCAGAGGCAGCCACTTCCCAGGCGGACGAGTAAATCCTCGAGGTGGTCAGAGCAATCTTCACAAAGCAGGTCTGACCCCACCAGGCCCTGCGCACACCTGCTCAGCTCCTCGGTGCTCCTGGGACCGGGTGCAAGCACCGTCCCCAGCCTGCAGGGCCCACGGCATGGTCCTGGCCCCCACATCGCCCGGTGAGGCGCTGGCTGGGAGCCTGGAGGCCGTGCGCTGAAGAGGCTACGCTCAGGGTGCTGAGGCCGGCTGGCTGGATGAAAGTCCCTACTCTGTCACTCTCTAGCCATGTGGCCACTGGACGTCTCGGCACCCTGTTGCCTCAGCTCCGTGAAGGTAAAAATTGCATGTGCTTCTAGAGTTAAACAAGCAAACGCATGCAGGGCATTGTCCCTGGCATGGTGTGCTGCCTGCTCTGGGTATTCTCTGCACAACTGTTCCCTCGTCCAGGGGCCCTGCAGGAATCAGTCTTTGTGAGAAAGTGACCCAAAACGCCACTCACACAGTCAGGATCACGTCGCTGCGGTCCAGACCGGTGGCGTGGCCCCGTGGCACACAACGGGCGGCCTGGTGATGTTCATCCCTCTGATGACGACAGAGAAACACCCGAACGTTTTCCATTCCTGGAAAAAAAAAGTAAGAAAGAAAGGAAGGCAAACTCACGTAAGAAAAGAGCAACACCGGGCTCGTCTCAGTTTATCGGAAACCTTTTCATATTTTCAGTTTTAATGAGATGTGATGGAAGCTGACATTTTTGCAAGCGCCGAGAACTCACGTCACTTTGAAAACTTGCAAGTTGATCTGAAGAAGCACCAAGAGGTAGCCAAGACTCGTTCTGCTCACAGATGGTGGGGGGTTAGGTGCCAGTTTGCCAAAAAGCTTGGAATCGGCAGACGGCAGAGGGCAGCTGGCTGAGGCCACCCATGGGCAGGCAGGACGGGCTGCCTGGCAGGAGGGCTTCGAGGCCTTGGCCACACCACACCTGGCCCAGGGGAGGGGCTGCCAGGCCCAGGAGGCCTCTGAGCCTGGGCCTCGCTTGGCCTCATCCTGGGGCTCGGGTCTGAGGGCGGGGCTGGCTCCAGGGGCTGCAGATCTTGCTTGTCCTTGGCAGACACAAGGCCCAGAGCACAGGCTGAGCCCCGTCTTGGCTGCCACGTGGCTGTGTGGCTTTGGGTAAATCACTCACCTCTTGGGCCTGGGTTTCATCACTGAGAGAGCAAGGCAAAGAAAACTGGTAAGGGGTGGTAGGAGCAGCTACCTTGTGGGTTATTATAAGGAATCACAAGGCCACATGAGAGAGCCTGTTTAAACAATAAAGTCTAGTTGTTCTACAATGCCCCCAAAAGGGGTAGACATGGGGGTGTAAAGGCATGTGGGGAAAATAAGGAGTTCATAATTAATCACAGAATTTATTCAACAGACCTCTTTTTAGCTATTCCAGATGTGGGCTGAGCCGAGAGCTGGAGCTGTAAGGGTGAATACCCTCCAGGAGTTTTGAGACCTGCTCCTCAATAGAGCAGGAGAAGGGGTGATGGGACTGCTCCTCAGAGAAGAGGGGGCCATGAATGAAGGTCGATGAGGGGCAAGGCATTCAGGCAGAAGTCCCGGGGCCAGAAGGGGCCAGGCCTTTGGGGAAAATAGCCCCTGAGCCATCCATGTGACAGGAGCTCAAGGGTGGCCTGAGGGCTGGGAAGGAGGTCAAGTAGAACCTGCATAGTGACTTCTGAACACACCAGGAGCTATGGTTTTGTGAGCCATTCTCTGCATTTCTGGTCATTTCAGTGTGTTAGGCGATTGAGCCATCCTTGCATGGCTTTGCATATCCTTGGGTCTTTGCACATTCTTCCTCATGTCCAGGGGCTGAGTGTCTGCCCCAGACCAGACTTAGGGGCCACAGGTGGCTCAGAGATGGTGTCCTGTCTCTTCAGGAGCGTGAGTTGTCAAGGACAGAGACCAGCTCCTCTCATGAGCAAGTCCTGGCTCCCTGAAGAGGGGACGTGCAGCTCCCCTCACTGCAGAGCTCTGAGAGGTGCAGGGACCGGCTGGATGGCTTCATCTCGTCCTCTGATGCTACAGGACTCTGCTCATCAGGTAGTGCCTTGCCTCTTCTTCTCCTGCACGCTCAAGAGGCCTTCGGAGTCACGGTGGTGCAGCAATGTTGGTTTGTCTGTGTGTGCTAATGAGTGCACTCCTCCCGAAAGTCAGCTCCAAGCGGGAGCTCAGGTCTGGGCCGTGGTCAGTCAGCTGCTGCAGGACAGATGTCTTTTCACTGGGAGCCAGGGGGTCTGATTCTGTGAGGCTTTCCCAGGGCACCCCCACCTCTGACGGGACACTCAACATCCCAGGTGTGAAGTTATGAAAGGCCACTGCTCATTCAAACCCAATTTTAAATCTCTTTTTTGCCACCTCCAACCTTTGTGTCCTTGGACAAGTCAGCTGACCTCTCGGTGCCTTCTGAGACATTAATGTTACCTTGTGCTGCTACCAAAAGGGCGGGTGAACTGAGATCAGACAAGGAGAGGTGATGCCCGACTTGCAAGTCCTGGAATGTAGGAAATACTTGGAGCATCTTTGTTGAATCTAAATCCTAAGACGTGCCCACACCCGATGGGGGCGGGGTAGGGGGAGAATAAATTCAGCAGGGGGAGCAGTGGGTTATCAGCTAATCAGACACATGAGCTATAAACGCCAGCTTGTCTACACGAGGGTGTAAGTGCACACCCCTCCCTCCTCTCCTCTTGTTAAAAGTTTCCCCCAAACCAACCCTCCATAAAGGCAACTCTTTTGAAGTTCAAAGGAACATTGAGTAAGAACCGTATCAACCAGCCTGCTGCCTACTACGAATAGTAACTAATATGTATTGAGCACTTGCGGGGGGCCGGGCGCTGTGTGAGGCTCTCTCCTAACATCACCCCATTTGATGCCCACCCCAGCCCTCTGAGGTAGGTGTTAGGTCCGGAGAGAATGAGAGGAGAAATGACAGGAACGCAGGCCATGACTTTATAAAGGATTTATTTGGCCAGCTGTGACAGCGGGCTGAGACCCTGAGGTGTCAGCAGTGAACAAAAGAAAGGGGATAAGAGGGGGAGGGAGGTGAAGGGACTCTCTGTAGATGGCTTTGGGGGAGTTGGCTCTGAGGACAGAGGGGCTTACCAACACAGAAAACTTACTAAACTCTTGCTGGCAGGCTAAGATATCTTGGAAGGACACAGGCCATTACTAACCTCAGCAGCTATGGAGGGCGTAGCAGATGTAATGGGGCTTGCGGACATCACACGAGAGTGTCCAGAACCCAGGTCTTAGGCCTAGAGTAGGCACCATGATCTCCACCCGACGCAGGCAACGGAGCCTGCCTGGCCTCACGGGCTTCGTGACTGACAGCCCAGGGCCACCAGCTGAGATGGCCTCCCAAAGGCCGAAACCCTCCCGCAGCCCAACTTGGCCGGGCTCTCTCGCGCGGGGGAGAGATACATTCAACCCCTTCCTGCCTCTTCCACTTCCCGTTTCACAGCCGCGATTCCGCCTTGCGCGTAAAATCTACCAGCCCTCCTGGCCCCCTTCCCTCCTCTGGGCACACGGCACAGGCTGTCGGCGTGTGTATCTAAATAAACACCCATTATCCGGCCCCCTTGCAGACTGACTTTAAACATTTGGCTCCCACGGGGGCTTGCAAGCCCTTCACCTTGCCTCCAACATGCGTTAAACACCCCCTTTAGGCGTCTAAGAAAACCAGAGCGGCTGGCGTCTATGCTCACGCACAGCTTTGTGCAAACCTGTTAGCCTGAAATAGCCTGTATTGCGATTTTGCTCATCAAGCTGTGAGTGTTTCTAGGCCAGGGTGAGGGGATGACGTCTGTTGTCTCCTCTGTACTGGGCTCTGGGCTACATGCGTTACCTACCTTGATGTATTCTTTATAAGAGGCCCAGGCAAAGTATTAATGGCCCCCATTATAGGGAACTGAAAGGGGGCGCATTTTCTCAGGTCATGGGATTTCTGTGCTCTTCCCACTATGCCAGAGAGATCATACCCTGTTCGGTCCCATCTCTCTGGGGCCCCACAGAGGGCCTGGCACAGCTTTTCCACAAATGTTTGTTGAGTGACTAACTGACTGAATAAAGGAATGAATAAGTGTAAAATTTCCAAGAGAAACAGGGGGCTGGGGCTGCCTGGAATGATTTAGGCATCTCACTGAGAAGCACGAACCGGATGAGAAGAATGCTAGCTAACACAGTTGTTACATCTGTCAGACATGGATTACACTTTGCAAAGCACTGGAACACAGTAATAACAATAACAGGGCTTAAAATCCTGCCAAAGGCATTTTCCACAAATCACCTTTTGTTTCTTCTGACTCTGCATAAATGGAGTTTGTTGCATCTGTGAAGTCAGGCCAACTGCTTCTTGTAGTCTGTTAACGGAGGGGGAGATTTTCCATGTGTTTTGAATTATTTGAATCATTCATCAACAAACAAATGCCACGTCTACACCGAAAAGTTCTTCTTTGCACCGTTTAATTTACCAACCTGGTAAGTCTGACATTTTAAACCAACATTTGATCATCCGGCAGGAATTGCCCCTAGTTTTCACTGGCTTTTCCCCTTTGATAATGGTCTCCAAGAGAAGTTTCTAGAAGTTTCTTGGTAGAAGAAAGTTTAAAGTCATCACCCAGTCACCCTGTTTTAAAGAAGACATCCCATTTCCCAGAGGAAAAGTGGCCAATCTCACACCAGAGCCCACGTCCGGTCACCCCACGTTCTCAGCTTGGATGGAAGCTAAGTGGGTCAGTCTCAGAGTCACCATGCAATGGTGTGCCCTGCTGTTCTGGGTCCCTGAGGGTCCCCTCTTCGTAGCAGAGTTGGTTTCAAAGTATTTAAATGCACGGACCGAGAGCTATAATTGGTCGTTAAAACTGATGATGCGCCATGTTCCCGTATTGCCCCTCCTAGAGATTTACCTCAAGAGAACAATCAGAAAGGTGGATAAAGGTTCCTGCACCAAGATGTTCCTGACTGCATCATTTATACCAGAAAAAAGAAAAAAGGAAAAAGCAAACAAGCTAGCAAAGGAACATCCACAGGCTGAACTAGTAGGCTGTTTTGAAGACTAATGACTTTGGGACATGTTCAGGATAAATATTAAGTGAAGAGAAGGCAAAAACATGTGGATAGCATGATCTCAGACATGTAAGATAATGCAACATACACAGAAAACAGACTGAAAGGAAATGCACTAAGATGTTAGTAGAGGTGATTCATTCCATGATCATGCATGATATTCATGGTCCCCCTGGTAATATACCAGGCATTGGTCATGTGAAATACAGTGGGGTCTTGCCTTCGTGGTCCTCATGGCTAGGGGTAGGAGTGTACAAAGCTGCAGTATTAAAAAAGAATCATGAAGATAAACTTACAATTGCAAACTGCGATTATTGCTGTTAAGGAGTTTATCTCTGAAGGGTGGGATTCTGTATGACGGGTATGCTCTTTTTGTTTTATGTTTATTTTTATTTTTTGTTTGTCCCAACTTTTCTTTAGGTCTTCCATTTCCTACTGTGGGTCTGCTTTGACTTTATCATTAGAAACACAAAGGGCTTCAAACACATGAACACAAAACCTCAAGTAGTTCCTACAAGACCAGTACTGACAATAGATCCCTGGAGACAGAGCTGCAGGTGAGACCCTCAGGAGCTGCGTGGAACACCTGTTGGAGGGGACACCTATCTTCAGAGCCACTGTGGATGCATCAGTTTCCTGTTGCTGCTGTAACAAAAATAACCGTCAACCGAGTGACTGAAAACACCGCCAATTTATTCTCTTTCAGTTTGGGAGGCCACAAGGCTGAAATTCATTTCCTGGTGTTGATGGGACCATTTCCTTCTGCGACTCTACAGGACAATCGGTTTCTGATGGCTGTATGCAACCCTGGGCTCATGGCTCCTCCCTCCAGGTCCGAAGTGCATGTCTGCTCCCCTTGTCACATGGCCTCTTTCTCTCCTATCGTCAGGTCTCCCTCGGCCATCCCTGTAAAAGGACCCTTGTGATTACACTCAGGGCCCACCCGAATGATCCAGGTTCATGTCCCGATCTTAAGATCCTTAACTTAATCACGGCTGCAAAGTCCTTTTGCCATATAAGGCAACATTCCTGGGTTCTAAGAATTAAAACCTGGATCTCTTTGGGGGCCCGTTATTCATCTGGCCCCAGTGGCTTACCCAATATTTGTAGCTTTATTGGATGTTAAACTTAGCCAGTCTTCAAACGGCCCTTGCTTAAGGCGTGCGCTTCCCGAGAAAAAAGAACGGAGTGCCGGACAATGTATTTGCCCCATGAGCTCTTTGGTGGCTGCCCTCGTACCCCACCGGATCTGCTCTGTTGTTGTAAAGAATTTGCTTGGCAGTTTGCTTCAGAAACGAGAGGGCCGGCTGAGTACACAGATGAAAAGAGAGGGGGGCAGCGCGAGCGGGGTTGAGGGTACAGCAGTGAGCAAATGCCTGCATTTCACACATGCCGTCCAGCTGAAATGTTGACATGGAGCATTGTGTTTGTTCCTGGCAGAGGTCTCTTCAAGTGGCGTATCTCATGGGTGTCATTGGGTGTTATTGTTGCCTTGCTAAATATTCATGGGTGAACCTGCAGAATAAATTCTCCTGCACACTGACAGAGGGCAGGTGAGGCCTGTCCTTGAGAGTCTCATCTGCATCCTCATTTCTGAAAGACTGTCTGTTCGGGTTTGTGCACGTGTGTGTGTGCGCACAAACCCACGAGCGTGGGCAGTACGGACTTGGTTAATTTCAGCAGAAGAATCCCATTTCCACAGTATTGAAGAGGCCTCTCCCCAGGGGGGGCCCTGAGTGGCTGCTGGCGAGAGAGGAATGGCTTTGAGGAAAATGCTGTCTTGTTTCCAAACTGGTGTCTTTGGGCCCATGAGTGGGCTGGGGCTTGTCTGGCCGGAGATGGGCAGGTTCCAAGGATGAATGTGGTAGAGAAGAGCACACAGGACACATGCCTGTGCACACACATGCACACACACGCACGGAGAAGAGCTGCTTTTGGCTTAGGACAGAGTCCTTGGGGCCAGTGCTGGGCCTGAGTGCTTCTGGGGGGAGAGGGAGAGAGTCAGGTGGGGAGACTATGAGGACACTGGGTGACGGGCCTAGGAGATGCAGAGAGGACAGACACTCTGCTGAGATGCCACCTTCCCTCGGACACCGACTCTGACGCTTTGTCTTTTCCTTCACCGGGCCTAGCCAGTGGCCCAGTGCTATGAACCGAACTGTGTCCCCCCAAATTAGTATGTTGTAGCCCTCTGTGATGGTTCTGGGAGAAGGGGTCGCTGGGAGATATTTGGGGCAAGAGGAGGTCATGAGAGTGGCCTCCCCTCCTTCCTTGTCTCTTTTCCTTAACGGGACATGGGTTTATTCTGCAACAGCCCAGACATGGGCCATGCAGTCTTCTGGGGGTGCTGAGGTGAGTAAGAGCAGACCTTGCCTTCAAGAGCTGGGAATCTGGAGGGAGTCGGGTGACCAGCTGTCGGGGTGGCCTGGGGCTGATGGGTTTCCTGGGGCGAGAGGCTTTTAGTGCTAAAACCAGGAAAGTCCTGGGCCAATCAGAATGCTGGTCACTGTGAAAGGGACTGGTGATGCTGTGTACGAAGGCCAAGAGAGATGTGTGCAACCTCAGAACAAATCAGTTAATTACATGGAGGGAAATCAAGTAAGGCTTCATGGAAGAGACAACACATACTGGTAATAACAATAACAGCCAAAGCTTGTGTCTATGTGCTTCGTAAGTGTTATCCTGTGTCATACTCATGACTTACCTCTGAGGCAGGGATTGTTATTGTCGCTGTTTTATAGACGAAGAAACAGAGGCATAGAGAAATCGAGGGAGTGGTCTAACAGCACCCAGCTGGCTCATGGGGAGGCTGGGATCCAATCAGCATCGGACCCGCAAGGTCTTAGGGGATGAGCAGGCGTGTGATGGGTGGGAATGGCGGGAGGCAGTCCAGACAGGGGCACTGGGATAAGAGCTGGGCTTGCTGGGAGAGCTGAAGGGAATCTGGTCTGGCTGCGTGAGTCCCTGGGTGAGGGCTCTGGGGGCAGGTGGGGGGGGGGTCTGTGTGCCACGGCAGAGCGGAGGTCTCTGCAGGGACCAGCCTCTCACTGGCGTGGTTTCCTCAGGACCCCGGGAGGGGCAGTGGGGGTGCTATATGAGAGCCCTGTGCCCTCCTGTTGGGTCACGGATGCACGTAGGGTGCCCCAGAGGTGGTCTGTTGGGCATTTAGTTTTTCTTCTAAGAGATAAAGTTCTGGGAGACCCCACATCTGACCCATCTCTAGGTATTCCTGAAAGGCCACTCAGGGCCATGCCGGGACTTGGAACTACATGAGAAAACGGCTTTCCTGTCCCGGGGGCCTCTCCTGTCTGGGTGCTCAGAGAGGGGCTCAGATCTCCTCCCAGCAAAAGGGACAAAGAGCTGGTGTCCACTGTGGGGGCGGAGGGTGACAGGTGTCTGTGGGCCTGTGGGGCTGCTCCCCCACCTCTTCACCACGGCTCTGGGGGATGATGGGCCTGGGCCACTGCCACGTCCCCAAAGTCCATTCAAGGCTTGTCACAAGCAGGGGCTCAGCAAACTGTAGGTCTCGTCGAAAGAGCCCAGACTCCCCAGTGTCCGCAAACCACGTGGCATCTTAAAGGCCTCTCCTGGCATCTAACGTTACAAGTCGTTCATTCGCTCAGCCGGAAAGGATTCCTCCCAGGTAATGGAGTAGGCTTCATTTCCTCTCTCGATTCTAGTTTCCTCTTAACGGAAGGAATTTTCCCAAGCCCGCGGCCAGGCGTCCTATAGCCCAGAAGCCTCTCTGGCTGGGTGGGTCCTCTTCATGCCCTGCTCCGCTTCCTGCCCCTTGAGACTCCCTGGATCCTGAGCACCCACCTGCAGCTGTCTGCTCATGTCAGACAGGGTCTGAGCCCCTCGATAGCGAGGGGGGCGGGGCTCCGTTAGGCCTGGTTCTCACGCATGGGAACGTGACTCGGTTTTCAGTGCTCATTCATGGATTGAACATACGAAGGAGGGGTTGGATGCATACTACAGTCTGACCTTCACAGCACGACAACCACGTGCCACACCAGCGATGCCCTGGTAGAGGGTGGGCCCTTGCCCTGTCTCCAGAACACAGACGCCTTCCAGTGCGTTCAGAGATGCGCCACTATGGGCTTTGCATTTAGATGTGTGACTTTCACAGGGAAATTCTGTTAGTAAACAGGACGCTCTTCCTCCATGTCCGGCGTTGCTGTGGTGGGGTGGGGGAGGGGTTCCGGGTCATTTTTTTCTGGATCTCATCTGCTTTAATGGCTTCTCCTTCTGTCTGTCTCCCCAAAGAAGCTATGGACCAAGGATGACAGGAGAAATTGAGCTGAAATTCTTCTGGCCTCTGCTTCTGGATGCTGCCTTTCCAGGTCGCCAGGGTCAGGAATGCAACCCTCCACGTGTTTAATTTTCCCCTGGGTGAACCACGTGGGTGCTTGCTCGAGGTACTCAGCCACAGCTGGTGACTGACTGGCTGACCAGAGAGCAGATAATATAATAGATCAGAAAGGGAAAGTCATTTGCCCCCCAACTTGTAACTCATATGAAGGACCAATCAATTATTCAGGAGCTGGACATCCGATTAGGGACCTGTTTGGACCTTCAGCTTGGACTCCTTCATCCTGTGGCCTGACAGGGTGGATTAGAACCCCTGCAAGAGGAGGGAAAATGCGTCTGGGGGTGGCGCGTCCCAGCTCTGTGTCACGGGGGTCCTGGGGCCCAGGAGTCCCAGGTCTGCTCCACGCTTGCTGAACTCTCTTGGACAAGCCGTCTCACCTCTTCCAGCCTTGTTCTTCTTATCTGTTTATTTCCGTATCTGAGTATAAAACCCACCCTGCCTAACTCACAGTCTGGCGGGGTGGGGAACTCGGGGGTCTATAAAGCGTGTCTGACTTGGAGCAAGTGGCGGTGTGTTTCACCAGCCAAAAGCTCGGCAGGAGAGGAAGTGGAGCCCATTAGCTTTAGTGGGTTTTCTGTGGCTTCCATTTGTCTGCCAACCCATTTGGCCAGAGCTTGGGAATCTGGCCTGGATGGTGCCAGGCTGTGCTCAATGAGACTGGATGCTGTGTCCATACCCGCGGGTCACTGCATAGCCATCAACCCTCCGCTGGTGTCTTCTGTGCCTGAACCCTTCCTCGCCTGCTCTGCGCCAAGCTGTGTCAGGTGGAAGCATATGACATGGTGCATTAGTTCCCTGGGGCTGCTATAACAAATCGCTACAAATTTACTGGCTTTAAATAACACAAAATTATACTCTCTTAGTGTTCTGGAAGTCAGGAACTGGGTACAGCCTGGAAATCAAGGTTCCTATTGGAGGCTCTAGCGAGAATAATTACCTGCCTTTTCCAATGTCTAGAAAGCGCCTGAATTCCTCGGCTCGTGGCCCCTTCTTTTATCCTCAAACCAGGTGTGTTCTATTTTCGGATCTCTCTCTGATCTGTCATCACATCGTCTTCTCCTATCTCTCTCCTGTGACCCTCTGCCTCTGTCTCTAAGGACACTTGTGGTTACCTTTAGGGCCCACCTAGATAATCCGGGATCATCTCTGCACCTCAAAGTTCTTAATGCCATCTGCAAAGTTTCTTTTGCCAGGCAGGGATTAGGACGTGGACATCTTTGGCGCCTTTCTTTAGCCCATCACACATGTTCTCTGCCCTCAAGGTGGGCAGCACCCTGACATTTCAGCTCTTGGTGGCCCCAGTCACCCCTCGTTCCAGCACGCCTCTTGGCAATACCCACTCCACAGAAAAGGAGCATGGCAGGACTGGACTTAGACTGCTGCCCTAGTTAGCAGGAAAAAAGGAACTGTGCTCCTGAGGGGCAGTGGCAAGATATTGTTAAGTTATTTAGCAGTGTGTGCTTTAGAAGGCCATCACATAAAGCAGCAAATTATAAACACCAACTTCCACAATAAGGTAATAAAATAAATAGTACATTAATGAGGTGCCGAGCTCCGGAGTCTGAGTGCATGACAGTCATGGAGGCCTGCCGGGCAGGAGACCATAAAGCTGTGGGCACTAAGTGAAAATGACATGCGATGGGGCCAGCCGGGTCTCCTGCCAGCCTGGCTCACAGGTGCCCACAGTCCGATGACAGGGTAGGGGTCGCCACCAGCTCTGAGATGGTTGGACTGCGTCTCCCTAGAGCCCATGGGGGGTTTTCTGTGAAGTGGGAACCTCGAAGCTTCTCCTGTCTGTTGCCTGACCTTTGGGGTGACCTCTGTGCTTAGAAGTGCCGCGTGGTGGTTGCACAGGCTCTGAGTCGCAACAGCCTGGGTTCGAATCCTGGCTCTGCCACTTGCTAAGCCTGGGTCTCCTCCTTTAGAAATGGGACGATGCTAACAGTCCCCATCTCGGGGCTCTGTGGCCAGGTCAAATGGGAGCGCATGCCTGAAGCGCCGAGAGTGTCAGGCTCGGAGGATGACGGTCACCTCTGTTTTTAGCTGTCATTGTTGTGACAGGCTGAATGATGGCTTCCAAGGATATCCAGGCCCTGATCCTCAGAATCTTTCAAAGAGGACATTGCAGATGTGATCAAGTTAGGGGTCTGGAGGTGGGTAGATGATCCTGGATTATCTGGGTGGGCCCTAAAAGTAATCATGGGTGTCCTTACAGAGTGAGGCGGAGGGGGAAGACACACAGAAGAAGGCAACGTGACAGCTCACGTGAGATGCTATGACACTGGCTGTGAAGATGGGCAAAGGCCAGGAGCTGAGGAGTGTCAGGAAGGGGCCAGGCAGTGAACCACCCCGCCCCCGCCCCCGGGCCTCCACAGAGACCGGGCCCTGCTGACGTCCGATTTTTGCCCACCGGCACCGACATTGGCATTCTGACCTCCAGAACAGGAAGAGAATAAGGGTATGTGGTTTTAAGTCACTGGTTTTGTGGTAACTTGTATGATAGCCACAGGAAACTAATACAATCACCATTCACGGCCCGGTTCCTGTGTGGGGTAGACAAGAATGTGTCAGGAGGGGTCGGTGTGCTTCCCTCGCTACTTCTGGCTCACGGAGCTGCACATTCAGCTGACTGAGTACCTACTACGTTCCAGGTACTGTTACTCGGAGTCAGATGTACAAAAATAAGGCACAGCTGTGTACAGTCTATTACAAGCAGAAAATACCCCCAGAGTGTCAGGAAAGTGGATTGTCTGGGCTCTGAAATTACAGCCCGAATTATAATCTGAGCTCTAATTAGCTGTGTGTCTCTGCGTAAAGTGTTTTGTCTCCCAGGCTGGGTCTTCAAAGTGGGATTACTAATAGTATTTCCCTTGTGTGGTTGCTGTGGGGATTAAGTGAGCAAAGACACAAGAAGATTTTAGAACAGTATCTGAAAGATACATTACTAAGCATTAGTCATTATTATGAGAGCACCATACAAGAAGACTACGTTTCAGTGACTTCAGGAATGTCCTCTCTGCATTCCAGAGTGTGCAAAGGCCCTGGGGCAGGAAAGCAGGTATGAATTCAAGAAGCTAGGCACAGGCCAGAGCAGGAGAGAAGCTGTCAGGTGAGGATGTGGAGCGGGCTCAGGCTATATGAAGTAAGTTCTTGGAGGTCACTATGGCAGTTTGATCCGTATCCTTAGAACTGGGGGAAGATTTGCAATGGCTTTTAGGCGAGAGAGTTATATGATTTGCATCTTTGAAAGATTACTCAGATGGCTGAGTGCAGACTGGGACAGAGGAGGCTCAGAGAGGGTATGGGAAGATCCGAGAAAGTGCTTTTGCCACGTGTAGGGGGGCCAGTCAGGAAGACTTTACTGAGAAAGGGACCGGTATCTTGGATCAGGATCAAGACAATGAAGAAGCTGCAGGGAAGTCAGAGTCAGGTGAGGGAAAAGAAACAGCTTTTCCAGTGTTCCAGTTGCGTGGAGGAGCCGATATGCACGGAGCGGAGTGGAAGACGGGGCTGGAAGCAGGTGGAAAAGGCAGGAGGGGTCACGTGGTGAAAGGAATGGGAGGTAAGGGCAGGTGTCAGAAGGGCCCTTCCTGTCCAGGTCGGCCATGCACCAGGGTGCAGGCTGTTCGCTGCATTAGGGTAGCCCCGGTGGGCGGTGGTGAGGCTGCCGAGAGGGCGTGACATCCAGCCTGTGTTCGTATCCGCCCAGAGAGAGGGTCATCCTCTGCTCCTGTCCACAAATACGCCCTATTGGTTCTGTGGCCCCGCCCTGGTACGGCCCGCGCACCTCATCTCAGGGACGCGACAGCACCGAGCGGGGCTTCAGCACCCGTGGTGGGGCAGACAGCGGGGTAGAGTTCACGGGCTGAGGGATCTCCAGCGGGTCTTGGACCCTCTGAGCCTCGCTTCCCTCATCTGTAAAGGGGACCAACACACTCTCAACTGCCTTGCTCACCCGCGTCCCAGGGTCTGGAAAGAGCACAGGGGGACAGAGAACAGCCACCTCTTGGTGAACCACAGCGCCCCGGACAGCAGGAGGCGCTGTCTGCGCGCGCGGTCCCTGTGCGTCTCATCCCAGCTCTGGTAAAGGGGAGCACGCGTCCTGACCTCTGCAAGACAAACGCCTCTTCGACAGCCAGGTCACCGAGAGGCCTTCCCAGGCCACCGGGGTCCTCTGACACTGATTCCCTGAACATGGCCGTCAGCCCAAGTCACACTTCGCTCCCTTCTTACCTGGTGTTCGTTTGTCTGACCATGTGCGACTGGAAATTATGTCTCTTCTGCCTGTGCCACGTGTATCTCCGGCGTCTCGCCTGGAGTATGTTAAGTGCTTGATACATATTTGCTGAGTGAATTGAAAGCATGAATAGATTTCGTGTTCCTGGCGACCCCCTTCCACCCAGTGGGGAATCTCTCTCATGCACACCCACATGCAAACACTCACCGGGGCCCACACACACACAGCAGCCATGCTGAGGCTCGCCGGAATCGCTGTGGGGAGGGCGCCACCTCTTGCTTCTAGAAAGGGGCAGAGAAATGGAGGGGACAGCGGAGAGGAGGAGAGAAAAGGACACCTGAGGACTTTGGTAACTGCTAAACTGTTGTATAATCATATTCTAAGGCATAAATCACCTTTATTAGTGGTCTTCTTATCTGGGTACATCGAGCTCTGAAAACATCTCTAAGAGCCATTCAAAAGGGGCAGAAAATGTTAGTGTATTCAAGGGAATTTCAGGGTTATACCATGAAAAGGAAGAATGACACAGACAATACAGTCAGTAACTTAAAATAAGGAAATGAGGTAACTTGTATGGCTTACTTTGTTTTGTCTTTTTAAAAGGAGAAGAAACCCCTTCACTGGCACTTTCTTTCCTTCTTTTAAAAGAAGATAGGAAAAGTACAACTGTTTCTATTCACCACGAACCTCATCAGCTATTCTTGGCATCAGAAAGTTATTATGGCTCCAGATCAGGGAGGATGCAAAATGTAAGAAACAAGTTTGACATTTATTGAGCATGTGCTATGCTCCAGACAGTGTAAAAAGGGCTTCACTTATTTATTTCTCTCTGGAACTCTGGGAACAATCTTATGCAGTAGGTGGCCTTAGGAAGCACATTTTAGAGATGAAGTATCGCAAAGTGTAAATATTTTAGCACTGCCTTACTCTAGGGACAGCTTGACCCAGGGTAAGAAAACAGGACCTTTGGTTTGGACCCATCTGAGCAGGACCAACCAACCAGCAGGAACAGCTGGAAGAGACCGAAGCAGGAAGCCGGTGGGGGGTGGGGTGCGGTTAACAAGGGCGGTTAATGAGGAGGGGCGGTTCACTGAGATCGGGCCCACCGCCATCTTCTGGCGGGTACAGTCCCCCCAAGAACCCACTCTCCAGACCAGCTGGGAGCCACCTTTGTGACATCACGTGGCCCACGGAGTACTGTGACATCAGCAGCTGGTTGCCCCACGACCGAGGCTAGCATTTTGAGGTTTCTCTGCTGTGGCCAAGAGCACTTGTGCCTCTGGCGTTCCGTGGTAGAACGCTGGGTAACCAATGTGTCGTGATCCAGCCCCATGGCTGATCTGAATTGTGATAAGATGGAGGAGGTCAGCCTGGCCCCCTCAGAGGGCACCGCAGCAGCAGGAGCGGTCAAAGCCGACAGAGCCCTGCAGGTAGCTGCACGTCCCAGCGAGGCTGCGCGGGGGCCCAGGGCCCGAGCCCAGAGCCACGATCCAGGCCCTGAAGAGAACGTCCTTCTGAATCTGCCGTTCGCAAGAAGGCTTTGGAGGCTCGTGGAGGACGACGCCTTCCCGTCTGTGCGCTGGAGTGGCAACGGAGACGCCGTGGTCATCGAGCAAGACCGTTTCCAGAGAGAGATTCTCCGCCGCGACGGCGCAGAAAGAGTCTTCGAGTCAGACAGCCTGAAGACCTTCATCCGCCTGATGAACCTGTACGGGTTCAGCAAGATTCGCCCAAGAGACTCATTTGCTTGCATTCTGAGACAGCCCAGATTCATGATCTACCGGAACCCCAAGTTTCAAAGAAGCAAGCCTTGGCTCATTGACGACATCAAGCAGAAACCCAACTGGATGTCTACGGCTGCCTGGGCGGACACCAGCCCGCCGCGAGCGAAGAGGACGAGGCGGGACTCCTCTGATTCCGACACCGAACGTGCCGAGGGGTCCGCTCCCGAAGCCCGGAAGACCGCCCCGTGCTCAGGTCTGCAGGGAGGCTACTGCGAGCAATGTGGCCGAGGGCTTGAGGGCGTACCCACCACCGCCCCCTTAGCTGAGGTTCCTGCCAGGACCTCCGCCATAGAACAGCTGCTCCAGAGATTCTCAGATCACCCGCTGTTCAATGTACTGACATGTGAGTACAACACCTCTCACTCCCGCGTGGCGGCCGCCGCCGCTCAAAACACCAGCTCCGGGGACCCCAACCAGGACGACCAGGAAGGCTCCTCAGAAAAGCTGTGTGCGTTCTGTGCGAGCCTTAAGGACAATCCAATCCCCTGAGCGCTCAGGTGACTTTGGGACCATGAGTCCATTGGTGGCTTTAATAAAGAAAAAAAGAACTCCATTGTAAGCAATAAACAAGCCAATGAAAAAAAGTTTAAGCGTTTTGCCTACATTGATTCCAAAATTTTATCCCATTTTTACTTACCTTTAAAGCCAGGCCTCATAAATAGTTTCCAATATAGGTGGTTAAACCTTTCTTAAGATGACACATATTTGAAACTGCCATTTCCACATCTGTAGCTTTTCTAGAGGGGAAGCCTACTTGAATTTGTAACTGATCCATTGACTTGTTTTGGTGGAGATTATGGGGGACGATTAGAAAAACTTCCTTTTCCGTTTTAATAGCTTTCTACTGACGTCAATGCGGAGCCAAAATTCTGTCTTAGGATGAGGAACTGAAACCCCGAACTGATTACTGAAGGTAGCTGCTTCAGTCTCTCATGCCAGTGAAGAGCTTTTCTACTGAGTGTAGGAACAGACAAATCTCTAGTGTGGTCTGAGTTGCTGCTTCAAGACCTGGGTGGTTACCAATTGTGCCCTGAAACTAGAGGAAAATGTGCATGTGGAGTCAGGAGGGGAGATGGGGGGCAGGGGCGGAGACAGCAGGGAGGGAACACAGGGCCAGGACAAGTCCAGGAGCCGGGTTCTCCTGACATGTTCCTTGCTTATGAAAGTGCATGGGGGAGGGCAGACTGAAAGAGCCAATTCAGAAACTCCTGCGGTAAGCACTCACCAGTACACAGGTAAACTACAATACCCAGGTTTTGGTGACTTTTCTCTGATGGGTGACGTCTGCAGCGCGGTGAGTAAATAGAAGTTTGCCCTGCCATGTAGGTTGCTAAAAATGTTTATGACTCCTAATAGCTCATGGGCAAGACCTCTAATACAAATCCTTCTACACAGTGAAGGGCAGGGGTGGGGGGCAGACTTTCTTCCTGAGCCTTGGCTGAAGTCGCCTGTAGCTGAAAACAACGAGCATATCACACAGGCACATCTTGGTGTGGGGAAAAGCAAGGGTCTGCACTAAGATTACCCTACCCAGCGATCAAAGGCCAGATAAAGAGCTCCCCAGACAACAAGAAGCTAAAGGAATGCCCAGCGGTTTGTATATGTATCATTCACTCGGTGCCAAGCACGGTTCTTAGTGCTCACTTGGAATTAACCCATTTCACCCTCTAGGGGAGCAGAGTGAGTCCTCAGTCCCTGAGTCCTGCTCAGAAAGATTCAGAACCGAGAACTCCAGTTGCAAGAGGAAGCTTCTTCAGCAAACAAAGCAAAAACAATGCAGTGGTTCGGGCGCTCAAAGCGCTGCCCCCGGGCTTGGCCAGGGCTCCTTTCTAATCCAGGAGGTTAAGGATTTCCTTCTTTCAGCTGACCTATCAGGCCTGTCCTGGGTCTTTTTTCCTTGTTGGGGAGCTACAGGAGGCTTGCCGCCGGCCCCTGGTCCTGCTCTAAAGGGCTCTAAACCAGTGTTCCCCAACACTTTTGGCACCGGGAACCAGTTTCATGGAAGAAACTGGGGTGGGGGAGGCAGGAGGCAGAGCTCAGGTGCTAATAGCAGCGAGGCTTCTCTTGGTCACCCACCACTCACCTCCTGCTGTGCAGCCTGCCTCTTAACCTGCCAGGGACTCGTACTGGTCAGGGGGGAGGGTTGGGGACCCCTGGTCTAAACCTCATGATGTGCTAGGGGAGGGGAAGTCACCCTGGAGCAAGGTACTTGTTTTTCCAGTTTTGTTCATTGCTAGGTGAGACAGGAATAGCTTTACCTTTCTATGGGGACAGTGAGCCTGATGATGTGCTGTGGGTTTTTTTCACTGTGCCTATCATGTGGAAGGCGTGTATGTATGTGTGTCCTTTCTGTCCGTCCGTCCGTCCCTCCCTGTGCCTGGCTGGAGATGTGTCCTGTCTTATTGCCGAGTGAGCCGCTGCCCCCCCACCACTGTGGGCACAGCAGTGCCCACCTGGAGGCCGTCACGGCCCTCAGCGCCCCGCCCCCATCTCCGGCGCAGAGCCGTCCATATATGCAGCACTGACTACACTGTCATCTGGGGTTTCCTCTCCCCTGCGGTGCCCGTCAACGCGGGGTCCCTGCAATCCCAATGGCACAGACCACCGCCCCCTCTGGTTCTGTATACTTTTCCACATGCCAGCCACTGTCCCCATGTTTAGCCGCTCCTTGTCTCTAATCCCCCCCCGCAGAAAAGCAGGAGTGGGATTCTCTGTCCCCTCTATGGGCAGATGTATCTGTAGGCGGTGGGTGTGGGGCCAGTGTAGGGGTTCCTCAGGAGTGTCAGCGAACTTATAGAACTTGGGCGGAGGGGGGGGCCGGAGGCACCGAGAGGGGGAGAAGGAGGGTGCCAGCGGTGAGCGATGCTGCCCTCGTCGAAAAGCCCTTGTCGCCTTTCCTCCCGTCAGTAAGGACTGAGAGCAGGGACGCGGGCTCATCCTCCTCGGGGGCAGGAGCGGCAGGAGGAGGGCTGAGCGCTGGTAGGCGGTGCCGTGCTCGGGCTCGCGGGGCCTTGTGGAAGAGTCGGGGAGGAAGTGAGCCTGGGGATCTGGGGGGGTCCCCGCTCTCCCGATGCAGTGTCCCCACCACCATCAGGGGCTGCTCCGTTCTCAGAGACTCGTCCGTCCTTTTCCGGTCCTGACGCCGGAGACCTGCTACCTCCGCCCCACCCCGCACCCCGTCGCTCCCTTGATGCCTCCTGACTCGGCGGCAGGGGGGTCCCAGGGTGCAGCCGAGAGGCTGTCTCTTCGCCCTGGGGGGTAGGGGGGAGGAGAGCCCCAGCGGCGAGCCATCCGTGCGTCCTTTGCCTCTGGCAGCGGAGTCTGAGGACTGTCGTGTGTGAAGTGGGTACCTGTTTAAGAAGCGCGTGTCCTGGGTGTGCACAGAGCCTCGAGGCTACAACCGTACCCCCACCTGTGGAATAGGCAGCCGTGTGTGGGTTCCCTGTCCTGGGAAAGTCGGGGTGCTGATGAGGGAGTTGGTCACCGCAGTTGCACCCGGACTCGTGGAGAAGTCAGAGCACAAGAGTGCCGCCCCCCCCCCACCCTGTCGCGCTTGCTGGCCAGGCTGCGTGACCGCGCGTGTGTGTTTGCGTGCGCGAGTGTGTATGTGTGTGCGCGCGCGCGCGGGTGTGTATGTGTGTGTGTGTGTGTGCGCGCGCGCGGGTGTGTGTGGGGGGGGGCTTCCCATGGCTGCAGGTGTGCCTGCCTGCAGACCTCATGCGACTGCCTGCCGTCCTGGGGCTTCTTCCTGGTCCCTGCTAAGCGCCTGCTGCTTTGCCGAGTGGTGGCCTCAGACAGGTCTCCGTTCCTCACGTCTGTTGTTGTGTGAACGTGCTCTCAATGTTTCCGTATGTGTCTTTTCCTACATGAAGTTTCCGGGTGAGCAGTGAGCTCCAGGGGGGCATGTGTGCTTCTTCCAAGAATGTGTGTGTCGTGTGATGTGGCAGACGTCCGTGGCTGTCCCTGAAGATGCGCCCTGTCCCTGCTCACTGAGCGCCCCCTGTGCTCACTGCGGGTCTCCCACCGCACTTTTGGAAGAAGCCCTGGCGCGTCCAGCACCGCTCTCAGCCTTTCCCCTGGGGACCCGCCCCGCGGAGCCGCTCTTGACTCTGTGGCGCCGCGCCCCTGGGGTCTCCTTGCCGGTGCGCGCGTTCAGTGCCTGCTGCCCTCCGGCGGTCCCGATGCCGCCCCACCCCCACCCCGTGCGGCTCCAGAGGCCATCTGACCTCCTAGCTGAGACTGCCCATCCTGCTACCCCGCTTCTCTGTTCTTCTCGGCCCCGCCCCCCCGTGACCTCAGAGCTGGGACGTCCGGCGCGGGTGTGTGGCTCAGCAGGGGTGTCAGCCGGAAGTGTGTAGGTCCTCAAAGGTCTCAGGGATGACAGGGTCGCCGTTTGTTGTCGAGCTTCGGTGCTTTGGAGTGAGGAGGGGCTGCTGTGTGAGCAGTGGGGGAGTGGATGGTCCGGCAAGGCACTACAGGGCGCGGCAGTGTTGAGCGACGACACCCGGGGGGGGGCGCTGCTGGAGGGGGCGCATGGTGCGGATGCAAAGCTGGGGCTGGCACCTGAGGGCACTGTGCCGGGAGGTGGGCGCTGGCAGGGGGGTGTGTTGCCGAAATCGTCGCGGGAGGTTTTAGAAGCACGGCTTCCGATGCTTCTGAGGTGGCACGGGGAGGTGGGGCACCCCCGCAGGCTCGGTGGTGTTGGCTGAGGTTTGGGAGGGTGTGTGTTCAAGGGAGGCCGAGGTTTACCTGCCCGCGCGCCCACGCTCACCCCGTTCAGGAAGTGGACGACAGTGGGGAGGCTGGCTACCCAGGAGTGTGATGTAGGAGGTAGGGGACTCGGGTTTTCAGCGGAGTTTTATGGTCCTGCCACCTAGGCCCCAAAGTGGGGGGCTCCTGGCGTCTGTGCGATGGGCTTGCCCCGCGCCCTGTGACTGTCTGTGCACCTCAGGGCCTGGGAATGAGCCCAGTCTTCTCCAAAGCTTTCCCATGTTTAGTTGTGGGGGGGGCAGGCAGCAATTAGGCATCAGAGCTCTCACCTGTGCAGTGATTGTTCCCGAGCCTGCCTGACGTTTCGGCCCAGTTACCGAGTCCCGTGCCCTAAAGTCCCGTGTCGGCAGGGGAGGAGGTGTTTTGCAGGTCTGTGCTCCCGTAGCTAGGTCGTCAGTTATGCCGATGGTGCCCCCCCACCGCACGCCCAGTGCAGGGGGAGCGATGGGGGTGAGATTGTGGGGGCAGTGCCCCATTTCCCACGGGTGGCCAGCATCAGTCCTGCTCTATTTGGAGTGAAAGGTAGCAGTTCCTGCAAGCTGTGTCCTTTGGTTTTCAAAGTCGTGAGGGAGGGCACCCCTTCTAGACCTGAAGCAGCCTGTAGGTAGTGTGTGGAAGGAGGTTCCATGTGTTTGTGGGTGAAGAGTGTGGAGGGTAGGGTGCTGCAACATGGGAGAGGCTTCTCCATCCCAGAATATGTGGGTGGGCACTGTGGGGAGCAGTCCTCTGTGGGTGCATGGATGTCTGCTTTCCATCAGCGATCTGGTTTCTTTGACCTTCCTGCTGTGGAACTGCAGGGGTTCAGAAAGGGGGGGTGGCAGGGTTGCGTGGGCCTTTGTATCTGTGGTGGGACTTGAGGGCAGATGTGGGCTTACATGTCTGCAGCTGTGGTGTCGATGCTAGTGTCTTTCATTAAACCCGTGTATCTGGGGTGATGCTTCCTGTCATTTTTGGGAATTGAGCTTCTGAGGACGAGTCCTGTATGGGGCCCATCCTCAGTCCCTGCCCCTAAGTTTTATGCTTAGCCCATGTAATGAGCTGTCGTAGGGAGATGGGTGAAGATCTCCAGATTTTCCATAGTTTTTCTCTGTTGGAAGTGTCCACCCTCCCACTGTCCATCAGATCCTGGGGACCCTAAGGGAGTGGTGGTGTGGGGCAGATGGTGGCCTTAAAGCATGGGTAATGACCTTGTGTGGCCTAGGTCAGGATGCCATTTGTAGCCAGTGGCATGCTTGGTTTGTGAGGGCTGCCAGTGTTGGGCAGAGTCCCAATCTTGTTGTGGTCTCTGTGACAGATCTGGTGAGGGTCAGAAGTCACATCAGATGCCATAACCATTGCAGAGCAAGGGCGGGGACTGTCTCTTACATGTACCCTGTTAGGAGGAGGTTGGCTTCTCTGGAGGAAGGGAAGAGTGTCTTGTCCCGCCTGTGGAAAGCCTTCTTCTTTGCCTAACCGACTCACTTTGGGCTCAGAGGTGTTCCCTGGGCTTCCCTCCCTGGGGAGCATGCAGCACTGTCTGTCTAAGCTGTGGTGGTAGGGAATAGAAGAGGCCCATGTGAGGGTGCTGCCCACACCGATGTCACCGGTGAGTCTGGCTTCACTGTTGCGTCTCAGGAGGCAGAGATGCAGGTCGGCTTCTTACCGTGGGTCCCCATGTGGCCTTGGGTTGTGGCATTGCATGGTTACACTCCTGGGGAGCAGAAGGAGGAGCATCGGAGTTCAGTTACACAGCAGCCTGTTAGTGGGAGATGGTGGCTGCTCAGGAAGATGTGCGGTCGCTCGGCATTTGCCGGTACGAGGCCGCACTGTCGCGATAGGACACGTTAGCCTCGCTTTGACATGAAGGGGTTTTGGGGGTGTGAGGAGCCCCACAACAACTACTGCCCCTGAACACACTTTGAGGGGAGGTCCATGCAGTGTCCTGCCATTAATCATCACTGAGCATGGTGAGTTTCCTTAGTGCACAGCTTTCCTCCTGACTGTTGACTGCCATTGTCTTTAAAGGGACTGAAATAAGTCTCATTGTACCTATTCTCCCCTTCTTTAGGAAAGAGTGGCTGAGTGTTCTAGGAGGTCTCTAGGTCAGGTCTGTTCTGCTGGGCCTCACAGAGGAAGTCTCTGTCTGGGCTCTTGAGTCCCCCTTTCCCCAGTGCCCAGGGCACTTATCAGGCATCTGGCCTTGCTCCTCGTGTCTGCTTTTCTCAAGTCTCCAGGTCGGCTGTTGTGCTTTCAGGGTTCTCCTTGCTGAGCATTAGGGAAGGTGCCCCGATGTCCTTCCCTGCAGAGATGGCTGCGGGCAGCTCAGCCAGCCATGGATTTGGACCGGTGTTCTTGTGCCCCGTCCCCAGCCTCCAAAGTTGAACTCAGTCGCTCAGGGTTCTTGGAAAACACCTGGGACCCAGGCATGCCTCCTTCAGGCATGATGTTCCCATGTCAGTCTCTGTTCCCAAGTCCCCGAGGCATGGCTGGGTCATGCCATCTCATTTCCAGAGAGGTGGATTCCTTGTTCAGTCCCTCAGAAGTCCATGTTCCTGAGGGGTCAGGTAGTGAGAAATGGGGATGGGGGAAGGGTGAGCCTTTTTTTGCCCTCAGTGCTTGACATGGGAGGTATTTAGTCTCCTGGGGAAAGCCCTGTTCTGCATACAGAGTACAGACAGAGCGCTGTTTGTACACACAGACAGAGCTAGGTGTTCTGCTGCCACCATGCCCACCAGTCTCCCACAGACACGTGTCCCTATAGTCCCAGGTGTCCGGGTCGGAACCCATACTGCCTTGCACTGTCTACCAGGTGCATCGCTGGCCCAGGAACCCATGACCCATGCGAGGTCTCACTGGTCTCACACAGAAGCACAGATACTTACAGAGGCAAGGAGGGATTGGAAGAGAACAGTTCAGAGCAGATTACATTGTCATGTGAAGGAGACAGAGGCAGGCAAGGTTTCCTGTTCTCAAGCACAACAGTTTCACGGCCCTTCCACAATGTTGCCTGCTCCCCTGCAGCTATGACACAGTTCCTGTCCTTGCTGTTTTTTATGTGCTCTCAGCAATGGTGGTCAGAGTTGGTCTTTAACAGTTCAGTGTCCCTAGCTGCCCAGCAATGGGCAGAAACTCCTAGAAACAGTGTCACGTTAAGCTGTGGTTCTGTGTCCTTCCCTGAAGGAGGGATTGCGAAGACACTTCAAGAGTCTAGGCGCAACCTTCCCCAATATATCCATGAGCCTCCTGGTGGCCCTGTCCCCCTGGGCCAATGTCCCATATCTTCCATGTCTTGGGCTTTGTGGCCATCAGGTTAGAAGAGAAGGCCTTGTTGATGGCGCAGCGGAGCGATTGTTCTGTTGTTCACCTACCTTCTGTTCAGGGGCTCTAGTCTCCCAGGTCTCTGCACCTCAGAAAGAGTGCACGGGCTTGTCCTCTGTGCCGCTGGTCTGGGCCTGCCATGAGGGAAGTGTTGAGCGGAGACGGCCAGCCCTGCCTGTTTCTCACCTCGTACTTCTGTGCTACAAGGGAATCTGACCCAGAGATGTGGAGGCTCTCCCATCCCTGTGCTATGTGTAATAGGTTCCCCTGTGGCCCGCTTTCGGTTGCCAGCGTGATTTGCTCTGAGTTCCGTGCGGTGGGTGAGGTCCCATAGCATCCTCTCCATGGACACACAGAGTTGCTTCCTGGGCTGTGCTCATAGCCAGCCATGTCCCTTATGCAGGTAGCAGGGCACTGGGGAGGGCACAGGGATCTACCCCCTTGGGTCCATGCATGCCAAGAAGTTGGGGTGGCTGCCTGCACCATTTTTGGAGGGTCCTCCCTATGGGAGCAGTGGTTTCTGCCCCCCGACCAGAAAGCGGGGTGGATCCGCTCCTCCTACTGCGTGGGAGGAGCCCACCTTCAGAGGTACTTCGGAAACGGGGTGGTGGTCAGGTAGTCCCTCCCTCCCTTCGTCCCCCCCCCACCAACGGGGCGGTGCCACAGTGGCCCTTTCACTTACCCCAGGGGGTCCAGCATGGGAGGCACTCTTGTTACGGCTACATAGGCGAGATTGAACACTCTAAAGCGGTGTATAAAGTAAGCAAAGGATTTTTAATAATGGCCAGGAGTTGGGCAGACCCTGAGCAGGTCTCTAACATGCTCCAACCTACAATGGAGTCTAAACGCTGGGTTTTTATACTGGTGCAGTCTCTTTGTTTCTTCTTTGGCGGGAAACAGCCTTAGGAAAAGGGGGCTGGGCAGGACTGCAGGGATGTCTTGGCAGTAACAGGAACAGAAATTCGCAAGGCTAAAGGTTATCTTCGACGGCAGCATAGCTCTTCAGCCAGGGACGAACTCCCTGTGAAGCAATTTATTTTCAAAGGGCTAGACATTCTGCAAAGCACAACCTTCACAAATGTTATAAACCAGACACGAGCAAGCAAATGGGAGGTGATAGAGGCTGAGGTGCTTTTAGCTTGTAAATCACTAATTGCTATAACACTCCTTCTTATATTCCTTTTTCCAAGGCCTTTTAGCAAGTCCTTGCTACTTCTTACAAAGAACATTTAAAGCCCTTACATACTTACATATTGAAACTTTTTACAGGGACTGTTTGGCGCCCCTACACTCTCACCCCAGGGGGGAGGGCTTGGCACCATGGATGCCGATTCCATTTCCCCGTCCCTGCTATGCCCCCCGGGGGTTGTTGCAGTTGCAGTTCTGTGTTCCATCTCCTCTCTTTCCCTCCCGTCCTGTGCTTTCCAGTCAGAGACACGGTTTGGGGCCAGCCTCTCTCTCTCTCTCTCTCTCTCTCTCTCTCTCTCTCTCTCTCTCTCTCTCTCTCTCTCTCTCTCTGCCACGAAGAGATTGTCCATCTCCAGCTAGGACCTATGGAGCCACTCCAGCAGCGCATCCAGGGATGGGAGAACTTCCCATCTACACAGCTGCAGGCAACATCGTTTCCCTCTCGCAGGGATCCAGGGACTTGGAGAGACATTCTCAGGCCGCCGTTCCTTACAGCCCTGACACATGCAGACCAAACGGCATCCGAGGGAAGTATCCACGCATCCGTATGTGTAGGGTGGCAGCATCACACATACACCCTCCCCCAAAATATGGCCTTGCTCCCTGGAGGGGCCTGCCTGGCCCCACACTCGGGGATCCAGAGTTGCAGGCCCACAGCCTCAGCCAGTCCTCCACAGCCCACGGCCCGCTGTGTGCATTGGTCTTACTGGGCTACAGTCCTCCCGGTCACCAGTGTCTCCGTGGAAGCTGCCTGAAAAGCAGCGGTGTTAAGTCCCGAGTTTGGGGAAAGGGCACAGAATGGTTCCCCTATTGGCATTAGGAATTCAGAGTTCCTAGGAGGTTCCTGCCCTGTAGTCTAACTTCTTAGAAAAGACCTGCAGGTGTCCAGTCCCACTAACTGTGCGAGCCCAGCCCTGCCTGTTTCCCGAAGCTCCCGTGATCGTCACCGTCCCTGTGAGAAGCAGGCTCCGGGGGTCCGCGTTCCAGGTCCGAGTTCTGCATCCAGGTTTCATCCCGGCACCTGTCCCTGCAGGTGCCGCCTGCGTCTCCGCGTCCTCCTCGCTGTGCCTCCAGAGCTGCTTCCCATGATGGCAGTCTTCTGCCTGTCCCTGGGAGCCTTCCCATAGATCGTGGTGGCGAATGTCACATATCTGTCCTGGGAAGCATGTTGTAGTCGTGGGCTGCTGCCACCATCTTGTGGCGATTCTGGTAATAGCACCTTAGTGTCGGTCAGCGGGAGGTCTTGTGGTGTTTGCTTGGCAGTCAGTGGCTATTAGTTTTGATGTGTTGGTCCTGCGTGTTCTTGCCTCCGGACGGACTTCCTGGAGGTGGTCCATCGTTTCAGAGGCAGGTGGGCTCTGTCCCTGATGAGATGAGGCAGGGGTGCTGTGGCATTCATGGTCATGCCGTTTTGTCTGTGTCTCTGTGTCTCCTGCATGCAGTGTGTGCTGCCTTAGCATGTCTCTGGTGTGCAGTGGGCTGTTTAATGGCTGTACATGTCTATGTCTTAGAAGCCACTTTCAAAGACAGCAGACAGAAGGAAGTGGGGTTCTGTGAAGACACAGAGAGGCTGTCTGTGAGTCCTCAGTCTCAGAGTGTGCACAGTGATGGCATCCTTGTTAGCCATTTCCCTGAATTCTGGATGGATGTTGTTCTTGAACATGCGAGTTTCCTGATTGTGCCATCGTGCCCTGGCTTTGCTGGGCCAGGAATGCACAGTGTGCCTAGGGTTCGGTTTTCAGAGTAGGTGTCTTCCTTCTGGGTGTGATTGGGGGCGATGAAAAGAGGTGTCCGGTCTAGGGGCCTGCTCTGTTTTCCCGCTGTGTGACTTAACCTGTGAGGTCAGCAGATATTCTGTCTCCTGGCTGCTGTCCCCTGAGCCTTGTCATCTGAGGAGCTGCAGCCTATTATGTGAAGGGTGGCCCATAACCCCTGTTCACTCCCTGTGACTATGTTCCTGCTGTGGTAAGGCAGGTGATCTTTCAGGTCCAGGATTCAAGGTGCTGCCGTGCTGGTATTCTGATGGGCTGTTCCTGATGGAGGGCATGGTTTTCCTTTCCCAGAAGCACTGACCTTTCTGCTCTGTGCCCTCACTCCCCTGGGTGGTTAGCCTTAGCAGCTCTGGTGCTCATTGGCCTCCACATTGGTGTTCTCCCCATGCAGTTGACGCCTGCCCCTCACCGGCCCTCATGGCCTTCTGTGATGTCCTGTTGGGGTTGGGCATCTCCTACAGCTTGAGGATCTCCGGTTCTGTGGGTTTGTCCCCTGTGACACCACTCTTGTCACTGCTGAGTGTGGCTGCTTTGTCTGCCAGAGCTTGTGTGTTTCTTCCTGTGTGTTGTTGGCTTGGTTCTGGAGAGAGTCGTAGAGGGTAAAAAAGGGGCAGGCACATCCATTTCTAGTTCCCTGCCATGTACCCTGTATTGGCCATAGGTGCTGCACCCAGCCTCAGCATGCGTCCTGGCCTGGAATCGTGCTGGTGCCTGTGTGGCTTGCAGGATGGGTCTGGTTCCACTGATAGTCGCCAGTCTGGCCTGGGCTTGCAAGGTGACGAGGTGCTGTCGATCCCTTTCCCGCGAAGCGCCCATGTTCCTTAGGAGTTCTGGCAACGTCTACGTGCTGCCATCTTGTGGCCATTTCTGGGAACTGCATGTCCTCGCAGGGAGCCGGGCTGATGTGTTATCTGTGCTGACTGGCTTTAGAGCCTTCCGTCATTCAGATGCCAGCTGATTTTGGAGGTCTCTCGCAAGTGCATGTTGTAAGTGACAGGGAAACTGAATTTCTGCTCTTCCTCTGTAGCTGGCTTGGCTCTGATGGGCCGTGCCAGTGCCAAGCGCTATCTGTGTGACTGGCTTGGAGGCTGTCATGGAAGTAGCTTCCCTGTTCCCTCTGTGCTTGCGCAAATGCTGCCGAGGTCTCCTCTGGTTGGAGGCTTTGGTACTGTGGGATTGCGTGGTCGGGCACTCGACATGGTTTCAGTCTCTGCTGAAAATGACAGCCGTGCCCTCTGCCGCAATTCCTGTGTCTTGTTTCTTTACCCTCGTTCAGTTCCGCAGATGGAGGGACTGAAGGTGAGGGAGATGGAGAGGGAGGGCAAAAGATAGCAAGAGGAGCAGCTTTGCAAGACTCCTTATTGTTCTTCCCTACTATGTGACTTATGCTTTGACTAGTAAATGTGCTCTTGATAGGAATAGAGCCGGTGTCCCATCCCCGGGACTGGCACTTGTTCCCCGCTGCTACAGCGGCCAGAACTGATCTTGTGTGGTTCCTTTCCGGTAGGATGAGATTGACCCTTTCGCAAAGCCCAGTGCGCTGATGGCTTCCAAGTGCGACTGCTGCTGCCATCTTGTGGGCACTTCGGGGGATTGCATCTCAGGGGCAGAGAACGGGAAAGCTCGGGAGCTGCCGCGCCTTGGCTTCAGTGCTGGGGAGGGCTTCCTGCTGTCCCGTAGTTGTGCCTTTCGATCCTACATTTGCCCCCAAGTTGAGCAGTCGGACAGACATTTTGGCTATTTCAGCTCATGAGGCTGCAGTGCTGCGTGCCTCCATTTCCTGACGTTCCGTGTACTTTGGGTCGGTGCTTACAAGGAAAGCTGGGTATGGCGCTCCGCGTCCTGTTCTATGCAGGGCTGCTCTCTTCGTTTTTTTGGGAACAGGCCTTATGGGCAGCGGCATGGAGAGGAAAATGAAAGGTGTCTCTGTTAGTTCATCTTCTCTGTACAGCTTTCCTTTCTTCCTTTTGACAGAGATCGGATGGGAGGGGAGAGGGGAGGGGGACAGTCCCTGATAGCGCTTCTCTTCTGTGTACCGGCCAATGGGGGCCTGTGCTGCCACACTGCTCGTTGCCCTTTTGGGGAACAGGATCGCAGGCTCTGCAGTTCACTGCCCGTGGCTGGCTCCATAGATCTGCCCCTGCCTGGGCTGCCCCTGCCCCGTCCAGGACTGCTGCCTATTGCCCCAAGGCAAGCCGTGGTCCAGAGCCTGAGCTACACAGTGTGGTCTGTGCTGCCGTCTTGTGGCCGTCTCTCGGTACTACACCTCCGTTCAGGCCAACGGGCACGCTGGTTGACTGCGGGAGCTTGACTGCCGGGTCCCTTCCGCACTCCGTCTCTCCAGCATCTGCTTGCTGTGGCGTTCATTGACTGCCTTTCCCCGGAACTGCAAAGGGTTTGTGCTTTGCACCTTTCCAGTTCCCGCTTCTTCAGTCTCGGGTGCCATGACTGCAGGAAACCTTGTGTGTCTGCCTTCAGAGCAGCCGTAATGGCTGACGGAGGCTTTGCTCCGGTTTGGACACAACGGTCCCTTTGCTTTGCTGCCTCATCCAGCTTTGGGGCTGTGTGCCTGCGCTGTACTGCATTCAGTGCTGTTGTGGTGGCTGCTGAGCACGAGAGCTGTGTGTGTCACCCTGCTCTTCCTCTGTGTCACTTTACTTCCCTTTCTCAGAGAGGGCGGGGTGGGTAACAATACTGGGACAGGTGTTAGTGCCCTGTTGTCCCTCCTGCACCCACAAAAGGGTCTCTGCATCACAAGCCTGAGCTGCTTGACCAGTGTGGGGATCCAGCCAGCAGTCCTTGCTTCACGGGCAGGTTCTCAACCCACTGAGCTGTAGACAGCTGGCTTGGTGGTGTGTGCTGACATCATGGGGCAGCCAGGGTTTTCCCGAAGCAGGACTTTGCTATGTGTGTGTTTGCTGCCGTCCTGTGGACATTTCTGGGACTTGCATCTTAGTGCAGTTTACGAGGTCCACTGCTTTACTATGGGGACACCTCTGTCTCTCATGTGACAGAGTTCTGTCATCCTGGCACGTGACCGTTGTTCCTGTGCCCGATGACTGCATGTCCTAGATACCCATGAAGGAGGTCTTGGTGTGCATTTCCTGTCCTGTCTGTCTTTGTTGCTTTGAGAACAGGAAGTGCTTCATTTCAGTGGAAAAAGCGGTGCTCTCTTTTGAGGTTTGCCTCCCTGTGGTTCGGGTGGTCGATCTGTTGTTGGTCGCTGTGATTTCTCCTGATTCCGTAGGCTCTGGTGCCATGTGGTTTCTCTTCTGTGGTAGAAGCTGGAGGTGTTCAAGGGCAAACAGAGGTCAGTTGCAGCTGGTTTTGGAGTCTTTGTTTTGTGGTGGGTGGTTTTTCTTCAGTCTGCTCACTTGAATTGTCATCTGCAGAGAATCCCTTTGAAAGAGATTCCGGCTATTTTACCCTGCAACACTTGCATGAAAATAATAACCACCTCAGTCTTTTCTTGAATTCTCCCGTTCTAGCCTTATTTCCAGTCGGGTCAGATTTCATCATGTTCACAACCTCAATAGAGTTTAACATGATCAGATTTCTCAAAGAGTACCCATGGGCAAATTCCAATGTTGAGGATCAGTTTTCCTTAAGTTTTAATGAGAAACCCATGCAAGAATGTCTTTTATAATGAGATTTATTGGCAAAATAAGGTTGGTAGGATCCTGAGCCTAAACCATAGTGAACATTCAATGTAAAATTCAATAGCCTGTGGTTTCGGCCCAGAGAGTGACTCAGCAGTCCCTTGGTGCACATGCTGCCGGCACCACAGCCTCCCTATGGAATTGTATGATTATTAAATGGGCATGTGGCCAGGTCATTGCAGAATCCCTATTGGCAAAGGGCAGAGGAGAGTACTCTTCTGTTTAATAGATTGCTCCTTTCTTGGTTTCTTCTTTCCCAGAGGTAGCTACAAAAATTAAAACTTAAAAAATAAAAAAGGATGTAAGTGCCTTCATAGCACTCCCCCTTTTTAGTAGATTCCTTTTTTTGTTAGTTGGAAATCTGTTTTCTTTTGAATCTCTCAATGGCTCAGACCAATGTACTGTCCTTTACACTCATCCCTAAATATAGAGCCTGCTCTGAGCCCTTCCCATATCCCTGCATTTTGTGACTTGGTCTCTCTGGAGTATGATGTTCTCCAAAAGCCACTCATTTCACAATTGTTTCTGTCTGGGAGTATTTGGCTGCAGATCTATGAGGTTATCTGGCTTCGGTTAAAGATGAATTTTAGTTATTTCCTGACCATATTTCTAACCTCTCAGGGCTCCTCTGAGATTCCCTCTTGGCTGACTTTGAACTGCTTTGATTTCATCTCTGTGGATTTCTCACATAGACTCCTAGCATGTTCCATATTTAAAATGGATTTGTTCATTGAGACTGAACCTTTCCAAGGGACTGGTTAGTTCACTTGGTTTGAGTTTTGTTTTAATCAAGCAGAAATTGAGGATTCAGTCCCAGGAGGATTAGTTAGCTTTTCTGTACTCCAGGCCAAAGCCTGACTTGCCAGCCCCTGGAGGCAGACTGACTTGTAAAATCGGTCACAGACTTAGCCTTAGACCTTGGCCATTGACAGACCTCTGAAATATTTAGTTTGAAGCTTTCTCTTCCTTTCATTTTAGCCTCTAGACGCTTGAGCATCCAGGGAAGGAGAAGGTCAAGTATAAGTCTGAAGTTGTTGAGACCATTCCTGCCAACTAGAATTAAGAACATATCTACCTCTCTCAATATGAAAGGAGCCAAGTTTTTTAAAGATTTATTTATTTATTTTTAGAGAGAGGGAAAGGGAAGGAGAAAGAGAAAGAAAGAAACATCAATGTGAGAGAGAAACGTTAATTAGTTGCCTGTTCTACACGCCCCAACTGGGGAATGAACCCACAACCCAGCCATGTACCCTGACCAGCAATTGAACTGGTGACTTTGCATTCTGCAGGACGATGTCCAACCACCTGTTAATTCCTACTCAATACATATTTTCCTCTTGTGAAGATATCACTTTAACCCTAAATGAGTATGTAAAGTGTGACAGACCGACACTATATCAATTTTAATAATTGATACATGTAGTTATAGCTAAGTTTTTTGAAGTTCTTTAACTTTTCAGTTCATCTACAGCCTCAACTTTGTTCAAATTATTCTTGTACCTTTATGTTTTGTTTATAATACAGTCTTCTTGTGATTACATGGCAGTCTAATTTCCAGAATCAGGTGGAGAGTTATAGATTTTTATTTTTATGACAATTTAAAGAATTGAGCCTTTAAGCTCTTGTTAGGGTGGACTATATTTTTACAATATTGCATGTGTTTTTGTATCAGATATACAAGGTCTGTCCAGAAGGTATCCAGCATGTAATATGAAAAATAAAGACATTTACTGAACAAGCTACAATATACAAGAAACACGGTACATAGGACAATGGCGCCTCGGTCCCCTTCAAAGCAGGCACCTTGGGACCTCACACAGTTCTCCCAATCACCACCAGCTGCCCTGTCATATTTTCCTGAGTCTCATTGACGGTCTGAAATCTCTTTCCTTTCAAAGGTGATTTTAGGTTTGGGAAAAGCCAGAAGTCACAGGGCGCCAAATCTGGGCTGTTGGGGGGCTGGGTCACCTGGGTGATTTGGTGTTTCACCAAAAAACTCTGTATGAGATATGATGCATGAGCAGGTACATTGTTGTGATGAAGCTGCCAATCACCAGTTGCCCACAGCTGTGGCCTCTGAGTCATCTGAATGGTTTCCGGGGAGGAATGTTCAAGCTTAATGCAAAATTGGATGCAGATTCCTTGCTCTGCTCACTCAGTCATTTTGCATGTGATGGCCACACAGCACACATGCTCACTCAACAGTGTCTACCACCCCCACTGACTTGCACAGTGAAGTCATCATTGTTCACAAGCACATTCCAGTCCACTCTCCTTGGCTGCCAGGTTACATCGATACTGCACAAACCATTCTATTTATATTAACAATGGCTGGACTTTTTCTAGACAGGCTTCATATACATATACAGTTTTAAAAGCCAAATTTTTAAATTGTATCACAAACTCCCTGTGTCTGTTTATAATTTTCTTCCAAAAAAGTAATATGACTCTTTGGTACTTAAGTAAAAAAGTAGAAAAATCATTTGTGAAAACTTCAAAATAAGTATCTGCTATTTATGATAAACTTTCTCTCAATATTAGTACTTTTGACTCACTCCGTGTTCTATTGTTGTGGTGCTCATGAAGTTAAAGTTGAAGTGACGAGATCTGACTTAATCACAGCAGGCCCCCCCCCTTATTGATTCAATGAGTGTTCATGAGATCTGCATTTCAGCTTCTTACATTAGTCATGGTCTATGGCATTGAGGTGAAATGACAGTTTGCAACCAGAGTTTGCTCCAGGTTGCTTAGCAATAATTCATTAAAGATAATAATAATAAAACAGCATTGCCCTCTTTAAAATGTATTCAACTTTACAGATGAGAATAAATATAATAAAAGGGAGGCTAAGCCCTGCCCAGTGTGGCTCAGTTGGTTGGGCTCCTCTGAAAAGCGAACGGTCACCAGTTCTGTTCCCTATCAGGGCATATGCAAGTTCGGATCGATGTCTCTCTCTCACATCGATATTTCTCTCCCTTTTCTCCCTCTCTTTCCCTTTCTGAAAAAAATTTTAAAATCTTAACATTAAAACCAATGTAGGCTGATACGCAGCTCAGTTTTAAATATTGGGCTGACAAAAACAAACAACAATAGAAAGATAATTCAAGCAGCTCTGTGATTATAGGATTTCCTGAAACTGGCATCATTCGAGATGGTCACACAAATGTGAAATCCTCAAATGCCTAAATACTGTTTATTTTCTAATACCGCGAGGCCGGGCTGCATGCTGTTCTCATTCGTGACAGCATCACTGAGGGAGGTTTTAAAATATACTGATACTGCCCCACCCTGAGACATTCTCTGGGGAGCATCATTATTTTTTTGAAAGTACCCTAAGTGACGGGGGTGCAAAGATGGTGTTGAGAACCGCTACAATAGCGCACATCGCGTTGTGTAAGTTTTGGACGTCACGCGATGCTAATTTCTGGGCTGTAGGGCCACGCAGACTCACTTGCGATGCGGCAAAGATCTGAGCTGTTGTCTGAAAAAAACCTTGACTGCCTGAGGCTTTGAATGGGAAAGAAACCGCAGCGAGACCTGGACATATTGCCCCCTTGTGGTAGCATTTAAAATAACAACAGAAAGTGGTGCAGTCAAGGTGTCCGCTTCTGACCGCCAAAACTGCAAGAAAATAAATTCGTGTTATTTTAAGGCAAAAAATAAAAATAAAAACAACACTATGATTGATTTCATTAGGGATATGTTATAATAAAGCGGAATCTAATAATTTTTCATCCAAATTTTTTTCTCTGTCGTGAATTTGGCAAGTTTATTCTGATCTGCGTAAATACTCCCAGTGACCCAGATTCCCTTATTTTACAAGATTATTTCCTACAATTTGATTGTTCTATTTGTGTGTCTTATTAAATTTTAATTTTTATAGAGAATAAACCTACTTCCTGAGACAAGCCATTCATTAACTCTGCTTGCACCTTGAAATCATCCATTATAAACCTGTTTCTTACACATCACCTGCCTGTAAGTATTTGCAAATTAGTTCCACTAAAGCCATGTTCACATTGTTTTTAAAGTGATGCAGCTAGTCTAACCGTGTTTAGAGAAGGTTTCCTTTTAAAACGCTACCTTTTAAGTTCTAATAGGATTTTGCAGTTGGCAATTTCTCCCTCCTTGTCAAATGTTTGTTGTAATCTGAACCAATTAATCTTTGTGCTGCATGACATGATGTCATTTGGGGTGAATTTAACTTGATATTAAATTTTTCTCCTTGGCGTTTTTGCCTATTCTTTTCCCACCTCTTTTAAAATTGTTTTGTTGCCATTTTACTTGGGCTGTGGAATGTACTTCTGTTACTCTATTTAAAATGAGATTCAGAATCAGTTGAGCCGTTAGCTCAGTTATTCAGGCTCCTGTGGACCAACATTGAGGAAGATGGAATATGCATTGAGGTCCAAAAGTCACTTCATAATCTGTCATTTTGCCTGCTTTGACTTTCCCATTACTTCAGCTAAAGTCTTGACACACTTCATATTCATTTCTTTGAGTCTTAAATGTATGACATTGATGGACACTGTTCACCAGCTGCTGTATTCTGCATTTGAGATGGGCTGGTTGAAAGGATGCAAGTATCTGTGGAGTGACAGGAGCTTATAACAAGAATTCCCCCAGAAAACTGCTCTCCTACAGGACTAGAGAACAACCAAAGTTCTGGAGATGAAAAGATCTAGAAGAGAAGTTTCTGGGACAGTGATAATAATAAAATACAAAATATATCAGGATGTATTGAGATATTTATATAATCAAGGAAGGGTGCCAGTGGAGGTGAAGAAAAGTGTAATATATATAAATCAAGGCAATCAATAACTCAATCAAAACCAAAAAGCCCAGATCTGGGAAGGAAACATAATCAAAGAATAGACTTTATGGTTGGGTTGAGACTAGCTTTTAGCATAATCAAAGTAATAAACATTGAACTGATGTATCATGCAATTGTGATAGAATGTAACTAACATTGTCATTAGATGGGGTCCAATCCAGAGAGAAACACCATTTATTTGAAAAGAGAGAATTTAAAATAATTATTTTTAAACCCAGGTATAAATTTGTTAAGCAGGTAACTGACTGAAAGGGTCCGAAGAGAATTCTAAGGTGTCATCAAAGTAGTGAATTAAGAAAGTCGCTGTCACCCCTAGGACTGGGAAGGGAAGAGGCTGAATGATGGTATCTCTGAGCTTTAAGTTGTAGCCTTTGTGTAAGTGAGTCACTCATAGAAAAAGTTGGAGGTAGAGATAGAGATTTGGGGGTCATTAGGTCATTAATGATGTTCAGCATTGTGGGGTTGCGAGTAGATAAACAGAGAGGATATTGAGCTCTGAAATGAAATGACCATTGAAATAAGAGGGCAATGAGGACAGTGTGATTTCAGAAAGCCAGAGAAGGATGGAATGCCCATACTGTCACGTGTGGTAAGAGATGGAATAAGTCAAGGAAAAAGATGATCATTGCATCAGCTCAGAAGAGACTGGAGGAAAATATAGACTGCTCTTTAAAGAAGCTTTGCTGTAAAGATAATTGGGAGGTTTCAGGAGAGAGACATGAGCCAAAGTGTTTTTTATTTTAAGTGTTTTTATTTTTTTTAAAGATTTTATTTTATTTAGAGAGAAGGAAAGGGGGTTTCTTTTCCCCCTTTTTTGTTTTTTAAGACACTTATAGTGGAAATCCCTATAAAGCTTGCTATTTGCTTTTATCAAATACAATCATAGGAAAACAGCTTGCAGACACATTGGATGATACAAAGTATAACAATGATCAATAAGCATTTAGCTGCCCCTATTATCCATATATGTAAACCAATTTTTAGGGTTAAGCCATTGAAGATTATTACTTAGGGTTTGAAACACTTTTTGTTTAGCAAGCTCCATAAGGTGTTGATGGAGTTCAAATTGTAGCCAATCAATTTGGCCTTTAAGAATGGTAGAAAAGGCCCCTCAAAGACAATACTAGATGTCTGTCCACGAATGCTGGATGGAGTTCCATTTCAGGGGAGTAACGCAGAGTTTTTAAAACCCTGGGTCACATGTGAGCTGTTGTCTGGTAACCATGGCATCCTATCATTCCCCCAGCCACAGTACAGCCAATTCTGTGGCTGATAGTTGGGCCAGGATTTCCTGATCAATATGGGTCTAGAACAGGACATCATAGGGACCAGAGCCTTTGAGAAGGTACCAAGGACTCAGGAGGCAGTGCACAAGTGGAGTGGTTGATCTTCGTGTGGATATATAGCTTTCACTGTAACAGGAAAGAAGTCAGAGTACATGGGCACAGACACTGGTATTGGAAGCTTATGGCTGTTTTCATATAATTGTCATTGTTTTCTTAGTGAAATAGGAAGCAAAGAAGATGTGTTAAATTTGAGGAGAGAGGAGAGAAGGATAATGAGTAGTCTGGGAAACCAGGGCTGTTCAGATGCATCTATTTTATGCTCCAAGGTTTCATTGTCTTTGGAGAATCATTTTAATCATTGAAATTAAAGTATAAAAGGTCAAGTGCCTTATCCATGATTAAACATCTAGGTAGAAGCTATATTTGAACTCCAGTTCAGGTCCCCTGACTCTTATTCCAGTCCTCCTTCTGATCACACATTTCTATGTATTCCACTTTGTGTGTTCCTCATGGTGTTCTCCAGATGCTCCAACTCCTGCTTAGAATATAAGTTGTGGAGAGGTCTTCTCCCAATGCACTGCTCTGAGGCATAGGCGGTCTCTCAAAAAACCCAAAAGCTTCCCCCAAGGATTGGCTCTGTAAGCACAAAATCTACAATAACATGCCCCTCAAATGTATTACAAACACAAAGCAGGCAATGCACATCAGAACTGGAATGCATCCTGGACAGAGATTGTTTAGAGGTGGTGAGCTTGACAGCTATTGACTAGTATTAAATCATGTATGAAGGCAGCAGGATATAAGACAAAAAATTCAAATGCATAAGGGAAGATGAACATTCACCGTTTCAGTTATTCTGTGTTTTGGAAGGGCATGTTCCGAAAATGCCAACTAGTGACTGCGATACAGTTTACAATGGACTTGTAATGATGAAGAAGAATAGACAAACTGAAGGTATTTTAAGGGGGCAAGAGACTTAGAAATCACAGCATACCATATCCTTGCTTAACAGATGAGAAATATGAGGCCCCCCAAAATTAAGGATGTTCATAATGATTAAGAGAAAGAGAGGAGGTGAAGGTATTTAAGGGAATAAGAGACTTAGAAGTCACATCAACCATTATAATGGTCACAAAATCTAATTAGGGGAAGAACTAGAGCTAGAAACCTGAGTCCAGATCTCTTATTTCAGTGTTTTTTCACTACAATACATGCTGCTTAGGAAAAAATGAGAACATGTTTAGCAGCCTGTATGTGAGTGCATGCCTATGTATGTAGCTATGACAACCAGGGTGTTGTCTTGAATCTAGGTCAATGACATTCTTTGAACCTCTGTTCTGATCTTTGTTAGCTGTGCCACTGTGAGTTGATTCCTTGTCCTCTTTGGGCATTGATTTCCTCAACCACGAATTGAGGTTGCTCATATTTAATTTGTAGGTTTATTAAGAAAATCAAATTATATTATGCAAAAGATTATAGCTTCTGTTTGGCAAAATGTGGTGTGCTCCGTGAATGTTAGCTCCTTTGCTTTTTCATTGGTTTGGCCAAACAGTCCATATGGTTTTTCCATAAAATAAAGGACACATTTTTCATTTTTACCAATAAATGTATTGATTTGGATATTTTGAGTATGTCAGCTATCTCCTGCATGGTATGATGTCGATTGTTCTCAATTAATCTCTTGATTAGATCACTATCAACCTCAACTGGTCTACCCAAACGTAGAACATCATCCAGCAAGAAATCTCCAGCACAAAACTTCGCAAACCACTTTTTAAATTTCTCTTCTTTGTTGTTGTTCTATTACAGCCATCCCAATTTTCTCCTATTGCTCTCTCCTGCCCTGTCCACCTCCCACCCTCCCACAGTCACTCCCCATCCTGTTGTCCATGTCCATGGGTCATTTGTACTAGACAAACCACTTTTGACACATTCAATCAGTCATAGCACCTTCTCCATATACTACACAAATGTTTTGTGTGTTTCAGTTGCACTTTTACTGTTGTTGAAATAATAAAGCATAATATGCCAAAAATAGTGCATATTTTCTTCAATCTTCAATAGTAAAATGACTATGCAAAAATTCACCAATTTTGATGTTTTCTTTAATGCACACTGATATGACAGTTGTCACAATACAATCTAACAAAATTGTTTTGAATGAAGTTAAAGACAACTAAGAGCTATGAGAGTCATCTTACAAATGAATGAACTTTTTGCCAACCCAATATTTTCATATTTTATATTGAAGGGATAGACTGAATCAGCAAGTGTCTGCACATGGATATTGAAGTAGACTTTGTGTTTTTTGGCCAAGAGTATGTCTGTGGGAGGGGATCTTTTTCTCAGAAGACAGGTTTTTCCAAAGAATAGGGGAATGTAGAGTTCGTACTTGTTGAACAAGACCTTACTAGGCAACCAGACAGAGAGAAATACCTTGAGGGAGTTGATGTTTATAATTTCTTTCACCTCTGGCATTTTAATTATGATGTGTCTTGGTGTGGCCCTCTTTGGGTCTAGCTTGTTTGGGACTCTCTGCACTTGTACGTCTATTTCCTTTGCCAAATTCAGGGAGTTTTTCTTCATTATTTTCTCACATAAGTTTTTGATTTTTTTGCTCTTCCTCTCCTCCTTCTGGCACCCATATGGTTAGGATGTTGGCACATTTAAAGTTGTCCCAGAGGTTCCTAAGCCTCTCCTCATTTTTGTCAATTCTTGTTTCCTCATTTTGTACTGGTTGACTGTTTACTTCTTCCTTATGTTCCAAATCATTGACTTGAACCCTGGTTTCCTTCCTTTCACCATTGGTTTTGTGTGTATTTTCCTCCATTTCATTTCGCATAGCCTTCACTTCTTCCCTTACGCATTTGCCATACTTAAGCATATCTGTCAAGCCTGTGACCATCTTTATCATCAGTGTTTTGAACTCTAAATCTGTTAGGTTGGCGATCTCCTCATCACTTAGTTCTCCCACTGGAACCTTGATTCGTTCCCCCTTTGGGGCCATACTTCTCTGTCTCCTCATTTTGACAGGCTCCTGTGTGTGTTTGCCTCTGTGTCCTAGGTAGATCTGTCACTCCTGTTACATTGTAAGGGGCAGAGCCTTAGGTATTTCTCAGAACAGGGCGATCCGTCTCACCACATCATGGCACCAGATGTAGAGGAGGTGTCCAAGAGGGAACAATGCCGCTTTCCCAGCACTCGCTCCTTTTCCAGGCACCTCTCCCACTTTGTATGGGACTGATACCCCTCTAGCTGTTGCCCTGGCCATCATTCTCGGAGTGGGTGGACCTGTGGATGTTCTAGGACTATGGGGGCCCTTTAAACAAGTGGACTCTACTGAGAGACTGGCAGTTTCTTCCTCCACCCCTACCCCCACTGATTTGCACAGTCAAAAGCAATGAGGCTGTACCTTCCCCGGTGCTGGGAGCATAAGCCGTGCAGCCCTGTCTGGTTCTGGGACCACTCGCCCGGTGTTTCTCCCAACTTTTTGAAACATGTGACTGCACTTTCCACTGATCTGCCACTGCTTCCGCTGCTGCCACCACCACACCGCATCCTCTCCACCCTGGCTCCGCCCCTCCTACCTGTCTGGATGAGTATTTCTGCTTTATATCTTTGTTTGTTGGACTTCCATGCACCTTGATTTTCTGGAACTTCTGCTTGTCTATAGCTTTGAGGTAGTTGTATTCCTTCTTAGTTGTGGAGGGAGGCGCAGCGTGTCTGCCTAGGCCTCCATCTTGGCCGGAAGTCCTAGATTACTGGCATTTTTTTTACAGGTGTACTAAATTGATATCTCTGAAGGTGGGACCATAGAATGTTTTATAAAACTCTTCAGGTTAACACGTGACCTAAAGGGATTTTCTTATTCAAACTGATAGATATTTGTGAACACATTTGATAATCATATTTCGTAGCAAACCACTGTGTGTGTGTGAGAGAGAGAGAGAAAAAAAGAAATGGAGAACTGAAGATAAGAAGAAATAGATGAAGATAGAGCTTGAGACATTCACTGTTTTAGAGAGAGACACAGAGAGTGTCCCTAGTCTGTTTCTTTTTTATTTTTTAAATACTTTATTTTTTCCTGGCTCTTTCATGATATAAAAACCAGCCAGTTCTTAGGTGATAAATTTTCTGGCTGCCAAACCAATTTTCTGTTGTGCATACAGGATGAATATTGGTATACTGAATGCTGAGTCACTGGGGGCCTTTCCCTATCCTCATTGCAATATCTTTGGTCATGCAGAGAAAATCTCATGGGGCATTTACTGGAAGTTATATTTCTTTCCATGTTTGAAGTACAATATATGACTCTTGCAGCAAATAAACATGCAAATACACTTACTGACAGCCCACTGTGTTTGGATAAGGACTGTTGACTTCAACCTATTTCCAAAGTTGTCGAGTTTTCAGAAGCTTATGGATAGCAAATTACAAACCCTCTGCCTTCTTTCTCATGTTTGGAACAAAGGATTTCATTAAATGCCACACTTTATTTTTTTCCTATTTTCATGAGGCATAAATCATGTGTTCTTTCCAAGGCAAGCTAGGACTAATTAACATGTTCTCTAAAAATTGCATTCAAATGAATGACATTTTCATTCTAATATGCTAGCTTGAATACATTTAGAATGTCATTCTTCAAATGTAATGTGCATTTTTTAAAAAGTATTTCTTTTAGGAATTCATGTTGCAGTATTCAGATACAAACATTAGATTAACCACTTTTTTGCAATCAAAGTGAAAGTTAATAAAAAACAGTTTAGATTTGGAAGGAAGGTTTGTTTGTTCATCAGCATTTCTATTCAGGGAATGTCTGAAAAGTCAGGCATGTTTGTTACTCTAGTCCCTTAATTCCTCCTCCCTTCCCCGGTTTTAGTCTAATATATCAGCCAATGCATGGCTTCATTTCTATCACCTGCATATCTGGACTCATGTTTGATTGCTTTACAAATATTCAACAACTCCTTGACTCTCTTGTCCCTTTGTCCCTTTGCCTACCTTCCAGAAGAGTCCAAGATGCTGATTAAGTAAATTTGACTACTTATTCACCAACTCTGAGTCAATGTTTTTAGATTTTTTTTTATCACAAGCCCTTGAATTATTGGATAATTTGTGTGTTAAAAAGCACCGCTAAAATTTTTTTATTGTTTATGCTATTAGAGTCGTCCTTGCTTTTTCTCCCTTTGTCCCCCTTCACCCACCCCTTCCCTCAGTCATTGTCTGTGGGTCATGCATAGATGTTCTTTGGTGAATCCCTTCACACTCTTTCACCGGGTCCCCCATCCGTGCTGCCGTTTGACAGCTGTCAGTCTGTTCTCTGTGTCCATGAGTCTGTTTCTATTTGTTCATCAGTTTATTTTTGTCATATTTCCACATATGAGTGAGATTACATGGTATTTGTTTTTCTATAACTGTCTGATTTTGCTTAGCATGATACTCTCCAGGTCCATCCATGCTGTTGCAAAAGGTAAGAGTTCCTTCTTTTGCACTGCTGGGTAGTGTTCCATTGTGTAAATGCACCACAGAATTTTTATCTACTCATCCACTGATGGACACTTGAACAGTTTCCACATCTTGGTGATTATAAATAGTGCTGCTATAAACATAGGGGTAAAAGCACCCCTAATCTTAATGACTTATAACAATGACCTTTTATTTAATTCATGATTCTGAGTGTTGGTAATTTAGTCCAGGCTCATCTTAGAGCTTCTTTTGTCCTTGGCTGGGCTCCCTCATGCATCAGTGGTCAGCTTTAAGGCAGTGAGATTCACCTGCTTCTTGGGACTGGCTAACTCTCAGCTGGAGGAGAAGAGGGTCAAGGGCAACTGGGACTCATGTCTCTCATTATCTATCAGAACAACTTGGGCCTGTTCACTTGGTGGCAACGGGGTTCTACGGGGTGGGGGTGGTGGAGTGGGAGTCTGCAAGGTTTCTTCAAGTAGAGAAATAGACTCCACTTCACAAGGTGGAGTTTGTGGAACAACACCCAACCAAAAGAGCCACACCACTCAGGGCCAGAGACATTTTGACTTAACATGTCTAAAAGAGAAGAAATTGTCTTCTATTAACAGTGTCATCCATTCATTCAGCCTTACCTACAAACCTCAGAGTACCTGAAATGCCACACAAATCACACCTTTAATTTCCCTCCTCATTTCCAGTGCCATATTTATGTAGACCTAAATAATATATAAAAGTTAATTTTTCAAAATAATTCTTGTTATTGCCAACCTTTGTTTTCCAAGTTGAATATTAGTAGTATTTTACAAAGGTTCTTCCACTACTTTTCCCACCACCACCACCAAATACTGTTGAGATCTGGATTCGAATTAATTTTAACAAATTACTGATTAAAATAGGTATGTTTTGAATATTCTTTTTTCAGATAAAGGGAATTATCTTTTCTTAAAATTCAACAATTCTGTTGTCTCCATTTGTGTAATTATTGCCTTAAATTTTTTTTTACTTTTTCATTTGAGAGAGGGGAGAAGAGAGAGAAAGAGAAAAATTGATTTGTTGTCCCAATTTTTTTGTTAGCAGGTTTTTTTATTTGTTTATTTACTTATTTATTTTTAGAGAGAGGGGAAAGGAGAAAGAGAGGGAGAGAAACATCACTGTGTGGTTGCCTCTCACTCGTGCCCCCAACTGGGGACCTGACGTGCAACCTAGTCATGTGCCGTAACTGGGAATTGAAGCAGCGACACTTGGATCGCAGGCCGACGCTCAGTCCACTGAGCCACAGCAGCCAGGGTTGTTGTTCCATTTATTGATGCATTCATTGGTTGATTCTTGTATGTGCCCTGACCAGGGATTGAACTCGCAACCTTGGCATATCAGGACAACACTACCCGGTGAGGAAAATTATTGCAATTTGAATTTCGTATTGTATTTTGCTGGATCTCCTGAAATGATCATTCATGCCCCACCATCCTATTTATTATATATGTTTCTTTATACATTTTGGTTAAATTGTTAGGAGAGATTCAGGGTAAGTCTCTAATTTGATGTTTAGTTTTATGAAACACCCAATTTATTGTTCACTGCTTCAACCATTGTTTCAATTTTTGGAATTACAGAGCGTATGTTGTCATGCCCTCAGCTTTGGAAATTTAGGAATCTTTTCCAAACCCCACTTTTCTCTTCACTTACAGACAGCTACTTTCATTCACCAAAAATAATGTATTAGAGCTCTTATACAAAATGGAATATATTATTTTCCAAATTTAGAATACACAATAATTCAGTGATGAACATAACAACCAATCAGCAGTCAGTGCTGAAAAAAGTTTAGCTAGCTATTTAAGTGGGGGGGGTGTGGCAACACTAAAAAATGGTTTAAGAGAGTGGGAAAAGTACAGTTATAATTATACTGTACATATAAAAATGTATTATAGATAGATTAACTTTTAAATCTAAAAAATGAGACCATAAAATAGCAATGAGAATATATAGGTGAATATTATCTTGAGATAGAGTTGGGATTTCTGAGCATAAATCCAAAGTAAAATATTGTTAGAATTGCAATTTAAACATTTGAAGCCATTATTTGTGAAAAGCACTAAAAGAAAATTAAACTGAATTAAAAATGCAAGTACTTTCTACTTACAAAACAAATACATTGTTGATATTTCAATCCATAACTAAAAGGTGAATATATAACTAGAAAACATGGGACAAATATCATGAACAAAATAAAACATCAAAATAAGGAATAAACATAGAAAAATTCTTGATTATGGAAGATATTTCCATTTTTTCCCTTGAGCACAAAGCTACATTACATTCCCAGCATTCTTGGAACTTAGCTATGGTCCTGTGAACAGAAATGATATTTGACTCTTTAAATCCAAACCTACAGGAGATAGTAGAGGTCTTATATCAGTGTCAACATCCAGTTTATTTGCATAGATTTTGGTTTTTTTTTAATGTATTTTATTGATTATATTGTTACAATAGTTCCAATTTTCTCCCCTTTACTCCCCTCCACCCAGCATCTCCCTCCCCCAGCAATCCCCCCCAAGTCCATACCCATGGTTCATAAAAAATAACTATCCTTCCCTCTCAGATATTAAGACCCTTTGAAATCTTGTAGAGGACAATGGGCGAAGGTCTCAAGCTCCTCTAGCTGCTTCAAGCTGGACATGGTTGTTGTCCTACCTACCCTTGGGTCCAGAAATCCCTAATAAGAGTGGGGGTGTGGAGGGGAGGATGATCAATGAGCACTAGTAAAACAGTGATTATTTGAACAGTATGTTACAACACCTTAGAGGTCATGCAATCATTTTATTGAATCTTATATTTTTTAAAAAAAGAGAATCTTTTATTTATTTATTTTTAATTTATTTTTAGAGAGAGGGGAAAGGAGAAAGAAAGGGAGAGAAACATCATTGTGTGGTTGCCTCTCACACGCCCCCACCTGGGACCTGATGTGCAACCTAGTCATGTGCCCTGACTGGGAATCGAACCAGCGACACTTGGTTCACAGGCCGATGTTCAATCCACTGAGCCACAGCAGCCAGGGTTTCATTTTATTGAATCTTTACCAGCTTTTAGAATAGAGCAAAAATTATCAGAGTGTGCCGAGGGATTTTTGGTGAATTTTTGTTTCAGCTATAAACATGGCTGTGTGTGGATATAGGTGAGTATATACCTGGTTGCAAGGTAAAAAGTTTTTCTTCCTATGGGTCACTCAGCTTCTGTGTTAGGATTCCTTCTGGTATAGCAGGCTCTGGGGCAGGAAGTTGTTGCCTTGAGTGCCAGGCCCCAGGGAAGTTGTGGACACAGCTTAAAAAGGCAATTGAGAGATGAGATCCAGCCAAGGTATTTGCTCTTGTCCAGGGCTTTGTCTTTCCAAAGGGCAATGTTTTCATCTCTACAATCTTTCTGATATTCACAAAGGTACCATTTGAGCAAGTAGCACCCTAGCTGACCTGAGATGGAAAAAATGAGTAAATTGAAGAGCTGCTAGATTTCCTGTGACCTCACCTCCCAGCCAGCTCCAGAACCTGGTCCACCAGGAAAGGTTTAGGCTGGAAGTGCCAATCTGGAAACCTGCCTCCCATTACAGAAATGTTACTGAGATGTCATACAAAGCCAGCAGAAAGTAAATACTCTCTTCCTTCCAGCCACCTTTCCATTTCTCCCTCCATTCTTCCTCACCTCTCAGTTCTTCCACAGAACTCAGCTTCTGCTCTCAGCCTAGCGCCTTCTATTATTTCCCTCTCTGCTTTGGTAATTTTATTTATGTTGGGAAACAGAAAGGTTACCAACGTTATATTGGCTTTGGAGAGAACAAGGACTATTTATACATTCAATCTGTAGAATTTGACATTTAAAAATCTCTTTGAAAATCCCTTCAATGTTGAGAAAATCTTTCTGAAAGAAGACAATGGCAATTATTGTTTCTTCCTCCCCCAGACTCTGTGAGTGTGAAAGTGTGGGGGTTATTCTATGAGATGGGATAGAGAGAGAGGGAATGAGAATGGGCGGTGGGGAAGAAAGTGATTGTTTATGCTTCATCCTGAGTTTTATGCAGGTTGCGGTAACCATCAAGCTCTGCTGCTTTGCAGACATTTTACAGCTTTACTAAGGATTTCGGGTTTCCTTGCTTCTATTTTATCCACTCACATTTACCATTGTTGCTTTTGTAATTCTTTGTTAATTGCCCCATGATAAATGTATGCCTCTGTGGCCCTTATTATAACACCTAATTTTTTTTTTTAGAATCCTACAAGGAATATGTGAAAAGAGTAAGGAAAATTATGGCAGTGGAAGAGAACGTTCTGGTTATATTTACAGCTGAAGAGACTGCAACATTGTGTTGGTAGGTTTCAGAGGTGAATGAATCAGCCAGTGAAACAATCAAGAGGAATGTGGTTGCAAGGCAGATATTGCATGAATTGGTCATCTGTCTTTTAATTTCATGTTCTTAAAACATAGAGTTTAAGCCCTTGCTGCTGTGGCTCAGTGGATTGAGCGTCGGCCTGTGAGCCACATGTCGCTGGTTCGATTCCCAGTCAGGGCATGTGACTAGGTTGCACATCGGGTCCCCAGTTGGGGGCACAAGTGAGAGGCAAACACACAGTGATGTTTCTCTCCCTCTCTTTCTCCTCTCTCTAAAAATAAATAATAAAATAAAGAAACAAACAAATTATTTTTAAAAATAAAGTTTGCCTGTGTGTGCTGTTTCATGTAGGTCTCAAACTATTGATAGTGATGCTATCAGCTAGGAATGCCTGGGACACTCACCTGGACCCTACTACTTGTGACGGCCCCCTAGATATTTCGCCTACAGGAGACAATGTTGTGGCTAGACTAGCCCTCATGGTTCTTACTATGATTACCAGATATACCTCTGCAACAACCATCAGAGAACTTTGAGAAACAAAGTTTATTACTCACAGGTCATGGAGAACACATAGCGTGTGGGGGGCCACACGGTGAGGTTGCAGGTCTAGAGAGCAAGTGTGTTGGGATGGGGGGGCACTCTGCGTTTATTGAGATCCTGGGACAGGATGGCTAAAATTTCATGGGTTCACTCTTTATTGGGGAGTTAAAGAATGAGAGTGGGAATTAGGGTGTGGGAAGGGAAAAGTGGGGCCATTTAATCATTACCTAGGTTACTCAGGGCTTTCTGAAAGGGAAACTTCATGGGTGGCCGTTGGGGGCCTGGCTCCTTATCTAATGGTATAGCCAGTAACTGTGTCACACAGCTGGAAGCATGTGCCTTTTAAATAGATGTTTTGGAAATGAAAACCTTGGCAATCAAAAGCTTTAATATCAGGCAGCTTACATTGCAATCAAATGAGGTACGTGTGTGTATGTGTGTGTCTGTGTGTAATCTTTTTACCCAAATCAGAGCATACCATGATACTGTTCTACACTTTGCTCTTTTCCACTATCAATACATCTGGCCCGATCACTCCATTATCAGGATGTATGAAGCTTGCCCAGGGCTTTTAATGACTTCAGAGGATTCCATTGTCCCTGTTCCCTTGTATGGTCTTCAGATATAGAATCAGTAGGAGTCATTTCATTCTGCAGCACTCTCGGCAACAAACGTGGTGGCAATCCTCCTTCACAAAACCACTGGCTTCCGGGACATAGTGGTAAAAATCTTTCAAAAGTGGGATGTGACCATTTTAATACTTTTCCTCTAGTGTTAGGGCAGTGGGAGGGTCTGTATATGTGTATATGTTGTGATGGGTGATAACTACAATATTTAAGGCCTAGGCAGCGTAGACACTGAGCAATTTGTCTAGTAGTACCAGCATATACCAGAGAGAAAACAGCCCATATATGTATGTAGGTATGTATGTATGTATGTGTGTGTGTAAATTTCTGTTTATTTGTGTCTGTGAATTAGTGTGTGCCTCTGTATACACATGTTTGTGTCTGGATGTACAGTGCTACATTTGGGGTATCTGTGTGGATGTATGTGTGAATTTTGGTACTTATGTTAGTGTATTGCACCCCTACATGTACATGTGCCTGCTTGAATCTGCCTTTGTACTGGGCTTTGTGTGTATTATGACTGAGTGTAATTACAGGGGAAGTACATCTGTATTTGATGGGTCACCTCATCAGCTTTATGAAGGGAGCAGGAGAAAAGAATTTTACTAGTTCTGATTTCTGCAGCAACCTCTTTCCTGCTCCCATTGTTGCCCCCTACAGCGCGTTCTCAGAACAACACTTGGATTTGTCGTGTTAAAAAGTCATTTCATGTTACTCCCTTGCTCAAATCCTTCCAGCGACTCTCTCATCTCAGGGTACAAATTAGTAAAAGACAAGGTTTGTTTTCTTTTCAGTGGTTTGAAAAGGTCCCTTGTTTCTTCTCCGACAGCCCCTACTACTTCCTCCTCACTTACTGCACTCCAGCCGCGCTGCATGACCACCTCCTTCATTCAATGAATTCAGCTTTCTGCTCAAGCGTCACCTCTTCAGAAAGGTCTTTTCTGAATTCCCTGTCCACAATACCCTTTCGGTCACTCTAGCCCCTTGTCCAGCTCTACTTTTCTTCATAGATATAGAGATAGATAGGTAGATATATGCACACACATATATATATACACATATATGTGTGTGTGTGTGTGTGTGTGTGTATTAGTTTGCCTGGTTATTTGTTTCCCCCTCTGTGGGAGGCATCTCAAAGGACTTTCTTGTTTGTTTTGTATAGTATTACTTCCCCAGCACCTGGGATAGATGCCTGCCATGTGATGAGTGCTCAGTAAATACTTATGAACTGGTTTAAAGGAATGAAAGATATAGCCAGGACCTTATCTGAATAAATGAATTTGTGGAAAGGAGATACTAACGCCTCCCGTGTGGGATTTGTGTCTTGAAAATTAAATGGAGTAGGTAAAAACCGCAGTGCCTGGTTCATAGTAAAAGTTCAATAATGTTTTTAAGCCAAACTCACAGCCCTCACCCCGAGGAGCTAAATGTCACTGACGGTTTGCTGGTGTCCTCTGCAGAGCAGGGAGGGCACTGAGAGGTAGGAGTTGCTTCCAGTGCGTAGGCAGAGCATGCCTGTGACAGGGAAGGGGTGATCTGGAAAGCGCTTGGAGGTTAACTGAGTCTCAGCCGTGGTACCCCAGGATCAGTGTGGCAAGGCCAAACCGGTCTGAACCTCGCCCTAAGCACAGGACCCCATGACCCACCCTCCCTATTCACCCGATCTTGTCCCAAGCGACTTGTTTTTGTCCTCCCCACCCCCCCAATCCCGCCATGAAAAAGGTCCTCAAAGGGAAACATTTTAAACACTTTGCCGATGTGGAAGAGGTGAAACAAGCAAACCAACCTGCAGAAGCTCTAACAGGCATCAAAATCGACAAGTTCAAAAACTGTTTTGAGCGGTAGAGAAAGGTCTGGACAGTGCCCTCCGCGGTCCTGGGATGTGTCTCTTGCTCCCACAGGGTTTGGGTGGAAGTAGGGACGCGACTGCCTTCTTTCCAACCTCTTTTCTAGTCACCACGTTTGGAACCACCTCAGCCATCTACAGCCTCCGAGACCAGCCAACACCGTTTTGCTTTTTTACCTTAACTCTTCATTGCCAAGCAACCATGAGCTCCCAAATTCATCAGAATTATTCCGCCGAGGTGCAAGCTGCCATCAACCGCCTGGCCAACCTGCATCTGCCGGCCTCCTACACCTTCCTCTCTTTGGTGAGGGTCTCCAGGATGCCCCAGGCCTGAGTTCCCCAAAACTGCGCACCGCTGGCCCCCTGGGCGCGCGCTGGCCTTCGTGTTGCTAGGTAGTCAGGGGGCAGGGTCTGCATGCCTGGCGCCTCCCGCGAACCGTCGTTTCTTCTGCCACCTCTTCCCGCAGGGCTTCTATTTGGACCGCGAAGGCGTGGATCTGCAGGGCGTGGGCCACTTTTTCTGAGAGTCGGCCGAGGAGAAGCGCGAGGGCACGCAGCGTCTCTTAAAGCTGCAAAACCAGCGCGGTGGCCGCATTCTCTTCCAGGACATGGGGAAGCCTCCCCAAGGTGGGTGGGGCAAGACTCAGGACGCCATGGAAGCCGCCTTGGCCTTGGAGAAGAACCTGAACCAGGCCCTTCTGGATACAGGCCCTTTTGGATCTGCATGCCTTGGGTTCTGCCCGCACAGACCCTCATCTCTGTCACTTCCTGGAGAACCGTTTCCTGGATGAAGCTCATCAAGAAGTTGGGCGACCACCTGAGTAACATCGGCATGCTGGTGGCCCCAGGCCGGGCTGGGGGAGTGTCTCCTTGAAAGGCTCCCCCTCAAGCACAACTAGGAAACCTTTGGAGCCCAGAGGCCTTTGAGGGGCCCCTCTGCATTTCCCTGGCACCTGGCATTTACCTGAGCCTCTCCCTGAAACCACTAGGCTCCCTTTAAACCACCCTGGAGCCCTCTCCCATGCATTGGACCAGATGGAAACAGTAAAGCTTTTTGCAGGAAAAAAAACAGGAAAAAAAACGTCTGGATAGGTGCACTGCATCAAATGGAGAGGACTTTGAAAGGGGCTGAAGTTTAAACATGTAAGAATAAATACACAACTTAAAAATTATTTTATTTTTTTCCTAATTTTATTTATTTTAACTCTATTTTATTGATTATGATATTGCAGTTGTCTCAATTTTCCCCCCTTGACCTCTCCACCCGGTACCCACTTTCCCTCCAGCAATCCCCTCCTTAGTTCATGTCCATGAGTCATGCATGTAAGTTCTTTGGCTTCTCCATTTCCTCTATTGTTCTTAACATTCCCCTGCCCATTTCATATCAACCAATTATGCTTCTTAATCCCCCGCACCATTTCCCCATTTCTCCCCCTTCCCCCTCCCAGCTGATAACCCTCCAGGTGATCCCCATATCTATGCTTCTGTTCCTGTTCTGGTTGTTTGCTTAGTTTTTGTTTTTTAGATTCAGTTTTCGATACTTGAGTTTGTTGTCATTTTTAGTGTTGATAGTTTTTATCTTTTTCTTAAATAAGTCCCTTTAACATTTCATGTAATAATGGCTTGGTGCTGATGAACTCCTTTAGCTTTACCTTGTCTGGGAAGCACTTCATCTGCCCTTTCATTCTAAATGATAGCCTTGCTGGATAGTGTAATCTTGGTTGTAAGTCCTTGCTTTCTAGTAGACAATTTTTTATAAGTAAATATAGATTTCATTTTGGGGGTCCCCCTTTATGCTAGAGTTTCCACTAAGGGACTCTGGGTACAACTTGTAAAAAAAGTATTGCTATTGTAGAGAAAAGAATGTCCAGCCTACAGAAAAGTCTTATAAGAGTTTATTTGAGTTAAAATTTTGAGGGCAGTCAGACCACTGTGGCTCAGTTAGTTAGGTGTCATTCCACAAACAGAAAGGACGCCAGTTCGATTCCCAGCCAGAGCATATGCCTGGGTTGCAGGTTCAGTCCCCAGTTGGGGAGCATACGGAAGGCATCCACTTGATGTTTCTCTCCCTCTCTTTCTCCCTCTTTTCCCCTCTCTTTAAAATCTAAAAAATAAAACATTTGGAAAAATAATAAAATTTGGAGGACAGTCTCAGAAGCTAAATTTCAATAGAGTAAGAAAATGTTCCAGAGCATGGCAATTTTACAGCTTATTTTAAACATTAGAATCAAAGCAAAAGATATAAGGAGGGTTACGTGACATCCACTGGTGGTAGATTAAGGCGGAAGGCGCAAAAAAAAAGAAAACTGGAAGATTAGATAAAAAACAAAATGGAAAAACATACTTATTTTACATTGGCAGGTGCAGGATAGTTATTATTTAACATGACAGTGTTACAGAACCCCTGGGCTGCTCCAGTTGAAAACAAACCCACGGGCTCTTTAGTTAGGGGTCCGATTGCCCGCCGCCAGAATTACAACTCTTAATATTTCAGTTGAGTGAAAAGAAAATTGTTTATTTAACAGTTACACATATCCTTGCCTCCCCCCCTACCAAACCTAGCCAGTTTTAGGAAGGTCAGAAACACCGTTTCCCTACTTCCCAAACACAGTTCAGCTTTACCAGCGGCTGCCAATCATTCAATCTGATTGGGGAGGTCCTTTCTGTGCTGTGGTGCCCTTCAGCTCTCAATACAAAACCGCCAGGATTCTCAGCCTCCTTGCAAACTGTCTTCTTTCTGTAAACCGCGTGGCTCTCCTCTCCTTCTCCAGAGCACCCCTGCGAACACCCGCCAGTGAGGAAGACAGCCCCAGAGCGCACCCCCCCTAAAGTGTTCGCAGCTGCCTATATCTCCCTGACTGCGTCCTCTGATGCAGTGGGTGTTGCCAACAGTTCTGACCATTCACAGAACCCCCCCCCCCCCCCCGTAGTCTCTGTGTGCTTTCCATACCGTCTCCTGGTTCAAGACTCCTCCCATCCACCTGAGGCCTTGGAAGCATCCAAGCAATTTTGCATAATGAAAGACACCAGCCATCAGCCTCAGGCATGTGGAGGCATTCTGAAAGCTGCTTCCTCCTCCCCATCCCCCAGCCGCAAACTCCGGGGATTTTTGGACTCCCCTGTTTCTGTAACAACAGCACATAGAGATGGAATGTGGGAAACAAGGCAACAGCAGTGTCAACAGGAGTTTCCTATAAATTATTCCTAGGAACAGAGAGTCAGTAATAAATGCACAATTGTGGGTGTCTTTATCCTGTAAACAAGATAGCAGAGTTTCTGAGTTAAGACTTCACATCGAGTTAAGGTAGGATTAGGTACAGAAAGTAGGAGTACTTTATAAGAAGCCAGTCAACTGACAGAGAGGTGTCGAGTGTAATGAGAGTTTGGTAAAGAGTTAACATAATGAGAAACATAAGTAATTAAAGGGGAGCCCATAACTATTTCTCCCATTTGTTTGCACGGCATGGCTTAGCCAAGGTGGTCCTCGGGCAAGGAGAGAGCCCTTTTGCTACCAAATCTAATTGCTGGCTATAATATTCTGTCAGTCTTTGATGATTCCCATGTTTCTGGGTTAAAACTCCGAAAGCGTTTTCTCTATATTTATATATGAAAAGGGAGAGAGGAAGCCTAAGATTAAGGTGTCTCAAAGTGGAAGCTTTAAGTCATTTTTTTTCTTTCACGTTTCTGGAGCTTGTTGACATTTGGAGTTCCACTGGATTAGATCAGGTTGATCTGATTTTAATAAGACATATGGAGGCTGAGCCATTAATAAAAATTTGGAACCTAATTGCGACAATTATCTCGTCAGACCCAGCAATCCTGTAAGTTGTTTTGTCTTATTTTTGGAGGAGAAGAGAATAGAATTCCTCTAAAATTTTCTGGGATAATTAGTAGCCCACCTTTAAATATTAGCTGACCAAGGTATTTTACTTGGGACAAACAGAATTGAAGCCTTATTAGTTGAGACAATATCTCCCTTTATGGTTAGGTGTTGTAATAGGTAAATTGTGTCCTCTTTGGAGTCTAACAGTGTCCTAGAGTATAAAATAAACCACCCATATATCAGATTAGAGTAGAATTGCTGGGAAATTTAACATCATTCAAATCAGCCTTCAGTATCTGAGAGAAACATATGAGACTCTATATATCCCTGGGGCATTGCCATCCAAGGAAATCAGTGGTCTTCCCAGGTGAAAGGAAGGAGGTGTTGACTGAATGCTAGAAACAGCATTACATAAACCTATTGCTGAAAAATATCAGCAGTCCATGGGAAAAGCTGATAATAGGGATTGCAGATTTGGAACCACAGAATGTCTGGGAATAATTATTTGTTTATAGCTCTGAGATCCTCCTGTACAATTTTTATTCTTTCCCATTTTTTTTTAACTGAAAGGATGAAAAAATTACGTCTTATACATGGAATTATCAGCCCCCTTTTTAATTAGTCTTGTATAATGAACTTAATTCCAGCTAGTATATCAGGTCTTAAAGGATATTGGTAAATATCAGTTAGAAGCAAAGTATTGTCAATGGTTACTTTAATAGGAGAGGCTGACTTAATCTTGCCAACACCTGTACTGGAAAGGGCCCCAAACTGCACTGGAATGTCCTGTGGCAGATGTTCAGTCTCAAGATTAGTTTCTTCTTGTGGAGGTTTCTTTAAAATCATTATTTTCCCAGTTGGCTCAGTATCTGATTCATTGAGTCCTAAATACTTTTTCTTTTTTTCCTTCTGAGAAAAGAATATGTGGGCCGCATGGGTTTCAGGAAACTCTTTCCCTAGCAGGTTAATTGGGATGGATTTGACTAATAAAAATACATGTTGCTCTATAACATTCCTTAGCTGGAGGGCAACAGGTTCTGATGTAAAAACAGACATAGGTTGATTAGATATCCATACCATTTGTACAGAAGCTTTACTCCGAGGAAGAGGGCAACTGAATTGGGTTAGGGTTAAGAACAGATAAGGCAGCTTCGGTATCCACAGGGTCTTGGTAGTTTTTCCTTTTGTGGTAACATCAGTTTGTTTCCTAAAGTATTGGTAAGGAGAAGGGGACATTTTCTCTCGCAATCCTCGGAGCAGCCCTATGCTTGCTTCTATTTCTTTTCTTTTTCTAAATCTCATTTTAGTTTTTTTGCAATCCTTCTTAAGGTGGTCGGGCTTTCTACAGTAAAAATCAAATTCCTTATTTATTTATTTATTTATTTATTTATTTATTTTTTTCATGTCAAAAACACCTTTGGGGAGGTCTGGCCTGATTGCTTAATTGCTGGAGCTGCAAATTCATGATTTTGGCAGCTTTGCCTTTTTAATTATTTCGGATAGTTTTAGATAGCTGATTAGCCAGAATTGTTAGTTTATCAGTACGTGTGGTTAGCCAGTTTAGTTTATGTTGTCTAATTGGAGTTACAAGCTCTTCATCTAATCCTTCCAAAAATGCCAAATTTTGTAATGGATTATTTTGATACTTTTTGAAACTGTATAGAGACATACCTGACTATTGTTTTAAAGGTTTTTTTTTGAAATGTTTAAATAAATGAAGTACTGGTTCAGCACTGGCTTGTTTGTTTGGTTGGTTGGTTTTTTACAGTGCTGGACCTTGGTCCAGTCCATTTTCCATAAAAAAAGAAAAAGAAAAATAACTCAGGTATTGCTTGGCAAATCTGTTCAGCTAATTCCCTGCATTTTGCCTGGTCTGTCCCTAGCTACAGAACGGTCTCTGCTGGAATTTCCCAGAACACTTTATTTACCCACTCAGTTGCTTTGCTCTCAGCAACCAGTTGGTGCATCATTCAAAGAGCAAGGATCATGTGTTCTACAGTTAAATCAAATTCCTTTGTGAACTCTTCGGGGTCCTGGAGAGGGGTCAGGAAAGTTTTCCTTAATTCTGTTCTAGTCCAAGAAATGTGTACCATCACTGGTTCCCCTCTGCTTGAGGCTGGCTCTTCCCTAAAGGGAGCTGCCAGAATTTCTGGTTTTACTGACCTATACTGGGTCCGGGTTTCTACTGTCAGTTTGCCCCAGGTCAGTAGTAAGTGGTGGTGGAGGAGTGGGTAGAGGAGAGAAGGGGAGGAGGCAGAAGGGTGAGCAAGTCTTCAGAAGGAAGCTTAGAAAGCAAAGGATATAGCAGAGCAGCTGGAGAGGCGGAAGAAACTGGGTGTTGGTAGTTATCAGCTTCAGAAGCCTTCTTTAATTCAGAGTCTTCTAAAATTTTCGTATTAACTTCCTATAGAGAAGAGAATTTAACAGTGCTCCACCTAAAAGCTTCTAACATCCAATTAGGGTAAGTGTCCCATTCATTCAGTTTGATTTTAGAGCCGGCTTTTTCCGGTCAAGCACACAGGAAAATCAGTTTGGAGTTGTCAAAGGTGTGCCAGTTTGGTCATCTCAAAGCTGGAACCAGAAACAGCTGTCCGTTTCCACTTATCCTTTAGTGCCATCTGGAGGATTTTCTAAGAATAGCGCTAACAAAGTCAGACCTGCTACCACAACCAAAAGAGGTCCAGAATTCCAAGAGAAAACTTACCCCAAGTTCACCTGATGTGAAGCAGGGAGCCAGTATAGCTCAATGGGGGCCTGCTGGTGCCTGGCACTGGGCCCATGCCTGCAGGGCAATCACAGGTGGACTTTTTTGGAATCCTGCCAACTGCACCAAATAAATGTCATGAAACAACGTCAGTCCTTTTAAAAGAGTTTATTTGAACCAAAATTGTGAGGACATGCCCAGAAGCAAAATTTCAATAGATGGAGAAAGTGTTCCAGAGAATGGAAGTTTTGCAGCTTATTTTATACGTTGGAATCAAAGGAGAAGGCATAAGGAGGGTTACGTGAAATCTTGTGGTGGCAGATAAAGGGGACAGGAGAAAGCAGAGAGTGGAAATCTGTAGGACTGGATAAAAAGCATAATGAAGAAATACATATTTCTTTTGCATAGATGGGCACTGGATAGTTAGCATTGAACATTTACAGCACACAGAGATGGTATGCGTGAAAGAACTAACAGTGAGGGATTTTGTGGCCTTGCGTCTGGTGGCCTTGCTCTGGTGCTGGTGTGTGTGCCTTCAAGGAGTCCGGAAAACAATTCCGCTGACATTTCAAAGGTATCTTATCTTAGAAGCACAGAACCAATACACAGGGCTCACTTAAGGTAAAGATTGACCTTTGTCAGGGAGGGTACAAGGCCTGGACGTGACTACGTGCCACAACTGCTTTAGTTAGGAATTTTTATGTTTAGACCATCCTGTGTGGTTACTTCTGGTCACTGAGTTTATATGGCTTACCATGCATGCCCTGCTTCTCCCCGAGTTTGCCAGGTTTAGTATGTGGCTCCTTTTCTGTTGACACTGTTTACTGCAAACGGATCCCCCCCCCCGATGATTTTACGATTTTTAAAAAATCATGCATCTACACAAATAGAGATAACAGTAAAATCAACCCTCATGTACCTGTATCCCAGTTTTTGACATTTGTCTGCATGTAGCCACGCTATACCACCCTTTACACTCTCACGTCCTCAGTGGATTATTTTATATAAAATTCCAAAAATTATGTGAAGTCATCCCAAAATATTTCATTATATGTTTCTAAAAAAATAAGGACTCTTTCTTTTCCCAACATTACCACAGTATTGTTATCATACCTTAAAAAGTCAACAATTTCTTAATGCCATCAGATAGTCAATTAATGCTAAAATTTCCCTGATGGTTCTCATATTTTACAGTCAGTTTGTTTGAATTGGGGTTAACTTCCATATCCAGAGACTGCGTTTGGTTGGTTTTTATCTTAATTCTCTTTTAACCTATAAATTCTCAGTAACAGGAAGAATAATGGCACCCCTAAGGTTGTCCGCCTTCTAATCTCTGAAAGCGATGGATCTGTTTGGTTACATGGCAGAGAGGAATTGAGGTTGCGGGTAGAATTACATTTGCTGATTAGATTACTGTTAAATAAAGAGATTATTCTGCATCATGTGGGTAGACCCAGTACAATCACAACTCTCCTGAAAGGCGGAAAAGGATGTCAGGGGAGGAGAGTCAGAGAGAGATGTGAGTACAGAGGCATATCAGAGAGATGCTGGCTTTCAAGATGGAGGAAGGGGGCCATGAGTCAAGGGATGCAGGAAGCCTCTAGAAGTTAAAAAAATGACTGGGAAATAGATGATCCCCTAGAGCTTCCAGAGAGAAGAGTAGCTCTGCAAACACTTCAGTGAAAACCATGTTGGATCTTGACTTCTAGAACTACAAGATAAATTGGTGTTGTTTTAACCCACCGAATTCGTGGAAATTTGTTAAATTAGCCAATTGAAAACTAAGTCGTTCTCTTCCCCTTATTTTTTTTCTTTCCGTTTATTTCTTAGTAAAACTACATTTGTCCTACAGAATCTCCTACACTCTGAATTTTACTAATTTTGCCCCTGTGGTGTCATTTAACACGTCCCTCTGCCGTTGCATTCCTGTAATGTAATATTATAATATCTAGAGACTTGATCAGATTCAGCCTCAACTTATCAACATGGGTACTTCATAGGTGCTGAGTCTTCTTCCTTTCCCAGGTGATTCTAGGGTATTCAGTCCATGGATCAGCAGGTGGAAACCACGGATACCGGTATGACTCCTAGTATTCTGAAGGTAGAAACATTGAAGCCCAGAGAGAAGATGGGACCCACACAAGATCTCACAGGAAGTTAGTGGCAGACATCAAACTATATTTCTGGCTTGAAGTTTATTGTAACACCAGATCCTGGAGCTAGACAGATTCTCAAAAGGTCATCTGCTTTAGCCCTTGAGGCAGAGCTCACATAATCAGCTTCTTAAGTGATTCGACATTTCGCTCACAGGTTGCCACAATATTCGGAACAGTTTTCAAGTTTTTCACCCTACACTGCTGCCAGAATAGGTTATCTGGACTCTGGCTAATCTTTTGGTTTGTTTGCCTGGGGAAGCACTTGCTGAGAATGACATCCTAAGGTGGTCACCCCAATCCTTCCTCCTGCTATATTCTGAGTCAGGGTCCAAGAACATCGATAATTCTTGTGAGAGAACACACCCAACTAAGAAGAGGAGAGTTGGTTTGCTATCATTTACAAAAGCATTTTATCATCCATCATTCCATTTGATCATTCCCAAAGCCCTGATAGGTGTGCTAAACAAAAACTATTATCCCCAATTTGCATGGGAGTAAACTGAGGCTCAGAAAAATAAAGGGGCTTACTTAGGTCACGAAGACTTCAGATCTGTCTGATCCCAGGCTCTTAACATGCTTGGGTTCCCCTATGTCTTCTCTAAGACCCTTATGTGCCTACCTTCAGACTCAAGCCCATCGCAGGTTTTTAGCCAGTGTCTGTAAGGGTAGCAACTTGGTCAGCAGCTTCTTCCAACTAAGCAATCACACTTGGAATTAAGATGCGTTGCCAGTCAGACCTGGCTGGTGTGGTTCAATGGACTGAGCGCAGGCCTGTGAGCTGAAAGGTCGCTGGTTTGGTTCCCAGTCAGGGCACGTGCCTGGGTTTGGACCAGGTCCTCAGCTGGGGCCTGTGAGAGGCAATCAACTGATGTTTCTCTTGCACATCAATATTTCTCTCCCTCCCTTTCTCCCTCCCTTCCCCTCTAAAGATAAACAAATAAAATCTTTTAAAAAAAGATGTATTGCCAGTCAGAGCACTACCTAGGGCACTAGGGAATAACAGCTATCATTTATTGAGCACCTACTATACCTCCAAGTATTCTTCTAAACCCTTACATGCATGCTTCACAACATCATTTTTCACACGTTACAGAAGAGGAAAATGAGACTTAAGAGAGATGATCGACTTGTCCAAGGTCACATAACTAATAAGTGGAAGATAGAAACTTTTTACTCAGTTCTGACCACCAATGTGGCCTCTAGGTGGTAGCCCTCACTCTTCTTCACTAAGGAAACAGGAAAGGAAGGTGACCAGGGGCAAGCTGCATAGTGCTGAGGGACCAGATGAAGTTAGGGACCATGAAGGCTAAGCAGGGCCGGAGTACACAGGGCTGGGGTGTGTTCCTAGCAGCGTTTGGTTGCCCAGGACAACAGCAGCATTTATCCTGTCAGGTAGGATGAAGGAAGGATGGGGACAAGAAGACCTGAAGGTGTTGGCTAGTGAAGTGTTAAAGCAAGGGACTAGGGTGTTTAAGCTGGAGTAAGAAGGCAAGATTGGGGTAGATGGGCCAGGAGAATATCCCAGGCCTGAGGCTTCTGTGAGGTCCAGGAGTAGCTGAGCAGGAGGAACTAAAAGAGAGAACAGAGAGCCTGGTAAACACTGTAGAGGCATGAGGAACAGAGAGGCGACATGGAGTCATAAATGTATGTTTCTAGGAATTTACCCATTTCTTCCAGATTGTTCAATTTGATGACATATAATTGTTCACAGTATATATTTTATAGTCTTGTGTATTCTTGTGGTGTCATTTGTCACTTCCTCTCTTCTGTTTTTGATTTTATGTATTTGGGTCCTCTCTATTTTCTTGATATGTCTGGTTAAATGTTTACCAATGTTATTTATCTTTTCAAAAAAACCATATTCTGGTTTATTGATCTTTTGTATTTTGTTTTAGTCCCCATGTTGTTTATTTCTGCTATGATCTTTATTATTTCCTTTGTTCTACTCACTTTGGGCTTTGTTTGTTGTTCTTTTGCTAGTTCCTTTAGGTACAAGGTTAGATTGTTTATTTGAGATTTTTCTTACTTCTTGACATAGTCTTGTATTACTACGAATTTCCACCTTAGGACTGCTGTTTCTATGCCACATAGATTTGGGGTTGTGTTTACATTTTCATTTGTCTCAAAATATCTTTTAATTTTTTCTGTGATCTCATTGTTAACCCATTCATTGTTAATAACATGTCAGCCTCCATGTATTTGTGTGCTTTTTAGGTTTTATTTTTTTGTAATTGATTTCTAGTTTCATATCATTGTGGTTGGAGAGATTGCTTGATATGATTTCAATCTTTGAAATTTATTGAAATTTATTTTATGTCCTAACATGTGGTCTTCCTTGGAAAAATTTCCATGTGCTCTTGAAAAGACTGTATATTCTGCTGCTTTGGGGTGAAATGCTTTAAAAATATCAGTTAAATCCATCTGGTCTACTGTGTCATTTAAGGCCACTGTTTGTTGATTTTCTGTCTGAAAGTTCTATCCATTGATGCCAATGGGGTGTTAAAATCCCCTACTATGATTGTTTTACTGTTGACTTCTTCCTTTTTGTACATCAATATTTGATTTACATATATAGGTGCTCCTTTTGGGGCTGCATAAATGTTTACAAGGATTATATCCTCTTGTTGGATTGATCCCTTTATCATTATGTAATGTCCTTCTTTTTCCCTTATCATAGCCTTTGCTTTAAAGTCTATTTTGTCTAAGTATTGCTATGCCAGCTTTTAAAAATTTCTTATAACAGCTCTGTTGAAATATAATTATTGTGCCATACAATTTACTATTTAGTAGTATGCAGTTCAGTGCATAGTCACAAGATTGTGTAACCAGCACTGCTATCTCATTCCAAAATGCTATAAAGAAATTGCGTACCTATTACTAGTCACTCTCCATTCCTCTTCTCTCCTCTCCAAACCCTAGTAATCACTAATCTGCTTGTCCTTATGGATTTTCACATTATGAACATTTCATATAAATGGAATCATACAATATGTGGCCTCTCATAAGCTGTTAAGAACAGTTTCTACTAAATGGTTCAATTAGCATAATACTTTCAAGGTATATCTGCTATGTCTCCCAGTTTCGGTAGGGTGGCCGTATGTGTCAGGTGTCCTGTGGGGCTCATTAGCACATTCTCCCTGATCGCCTGAGCTGAGAGCTCCAGGAACGTCCCTTCGTGTGGATTATGTGGGCCCTCCTGTTGTAATTAAGTCTTGGTTACTCTAGGCAAGGGCATGGATGGGGCTGGCCTTCAGGCTGTACCAGCCTCAATGTTCTCATCTCTAATTTTATGTCACCAAGTGTCTCTAGGAAGATTTGATTTGTTTTCTTTGTTTGTCAAACACTCAAATAATGGTTTCTTTGTGCACTTTATAAATGTTATCCCATTTAATCCTCATAATAATCCAATGAAGTAAATTGTTTTGTAACTACCATTGTACACATGAGGTTCAAGAAGTTAACCTAAGGGCATGTGGCCCTGGGTTAACAGCCTTTCCAGAGATCACCTTGGAAGATGCTGATCATTATAAAAATGCTATAGTTTTTTGTGAGAAAGCTGAGGGCATAATAGTATTAGGGAACTGGACTTTAAAAGCATAATTGCAAAAATTACCTGGCCTTCCCTTGTAAAGTGAGCTATCCTCAGTGTAAAAGCAACTTTTGCCACAAAACATGCATACAATTCATTCCCACTGCATCAAATACGTAAAGAGGGCCCCAGACTGAGTTGTTTCCAGATTGGAAGACCTGGGTTCTTGTTGAGGCTTTGCTCTTCGCTTGCCATGTACCCTTGGGCAAGTCACTTTCCTCTGTGGATATCATCTGTAAAATGTGGATATTAATAATGAATTCCCTACTAACTGTGCAGGGTTATCAATATGAGCGTCAAGTAAGAATGTTGAAGAAGGTGCTTTAAGTGTAAAATATTTTTTACCAATATAATAACTTCACTTACTGTCCTCCTTCTCTCTCTCCTTCATCCCGCTTGTCTTCTTTCACTCTGTTTGTGTTCTGTCTTCCCTTTTTTTATTCTCTCTTAACCAGGTCAGGACTTACTTAACTGCAGCGCTGCACTTAGGCAGAAGGAACACAGGCTATAGGGGCAGACAGATCTGGGTCTGACTCCTGGCTTCACCCCTTCCTAGTTATTGTTGGGCAATTACTTTACCCTTTTTTTGAGCTTCAGTTTTATCATCTGTAAAAATGGACACATATAGCACCTTCTTTACAAGGTTGTCATTGAAAGATGCGGTAGATTGCCTGCAAATGTGGCCAACAATCCTTCCCATCTCTGACACGCCTGTGGATCCTCCCATCAAGAGGTGGGGTCTCTGCCTCACTCCTTAAATCTGGGCTGCTTTGACCAATAGTGTAGAGCAACAGTGTTGCTGTATAACTCCTAGTCTCATGCCACAAAAGGCCTTGCATTTTCAATTTTCCCCTTTTGCAAGTCTGCTACCAGGTTTTTAAAAAAATGTCTGACTACCCTCCTTGGAGAGAGAGGCCAAATGTAGAAGAGGACAATATACTATAAAGTGAGGTGACAGGCCCAGCCAGCCCCACCCAGTGACTGGCAGGTGTAGGTGCTCAAGATGTGATTGTTTCCCTGCCATTCAGAAGCGTTCCTGGGAAATGACTGACCTGGCTAGTGGTGCCACAACCAAATTGACGGATCTGACCTCCAGTGTGCCCCAGGTGCAGAGCAATGACCGTACCTCGTATACTTTACAGGGACCTACTGGGGCCCATACAGGTTAAGGTGCACTCCAAGTCACACAGCAGAATACCCTTCCCATGCCCAGAGTGAGCCTGAGCCACCTCCAGAGCAGGCTTTTAGCTGAACAAAATCTGGGATGATAGAGTAATATCGGGTAACATGAATAGTATTTCTTTTGACTGGATATCCAATCTACTTAGTGCCAGAGGTACAAGCGGAAGAAGAAAATTCATACTTATGTGCCTGGCAATGGCCCTAGAAGTAGGTAGTACAAGGGGGGGACCCAAGAAAAACCAGAATTATCTCCTGGAGGGCAGGCTCCTTGTAGTCCAGGCTCCGCACTCCTGCCGCCAGACGAATGAATATTCTAGGAACCCATCTGTACCCATGCACCAGCTGGTGTTGTTGTGAGAGGCTGCGTTCAGCTCCAAAGAGTTTTTTTTTGAAGATTCCTTTAACGCATTTGCCCACTCCTGATGGGTGATTTATGAGCGCACCTGCCCACACCGTGCTGACTGTTCAGCAGTTTTTGACCAAAAATGGCATGAACCCTGTGCCCCATTCTCCCTATTCACTTGATCTCACGCCAAGCAATATTTTTGGTTTGTTTCCCTGGATGAAAAAAGTCCTCAAAGGGAAGTGTTTTGCTGATGTGGAAGAGGTGAAACAAAAAATGACAGAAACACTAAAAGGCATCAAAGTCGACAAGTTCAGAAACTGTTGTGAGCAGTGGAAAAACCATCTCAATGGGTGTATTGCATCAGATGGAGAGCATTTTGAAAGGGGCTGAAGTTTAAATATGTAAGAATACATACATAATTTTTTAGGTAAATTCCTCTCTTTGGGGGGGGTCCCCCCATGTATACAGTTTTCCCCATTTTCCAGATGAGAACACTAAGGTACAGAGAAGTTGTTGCCAGCTGTTGGGTTTCTGGGAAGCACAAGGACAGTTTAATGTTCAGGATACTAATTAGAGAACCCTTGGAAGCAATGCTTACAGAAGAGAAGGGAAGAGAATGAGGCAGATTGGGCAGAGGGAGCTATTGAACTGCAATGCAGTCTTACCGGAAACTTCGTTCTTCCCTATGGGGAGCTCTGCAGCTGGAACGGCCCTTCAGAGTTATTCCCTTATCGTTTCTCTGCAGAGGGTGAGGCCTTTATATTCCCACATCAGTTACTAGATTCCTAGCCCCTGGTTTCTAGTTCAGAGTTGTCTCAGCAACTCCTATCATCCCAAAGGGGAGGGAAAAAAATGATCAGGGAGATAAAGTAGAAAAAAGAATGGTCTCTGAAACCAGACAAACCTGGGTTTAAATCCTGAAACTTCCCTTTCTAGCTGTTTATTTACGATGGACAAGTTATTTCACTTCTCTGAACTTCAGTGTACCTTTTTGGAAATGGCAATAAGAGTACTTAGCTTGAAGGGTTGTTTTGAATATCAAATGCAATCATTTATAGAAAGCGTCTTACAGAGACCTGACACTGAAGAAATGGAAATTACTATAATGGCAGGGTAAATTATTGTGCAGTTGTGTGCCCGGTTCCCTCATTTGTAGGGTGGTGGGAAGAATAGTGAAGAAGAGCTGCTCAGAAGGGAGAAGGGCATTACATTGTTTTTATTACCTGGTACTTATAAGCACTCAGTCAGCATTTACTCCAATGAACAAATATTTATTTAAAAGGATTTGTACAGACATAACACTTACTTTCAAAGAGCAGAGGAATCTCTTATATTTTGAACACACAGACACTGTGGAAACTTAAAACTGCAGTTAAGGAAGGAAGAAGAAATCTCTCTCCTTCCCCAGCCAGGGACTGAGACCTGGAGCTAAAAGTTTTTCGGTCAGCCAATCCCTATCCCTGTCCCCTTAAGTCTGAGTGACTTTATTAGAGATCTGACTTTGGTGGAGTAGAGAGCTACAGGGCTTGGAGACAGACCCTGGTGCCTTTTCTTTGGGGAGGGAAGGCCACCTGCCCAATCCACGGGAAAGGGGGTGGCCAGCAGCTGACCTGAGCTGAGGCTGCCTTACAGAAGATGGAAGACCCAAGAGAAGGAGGGATAAATGTAGAAGTCCCACCCACTCACATGGGTAAAGGAATTGCCACTCACTTGAATCTCAATCCACTCCCGTGGTTTGGAACAAAAGGCAACACAATTGTCACCCTGCGGCCCATCTAAGCCTAAGGCAACCCCTATAGCAGAGCCCTAGCCCAATGACTCCAGCAGCGAGTTAGGCAGGACTTCGTGAAGTATAGCTCCAGCTCCCAGATTTCACTATGGGGAACTTCTACTACTCGTTTGCAAGAACTAGAACTATGGGAGAAAGGCCCGCAGATCTCAGGATCCCCAGACACACAGCCTGGTACCTGAGAACTTTTGTATGTCTGGGAGACTGGGAGGTAGGGTGGGATGGTGAACTCTGTTAACACCCAGTCCTCCAAAATGAATACAAAAAGGAGAGCTTGTCCAAATTACCTCTGGACCTTGAGGATGAGATGAGGAAAGATAAATGCACCAGGCCTATTGGAAAGTCCAGCCAAAACACCAGTGTTCCTTCAAGGCCAAAGGCAAAAGTACAAGGAGGGGCACACTGGAGCCTTTACACTAAACAAGATACGGGCCTCCCTCTACCCTCAGACCTTAGGTCCCAAGCTTCAGGAACAAGAGACAGAATCACATCCGGGACTTCCACCCTATCCTTAATGCCAAACAAGAGCAGACGTTGAAATGTGGGTGGGAGAGAAGGGATCATCAGACATACTGTCGTTAGCACCTGAACCACATCTCTTCCTAAACCAGACACCCCAAGAGCAGAAAGAAATAAGAGCTGAGTGAGAGAGGGGTTGTGCTTCCATCACATTAAATTGGAGACTTGGTAGAGGTGGGGAGGGGTTATTTCACATCAGAACATTGATCACTGGCCAAGGGGAGGGTTAGGAGCAGTAGAGCTCTCTGTGTTCTCCCTCTCTTCATTCATCCTGCTTCCGTTTGGGCTTTTTGGGGTTCCGGGACCGACTCTTGGCTTTGCACAGAGGGCATATAGGTGCATTCCGGTGAATTTGCTGATGACATGACAGGCAGGCCTGGTGGAGTACACAGGACAAAGAAAGTGAGTGGTCAGATTCTTGTAGGCTGTGGTTCATTCAGCCTTCTGATCCCCATGGGTCCAGAAAACAACTGCGATCTTTCCCAACAGGAAGAAGCAGTAATCAGTGAGTGAGACCCGAGAAGAGAGATCAGTGCTGGCTGTAAGGGATGTAAAGGGTATAAAGGAGTGAGGGTCAAAAATGGGTACTGAGGGAAAACACCCAAAACTTGCAAATAAGGCAAAATGAGAATTGCGTATCCATTTAGCGTTATGATGGAGCATGGCTTAACAGGCCTGCTCAAGAATCGATTCCCTAAGATAGCTATCAGTAAGTATTTTCTGTAAAGGTCAAAATAGTAAATAGTTTAGACTTTTCGGGTCATATGATCTTAGTTGTAACTCCTCAGTACTATACATTTCACGTGACAGAATATACAGGCATTTTACAGGAAAGACTCAAAGGCATGAGTGTGGACCAATAAAACTTTACTTATAAAAAAAAAAGAGCAGTTCTGACTTGGCCTGTGGGCTCTATTTTGCTAACCCTTGCTCTAGGAGAATGCCCTTTGTTTGACTATTTACCTTTTTCTTTTTTCCCTGTTTACCATTGATCAGAGCCCAGACTCTGACTTATGCTGATAAACTACAAGTGATTTTTGCCCAGGAGAGATGCAGATTATTTCTGTTCAGAAGAAGAGGTCCTCACAACTGTTAGTTTTATTGTCCTGTAGGACATTAAGCAGTTCTGTATTTAACTTTGCAAACTGATTGCAGCACTCCTTTCCTTTCCTGACCGTCTGATTATCTGGTCCTCAGATGCTCTTGGAACCAGCTTTATACATGCTTACTGTATATTTGTACCAGTCACGTTTCTAACTTTTTGAACAGAGGTTAGCAACGCGTGCTAGTCTCCCTGCATTCTAACTGCTCTGGGAATGTGAGGCAACAAAACAGGTGGGTCCCAGCCTTGGCTGCTGTGTGGATTGAGCATCAGCCTACAAGCCAAGTGTCGCTGGTTCGATTCCCAGTCAGGGCACATGGCTAGGTTGCACGTGAGGTCCCCAGTTGGGGGCGCGAGTGAGAGACAACCACACAGTGATGTTTCTCTCCCTTTCTTTCTCCTTTCCCCTCTCTCTGAAAATAAATAAATAAATAAAAACAAAAACAAAAACGGGTTGGTCCCTTCCAGCACAAACACCACACACCCTTTTCTCTGTGCCCCAAAGGCTGTTTTAGAAAGGCCCCGGATAAGTAAAGCCAATACAGTGGCACCTTGGTACTCATTGCTGCTTCATTCCCATGAATGGCAAATAAGTGACGAATGATGAAGCATTTTCTCCTGCAGAGGGGCGTTGTGACTGATGCAAGTTCTCGCAAATGCGACGAGTGGCAGGTGCCAACTGCTGAAACATTTTTTTCTCATCAAAATGCAATGAGTAGCAGGTTTGATGGATTCTGAAGCCATTGAATACCAAGGTGTGACTATATCTCAAAACCAGCCTTCCAGCCCTGGCTGCTGTGGCTCAGTGGATTGAGCGTCGGCCTGCGAACCAAGTGTCACTGGTTCGATTCCCAGTCAGGGCAAATGACTGGGTTGCACGTCAGGTCCCCAGTTGGGGGCATGAGTGAGAGGCAACCACACAGTGATGTTTCTCTCCCTCTCTTTCTCCTTTCCCCTCTCTCTAAAAATAAATAAACAAATAAATAAATTATTTTTAAAAAACCAGCCTTCCACAGGGCTGCTTAAGGATAACTTGCTTCTTCCACAGCCCCTACCCAGCCCACTCACCTTCATAGGTGGGGGTTGCTGCCTGAAGGTGGCTGTCTGCCGGGTGTCCTGCTTCCTAGCCACTTGAAGTTGTTGGGCCGCAGCAGCTGCAGCAGCCAGGGACTCGGGGATGGGGGGCTCTTGAGGCTCCGTCTGCCATTCCGCTTTCTGCTTCTCAAAGTAACTTTGGAGATCAGAGATGTTAGCTGGATCATTCTGAAAACAAGGAGAACCTTGCCCCTCTTAAAGACTCCATGCCACCGAATCAAGGGGGTTGGACTGTGGTTCACTATACAAAGTTCCTGCACCCTCCCTAGCACAACGTCCTTCTCCCTGGGTCCCAGCTCCTTTGTCTGCTAGGAAGTGTAATCCTCTCGCTCCTTGCTCTGGCAGACCCAAAACATAAAGAAATCCAGGGTTAGCAAAGTCCTCCAAGGGCATTCACCTATCCCCCATCTCATGTTCTTTTGCAGGATTTCTATCATGTCCTTGGGTCTCCGCTGGCACACCTCTAGGAATAAGAAAGTCACCACTTCCACAGGCAGCCTGCTCCGCCTTAAGGAAATGTGTTTCCTTCTACTGAACTGAACTCTTGTCTTTCTGTACGGTGAGTCTCTGAGTCTTAAGATGAAGTTCCAGGCTAGACCCTGGAGACCACAAAAGCTCAGCCCTCTGTATTTTCAAGGTTTCTGGACAACCCTTCTAGGCCTTGACTTGGGAAGTAACCTCTTAAGAGTCAGTCTCTCTTTCTCTCTCTCTCTCTCTCTCACACACACACACACGCACGCACGCACGAGTCATAGACATCGTCTTATATTGTTAAAATGGCATAAAAGAATTTTAAAAGCCATCTAGTAATTCTAGTTCAATCATCCTTCTTTTGGTGTAACAGTCCAGCACAGGGACATGCCCAAGGTCAAGCAATGAGTCAGCCACTGACAGGCCTGGGGCCAGAACTGACTCTCAGACCAAGCTCTGTGGGTGGGTGTGTAGTCTGCGTATGTGGCAGGGACAGGGGAAGGTTGCTTACTCCAAGGACAGCTTCTCCTCCTCTTCACATAGGTCAGGGAGCCTTTGCAGGCCCAGAGTCATGCGCAAGGCATCCACGTGTTCCTTCAGTGGCTTGTACTCATCATGGAGACGGCGGGTAGACTCTAGGAGCTTGTTTAAGTCATTCTCAGACTGTTTGATGGTATTTTCCATCTGGAACACAGAGGGAGGGAGGCACAGAGGAAAAGAACCCCAAGATTCTCAATGAGGCTGTACAGGTGAGCGGAGAATGGCACAGCTCCAGAGCCAGACCGATGTATGGTCAAATCCTCAATCTGTTATGTGTTCTATGTGACTCTCGTCAAGCCTCAGTTTCTTTATCTGTATAATGGTGATGACGATATGCCTACCGCATATAACCTTAGTGAGGATTCAATGATTGGATTTACATAAAGCCCTCGGTATAGAGGCCAACACAGAGTAAAGGCTGAGTAAATGGTAGCTATTATTCAAATACAGCATCTGAGAGCTGGAATAGCCTTTAGAGCTCATTTTGCGTACCTCACCACCATTTTACAGATGAGGGAATTGACTCAGAGAGAAGGAACTTCCTCAGAGAAATATTTTCTAGGGGCAAAACCCAGATAAAACCTCAGGGCTTCTGCCTCCGAGGCCACTGGCCTTTCTCCTGAATTAATGGTCCTCAAAATGTGGTCAGCAGATCAGTAGCATCAGCATTACCTGGTAACTCATTATGAATGTAAATTCTCAGGCACCACCCCAGACTTACGGAATCAGAAACATTTGGACTGAGTCCAACAATCTGTTTTAACAGGCCCCCCAGGTGGCTCTGATGAATAGTCAAGTTTGAGATCCATTTGCTTAGATTTTCAGCCCCTCTGTGGCTAATATCTTGTTCATTTTGTTGGCTCTGTATACATGGGTTAGCTGGCAGCAAAACTGCCAGCTCCTCATGAGACCCTGAAATCCTGTGATCTGTGACACAGAGAATCCCAAATACTGTCCCAATTACATTCATATTTCCTTTAAAATCCTGTGCCTAGAAAAATCAGGAAATAAGTATTGCTAGAGAAATGAGTTTCCGAAGAAAAGAAATTCCTTCAAATGTATTTATTTTTTTAAAAAAGCTTGTCATTGTCATAGGCTCTAAGAGTTAGAAAGGATCTTACAGGTCCCACCTCCAACATCTCTCCTGGTGAAGGAATCATCAATGCTGCATGCAGCCCAGACAGGTGGTCATTTGGACCCCTCCTGAGTAACTCCAAGAAGTTGGGAATTTACCACGTTTGCACAGTTCATTCACCATGTTCCAAGAATCCCTCAAAGAGAGACTGATGAGAATCCCTACTTTGGCAGGCTGGCAGATATGGTATTTTTGGCTTAGTTACAGAACCTTTCGAGTCCTTTAGGCTGGACCCCAGAGTCAACTGCCTGCTCTGCTTTTCACCAACTCTAGCTCCTAAGTCCCAGACTGCAATAATGAGTACATCAGAGCTTAAAGAGACCTCAGATGTGATTGAATCCGTCTCAGGGAGAAGAAGGGACTTGTTCAGTGACATACAGTCAATCAGTGACAGAGCCAGGCTAGATCTCAGAGCTGGATTCTTGCACACCACCATATAGCTTAATACCTCCTCCCCCAAGTTGGCCACAGCCACATCTTAAGGACATGCCACAACATTCACTATTACCTATTCCTGAAAGGGCTCAGAGGTTGCCTTTAGGCAGCCAGCCACGTACCACATTGATGTCAGCATGGATCAGTCGCAGTTCCTCCACATGCGCCATCTTCTCTTGCAGCAGGAGATCCATCTCCTGCTTGTATTCCTTCAGGTGTCTCTCCTCTGATTCGAGGGCTTCAAACTCAGCCTTCAAACGGGCCTTGATCTTCTCCATCTGCAGGGTCTTATTCCTGTCATTTCCCCAAACCAGAACACAGATCAGAAGAAGAGAGGAAAATGAGACCGGCGTACAGAGTTAGGCTCTGAGCCAAGGCTATCTTTCTAAGCTTCCCTCTCGTCAGGCAGAGCCAACCTGAAACTACCCCCCAAAAGCGAGGGTCTCAGATGGACATCATTTTGCTGTTTCATGGGGCATTTGCAAAGAGAGGACAGGTTTGAGCTCCCACCCAAGATGCAAACACAGACTTCTTGAGAAAGATGGAAATGTTCTGTTTCTGTACTTTTCAATACAGTAGCCCCTAGACATACATAGTTACTGAGAATTTGAAATGTGGCTAGTGCAACCGGGAAGCTAAACTTTAAATTTTATTTAGTTTTAATTAATCCAACTTTACACGTAAACAGCTACATGTGGTTAATGGACCTCATATTGGACAGCACAGATTGATAAGGTCAATGCCATCAGTTCCAGAAGATGAAGAAAAAAAGAATTGTAGCTCATTTCTTTTCTTAGAAAAATAAAACCTATTTCTGGTTGTTATATTCCAACTGCATAGCCTCTGACTCAGTAATCCCACACCTGGGAATTTACTCCAAGAAAGTAATCCAAGGAAGCAAAAAAGTTAATACACAGGAATGTGCTTTCCGGGCTATGGGCAAAATTGGAATATCTGGAAGCCATGAAAAGGAACCATTATGATTGTATCTTGAAAAATAAGGAAGATATGCAGCTTGACAAAAAGGTATTTATGCTGAGATTGCAATTTCAAAAAGCAAATGCATGTGAGTGAAGAAGAAAAGGAGCCGGCAGGGGTACAGGTGTGAGGATCTTTAAGATCATTTGAAGCATGTCTAAGTGAGAGGGCCACAGGACATTGGAAGGAGGCCCCCTGGGCACATTGTTGTCCCCCTACTGGCTCTCTACTTGTCCTGCCTAGCCAATATTCATTATTCAGATTTGGCATCTCCTTCCTCCTGCCTCAGTAGCTGGCTTTCTCCTTTACTCCGGCCCATCCCATGGGTGCTCTCTCTTGGTCTACACCCTAGACTCTGGTCTCTGACCTCAGCCTACTTCTGTCTTCAGTCTCTCTCTCTCTCTCTCTCTCTCTCCCCCTCCTTTCTTAATATTGGCTGTGGCTCTTGCCTCAAGAGGTGGCCCTCAATGGCACCAAAATCACAGAAAGAATTGTGTGGGTAGGATCATGGGAGAAATTTTTATTTCTATATTTAAAGTTTTTTTCACGTTATTATATTGTTTTTATCTTAGCAAAGGGTAAACACATAGATGTTATCATCCCATTTGTAAAGAAGAAAATGAGGTTTAGGTATTAACTTGCCCAAGACCACAGAGGTAGTAAAGGGAAACTGGGATTTAAACCCAGGGCTCTCTAATACCACCCATCACTCCACACTGGCTGAGTGCGGTTACCCAGGCTAGAGGGCATTATTGGAAGGGCAGCAGTGTCAGTGGTACTACTGTGACCTCTCAGCAGCAGTGTTCCAATGGCAGGACAGTGGGAGCAGTGCATCCTGGGTGAAAATAATAAGGGAGTTCATTGTGTGTGGAGAATTAAAAAATAATAATAGGCTTTCAGTTGTGTTTGCAGCCGCCGTTGCTCTCTAAGGCCAGTGCCTCCTCCAGCTTGCAGAGCTCCAGCCAAAGGAAAAGGAGCGGTAAGTAAAGCGGTCTCTACACCACGGCTCGTACAAAGCAGACTGCTCGCAAATCGACCTGCGGTAAAGCACCGAGGAAGCAACGGGCTACCAAAGCCGCTTGCAGGAGTGCGCCCTCTACCGGAAGGGGAAGAAACCTCATTGTCACAGGCTGGTGCTGTGGCACTCCGTGAAATTAGACGTTATCAGACGCCCACTGAACTTCTGATTCGCAAACTTCCCTTCCGGCGTCTAGTGCAGGACGTTGCTCGGGACTTCAAAACAGATCTGCGCTTCCAGGGTGCAGCTGTGGGTGCTTCGCAGGAGGCGAGGGAAGCCTATCTGGTTGGCCTTTTTGAAGACACCGACCTGTGTGCCGGCCATGCCAATCGCGTAACAATGATGCCAAAAGGCATCCAGCTAGCACAACGCACACGTGAAGAATGTGCTTAAGAGTCCACTATGATGGGAACCATTTCCTTCTTTTAAAAAATTCTCTTCTTCCTGTTACTGGTAGTTCTGAATGCTAGATATTTTTTCCCATGGGGTCAAAATGTACCTAAGTATATGACTGCAACTGGAAAATAGGGGGCAGAAATCAGGTATTGGCAGTTTTCCCATTCTCATTTGTGTGTGAATGTTTTCAATAAAAATGCGGGGACACAGAGCAAGTCAAGGTGTCTCAGTGAACAAGTTTCGGTGGTTCAACTTCATAACAATATAAATAAGCCTGCTAAATTTTTCTGGACAATGCCAGCATTTGGATTTTTCTTAAAACAAGTAAATTTCTTATTGATGGCAACTAAATGGTTTTTGTAGCATTTTTATCATATAGTAGATTCCAACCACTTGCTATACTTTTTTAACTGAGTTGTCCTACATACAAGTACATACATGTTTTTAATGCTGTCTGTCTTCTGTGCTGCTCCTGTAAATTTGCTATTAAAATACATTAAAATAATAATAATAATAATAATAATAATAATAATAATAATAATAATAGAACCAACTAAAGCTGGTCTTTTCTTTTTTATCACCATGTAGTAATTCTAAACAATGTTCACTGAAAGACATCTGGGCTAATTCCAGTTTTTGGAAATTATAAATAAAGCTGTTGTAACTATCCATGAATTTGAGCCCGAGTTTTCCTTTCTCAGGGATAAACGACCAGGACTGCGATTGCTGGGCTGTATGGTAGGTGTGTGTTTATGCTGGTACCATGCTGTTTAGATTATTATAGCCTTGTAGTATAGTTTAATATCCGCTAGCGTGATACCTCCTACTTTTTTCTTGTTTCTCAGGTTGCTTTGGCTATTTGGGATATTTTGTATAAATTTTAAAATTATTTCTTCTAGTTATGGGGAAAATGTCATTGGTATTTTGATAGGGGTTGTACTGAATCTGTACATTACTTTGGGTAGTATGGACATTTTAATGATGTTAATTCTTCCTATGCATGAGCACAGCATCTCATTCCATTTATTTGTGTATTTTTCAGTTTCTTTCTGAGACTTGCCATCCCTACCTTCTTTCTGATTTATTCCTTTTAAAAAGGGAACATCTAAGCTATGCCTGTCCTACCACTAAACTTAGGAAGCAGACCATTTGTCTAGTTTCACAAAAGGAACTCTGCCTCTGGATGAATCATTCCTCAAGTCTCACCCCAACCTAAGTAGATGATATTAAGATGAGACTTTGAAGTGGACACTGATGTTGGAATGGGTTCAGACATTTGGGGCTGTTGGGTGGTGGATGAATTTTGTACGTGAGAAAGACATGCATGAGTGGGTAATAGGGTGGAATGTTATAGAATACATTGTGTTCCCTTAAAATATATCTGTTGAAGCCCTAATCTCCAACATGACTATATCTGGAGAAAGGACTTCTAGGGAGGTGTAAAGATAAAATAAATAATCATAGTTGGGTCCAATGTGATAATAGTGATGCACTTATAAGAAAAGGAAGGGATATGAGCTCTTTCTATCTCCGCATTAGAACAGAGAAAAAGCCATGTGAGGACACAGGAAAGAGGAAGTCATCTACAAAACAGGGATATCCTTGACCAGAAAACAAAATCGTTGGCACCTATACCATGGACTTGTAGCCTCCAGGATTATGAGAAAAGTAAATGTCTTCTGTTAAAGGCACAGTAAGTTATTTCCTTGTGGCACCCTAATTTCACACACACACACACACACACACACACACACACACACACCACAGTACTGGCAAATGATAACATATCTATTTTCAAGCAGCACTGTGTTAACCTTGAGGATTTCTTGCTTTTAAATGTGGCCACCCACCACATTTTACCTGGCCACTCTTCCAAGGACAAACTCTCACTTTGTTTTCATTTCTGCCCTCCAAAAATGAATATCCCTGTATCATTCAGAGTAAATTTAGGGAGATGTATCCCAAGAGTGAAAATCCTGGGACACAGGTAATATATATTTCATCTAAGCAGTGCCCATTTGCTCTGCAGGATGGCTATACAGGTTTACATTCTCACCAGTGGGGCTTGTGGGCTCCTGTATCTGTGTTTGTACTCAGAAAGCAAGAGCGATGGGGAAGCGTGGGAGATCCACTCAACTGGACACCTATAACCTGTAACCGAATGTACACTGAGCTTTTCTCATTTCTCTCTTAGACAGCCTCTGCCCAACTCACTTAGTAGCTCTTACCCTACTACCATCAAGATCTGATTAAGAGTTTAGCCACGTTATTACAGCTCTGACCTCACTGCCCCTTCTCTGATCTTTGGGGGTTAGTTGAGAATTTTATCTAAAGGTTTGTATTTATTTGGCCATTTGTAGTGAAGTTAAATATGGAGCAAGGCTGGGTGCTGACAGCAGCCACGTGATTCATATGCAGCAAGTTGTTACGGGGACTCCCTGTCCAATGTGGGTAAGACCTGAGCACATGTGAATCTCCCTGCTGGGAAGGACCTTTGAAGGCCTCTACTGTTCCTCCCCCAACCACTGTGTAAGTGCCTTTTATAACAGCACTGTGAACTGTTCCATTAGTCCTTCTTTGAACAATTTAGTCATGGATCTCTCACTACTTCTCTAGATAATTCACTCCACCTACAGGCAGATCAACAACTCGAAAACCCTAGGGTCACACAGAATACAAATGTCCCTTGTCTCCCAAAATCCATTCACCCCTCCTTCAATAGTAATAGAAACTCTTCTTTTCACCTGGGCCTGCAATAAGGACTATAGTTACCCCTCTTCTCTGCAGCTTTTTGTGGCCATTTGACAATATGCAGGCCAATGGGATGCAAACACATGTGACAAGTGCAACTTGTAGGCTGTGACTCTAAAGGAAAGAAGCATACCATTGACTTCCCCTTTGCCTTCTCCTCACTGCCTAAAATGTGTACGTAACATTGAACCATCCTGAACCACGTAGATGAGGGCCACGTCCTGTACATGGTGACGTGACAACGTAAAAAGAGCCTGAGGCCCCAATACTGAGTAACCACACAAACCATGAGTAGCTTTTTCTAGTCTGATAACGTGAGAGAAAAAGGACCTTCTTTCTTGTTTTAACCACCGCTATTTTGGAACTCGGTTGAATTAGCTTTGCTAATAACCTGACCAAGTGGTTATTGTATTAAATTTTATTTAAGATGCCAGTGAACATAAGGTATCCATTATTTTATGCACTACTAAGAAAATATGCTAGCAATTATATTATGACAAAATGTTTTCTTATTATTTAAATGTCAATTTAATGCTTGTTGAAAGAGCTCTTGTAGACTTATTTAAGACACTAATTTTATCTGAAGTTTGTAGTCTGATTCATTCCTCCTACACAATAACTTTTCATTTCAAGGGAGAATCATGATGAAATCTTTTGAAGATATTTTAAATGATAATGAAACTAAACACATACAGTGGCAATCATGCACATAAGTCCATTAAAAGGATGATAATATGAACAGCCATGGCCAAGTTCATATACATTGACAACAACACAATTACATCTTGGCCAAAAGTGATAGAAAGGTAACATTATATTTAAGACACATCGTAATTTTAGATTTTTAAAATATAAACCATGTGCCTTAAATGGTGAAATCTGATATTTTAAAATCAAAGTTGGGGAATAGCCTTGACTTTCATTTCTGGTCAAGACAGAGTAACAGGGACCAGACAAACCCTCTCATACAAAATCGCTAAAACAAACAAAAACACCAGACAAAATATATGAAACAACGATGCTCAAGTCATTGGACATTGGGCAAGTAAAGTCAGTGATTTCTAAGGAATGAAAAAACTTAGATGAGCCCAAAGATTACCCTATCTTTTTGTCTAGAGAAATATTCTAGGTTGCGGGGCCGGGGCAGGGAACTCGGAGTCTGGCAGACTGTCTTAACTGAGGAAATGAAGCAATGAGTCTGGGGGAGCCAAGGCATCTGGACTTTGCTGGAACAAGTTTTGGAGAGGGGAGACCTGTGGAGAGAGATGCTACAAGCTTCAGAGGATCCTGCTCAAATATTCAGTTAGGTATTGATCAGCCTATGTGGTGTAAGGAAACTACCTGAGGCCAAGAAAAGAGCCACTCAAAGGAATTAGAGGGTACAGTGCCCAGAACCCACACAGGGCTGGGGATAGCAACTGTTCTAAATAGACACAATTCACAAAGCATTAAAGTACAAAGAAAAAAATTTGCATTACCACTGGAGAAAATGAGCCCTTCACTAAATGTTGCTATGGTCCTGTTAACTAAGCTGAAAAACAAAGCCCAGAAGGATAGAACTGCTTCCAAGTATCTAAATGACATGCCAGAAGAAAGCTCAAGCATATATATAAAAATGTAAAACTATGAAGAATCAACAAGGTAAAATTTCACAACGTCTGGCATACAATCAAACCTTGTCAGGTGTGCAATTAAACAGGAAAAATGTAACCTATAACATGGAGAATAATAAAACTGACCAAGAGATGACATCTTTGATAACATTAGAAGCCAAGGACACTTAGTTATTATGAATGCATTTCATGTGTTCACAAAGCTTGTGAAAATACTGGCTGCATCAAGTAGAGGCATGTTCAAGGGTAAGGAAGAAAGAAGAAGAAAGAAAGAAGTAGGGGTGAGGGGAGGGGAAGGAGGAGAAAGAAGAAGAAGAATCACAGGGATATAAAGTACAGTATAGGGAATATAGTCAGTAATACTCTAAAACTATGTATGGTGTTAGACAGGTACAAGATTTATTGGGATGATCACTTAGTAAGTTATGCAATATCTAATCACTGGGGTGTGTACACATGAAACTAATATGATATTGCATGTCAACTGTAATTGCAAAGTAAAAAATGATAAAAAATAAAAAAAGATAAGTTTTAAACCAAGAAGTACATGAAAGTAATAGCACAGAGGCCAGAAAGGAAGAAATAAAAGTATAATGTTGTAAGTTCCTTATACTATACCTGCAGTAGTACGAGATCAGTTTTGACAAGATGTATATTATAGACCCTAAATCAACCACTAAAATAACAAAAGAGAATGATAGCTAACAACTGAAAGAAAGAGATCAAATGGAATCATAAAATACACATAATCCAAAAGAAGGGATGGAAAAGGGAACAAAAAACAGATGGGATTAATGGAAAACAACAAAGTGGTAGATTTAAACCTGAACTTATCAACAAGCACATTAAATATAAATGCTCCAAACACCACCAATTAAATAGCAGACAGTCAGATTGGGTTAAAAGAAAAACAAAAACAAGACGAGGGGTTGCCTATAAGAATCCCACTTTAAAATTAAAGAAACAAGTAGAAGGATGGAAGAACACACACCATGCTAACTATTCAAAAGAAAGCTGGCTAAATGCAGTGTGGTATCTTGGATTGGATCCTAGGACAGAAAAAGGGCATTATCTGAAACACTGGTAAAATCCAACAAATTAACCTATAAAACCAATGCAATCCTATCAAAATATCAGCATGCTCTTTTTTTTTGGTAGTGGAATCTAAAATTCATACAGTAATGCAGAGTCTAGAGTAGTCAAAAAACAGCAGAATTACAAACTTGGAGAACTCACATAGCCTGATTTCAAGAATTATTATATCGTTGCAATAATCAAAACAGTGGAGCATCAGCATAAAGAGACACAAACAGACCTATGAAGCAGAATGGAGAGTCTAGAAATAAACCCCCAAATACACAGATGGGCAAAGTAGGCTCACAGTGGCTCACATGCAAACAAGACATGCAGGTTATGACCATCACACTAGCTTTATTAACTCAAAAGGATGGCACAATGCAACTGTAAACCTACTTTTGGCCACCCCTGTATGTAGGCAACTGGTTTTTGACAGAAGTACAAAGGCAATGCTGTAGAGAAAGGATGGCCTTCTCGCTGAACAGTTCTGAAACAACTGATAGCCACGTGCGAAAATAAATAAGTAAATACACAAACACCTGTACTTTGCACCGTATACAAAAATTAAGTGAAAGTGGACCAGAAGGCCTATGTGTAAAACCTAAAAATACAATTTCTGAAAGACCTTTATGTGACTTCGGCTTGGGCAAAGGTTTATTTTCTATGGTGCAAAAATCACTCCATAAAAATACGGATGAATTGGATTTCTTCATTTATACTAAAAATAACTTCTGTAGTTCCAAAGACACTGTTCAGAGAACGAAAAGACACATCGCAGACTGGAAGAACATCTTGTATGTGCAAAGCACATACCTGATGAAGGACTTGTATCCTGAATATACAAATATCACTCCCAATTCACAGGAAGTACAAAAAGCAACCCAACTGATAAATGAGGAAAAGGTTTGAATAGACACTTCACCAAGGAAGATATATGGGTGGCCAAGAAACCCATGAAGAAGATGCTCAACAAGATTAGCCATTAGAGAAATGTCAGGTAAAATGACAAAGAACTACAAAGGACTACCACTTCACACCACTGGCGTGGCTATAGTGTCCTTTTTAGACACACAGTAACAAGTGTTGTTGAAGATGTAGAGAAACCAAAATCTTCATATTTTGCTTCTGGGGATGGAAATTGGCACCACCGCTTTGGAGAACAGCTTTGCAGTATTTTAAAAAGGTATGTGCAGGCTTATCATATAACCCAGAAATTTCACTCTTGGGCATCTAACCAGGAAAAATAAAAACATATTTTTGTGCAAAGACTTTTCCATGCAAATATTTGGAGCAGCATTATCCCTAAGAGCCAAACGTTTGTAAACTGCTGAGTAAATAAACAATACCCATGGAACAAACAGAATAGAAATAGATTCATAGGTACAGAGAACAGGCTGACAGCTATCAGAGGGGGGGCTGTTGTGGCGGCTGGGTGAATAAGCTGAAGGGGTTAAGCAAGAAAAAAAAAAAAAAAACCTCACAGACCCAGACAACAGCATGGTGACTGCCAGAGTGGAAGTGGGTGGGGGCAGGTAGAAGAGGGTAAAGGGGGTTAAACGGTGATGGAAGGAGACCTGACTTTAGGCGGTGAGCACACAACACAATATACAGACGATATGTTATAGAATTGTACATTTGAAACCTGTAATTTTAATAACCAATGTCATGCCAATGAACTCAACACCAATTTTTAAAAATAAATAAAAAGGAAAAATAATACTGAGATATGTTACAATGTGTATGAGCCTCAAAAACAAATATGCTAACTTATTACATGCAATGTCTTGAAAAGACAAATCTGTAGACAGAAAGTATATTACTGGTTGCCTGGGGCTGCGGGTGGATAACAGATTTCTGAAACTGGACATAAGGGCTCTTTTAGGGATGATGGAAATGTTTTAAAATTGTATTGTGATGATAGTTACAGAACTGTAAATTTACTAGAAGTCATTGAATTCTACTCATAAAATGGATAGTTTCTATGGTATGCAACTCAATAAAGCTGTTGAAAATATATCCTCTAAAGCTGGCTGGTGTGATTCAGTTGGTTGGAACATCATCCTGTAAACTGAAAGGTTTCAGGTTCTATTCCTGGTCAGGGCACATGCCCAGGTTGTGGATTCCATCCTTGTTCCTGGTCAAGGCATGTATGAGAGGCAGGTGATGGATATTTCTCTCTCACATCAATGTTTCTCTCCTTCTCTATCCCTTCCCTTCTCTCTAAAATCAATAAGCATGTCCTCGGGTGAGGATTAAAAGTATATAAATATCCTCTAATGGCTTTTTACAGAACTAAATCTAAACCCACATCACCATCTGAGCCCAAATTCTAAGCTGTTTCTACTCTTCTGCTCCTGTTTTCTCATGACGATAAATGATTTGTCAAAAGGGTTTTGTAGAGGAAATAGATTTTTAATGGAGTTAGTCAACTGAGATCCCCAAGAGGAATGGGAAGGGGATTAACAATAAAAAAAGAAATTGGGGACTCATTGCCCTTGTGGTTAATCGTCTTTACTGTGCTCTTTAGGCTTAGTATCTAATGACCAGCCTTATACCCTCTGTCCAGCAACTGGGTAGTTTGCGTTAAGGTTAAATCTAAGTAAAAGGCCTTTCCTTTCTCAGATCTGCAGAATGGGAATCATGCCAGCGACTGCTTAAATACACACACACACTAGCTTCCTTCTTTTTATATTTCCTATTAATCAAGCAGACAAAAAATACTAAGTACCATTCATCCAATAGTGTGATGGACCCTGTGGGTGATGGATGAGAACACCGCTTTCTTCAAATAAAATGATCGTGATCCAATATAGAAAACAGACCAAATCACAACTGCTATGGTTGAAGGGGAAGTGGGATCCCCAGAGTCCTTATTTTCTCTTCAAATCCAACCATGGCTGACTCTACCAGAGCAGCCCTTGATATCTCTCTCTGGCACTCCAGGGCTCCTCAGAACATTATTTGCAAGCCTCCAATCAAATCCATCCTCTTCATTTCAGAGATGAAGAAACAAATGTCCAGAATGGAAAAGGAACTCGTCCAAAAGCATGCAGCCAGAGTCAACTGAGTCCTCTAAATATATAGATTTATGCATAAAGGAATTTGAAATCCAGATGTTTTTATACAAAAAAGCCTTCTAGAGACTGCAGGAAGCTTGTTGTATGTGGATATATGTGCATAGGAACATGGGTGTATACAATGTGTATATATGGATGGCATATGCATGTTGAGATTAGTATGCATTTGGGGAGCTAGTGAAGGGCTCTGGTTGATCTAGCAGTGTGGCTGCACTTCCTTTCTCTGCCTCGTGGCTTCTTCTCCTTTCCTTCCTTCTTTTCCATAACCCCCCTTTTTTTTTCATTCTTCACTTCCCCTTTCCACATATCCACACGCTCCTTCTTCACCCCTTGAAAGCTTAAGGAATGGAAGGGCAAAATAGACCAGTGTGAAATTTGGGGGATGAGGTCTGGGACATAGTGTTGAGTGTGGTTGGGATTGAGAGGAAAGACAGGGCTGGGCATGTGGTCAGTCAGGAGTGGGGAATGGTCTGTGGTGGGAGAATCCAGTCCTGAGACATTTCCCACTTCAAATTCTGCCATTGGTGTACGTGAGAACTGAGTACGCACGTGTATATTTCAGGGCCTGTGCCTGGGGTTGTGTCTGGCTCTCAGTTTGACTTTAACAGGTATTTAGGTGATATTGTCATCATCCCTGCTACTTCTACCCAGAATTAACATTACTATTATTTTTTAACAGAAATAGGCGTCTCTGTTAATACCTTTAAGGGGTTTAGCAGTAGAGCAATTGAGGAACCGCAAATAATGGTTAATCAGATTATGTATCAGTATTTGCTGAAATGCATATGCCATGTGAATAAGATATTCTCTTTCTTTTATGTGTTACCATAGATACATTACCTAAACTCTCTGAGCCTCACTATCTTTATCTATAAAATGGGAATAATTCCTACCACAGATTTCCATTAGAAAGACTAAGTATTGAGTGCCAGCCTGTGAACCAAAGGGTCACCGGTTCAATTCCCTGTCAGGGCACATGCCTGGTTGCAGGCCAGGTCTCCAGCGAGGTCTCCAGCTGGGGGCACACAAGAGGCAACCACACATTGATGTTTCTCTCCCTCTCTTTCTCCCTCCCTTCCCCTCTCTCTAAAAAATAATAAATGAAAATTTTTTAAAAAAATCATTAAATATTAAATGAGCCAAGAGCTTTGAAATTAGTAGCTGTCCAACAAATGTTAGTTCCTCTCTCCAGTTCATTCTACCCGTTCCTTTGCTTCTTCCTTCTTTCCATCTCCCATACATGTTTACCTGTCCATATATGAATATCAAGTACAGATATGTAGTACCTTCCCCATTTCAAGTTCTTAAACCAAGTGATGTAACCTTTGTATATGACTATAAAATTATCAAAAGCAGGGTAATTTAAATCACTTTTGTTGTATACACATCTAGAATGTTTATGTCTTGGTGGATTACCCTTGCTCATTATGTAATGTACAACTTTGTCCCTGGGTATTTTCTTTGCTCTGAAATCTGCTTTATCTGATGTTACTATAGCTGCTCCTGCTTTCTTTTGATTGATGTTTGCATGGCATCTTTTTCTATCCTTTTTGCTCCCAACCTGCTTGATCATTATATTTGAAGTAAATTTATCGTAGATAGCATATAGGTGGGTCATCGTTTTTAAGTCCATTCTGTCTTTTAATTGGTGTATTTAGACTATTTATATGCAACATAATTATCAATATATTAAGCCTACTGTTTTACCTTTTGTTACCTGTTCATTCTCTTTTTAGTTTTTCTGTCTTCTTTGTCTTACTTTCCTGTGGGTGACTGAAATATTTTTTCAAATTCCATTTTGGTTTACCTATAATGTGTTTTAGTGCACCTCTCTGTATAGCTTTTTTAGTGTTTTCTGTCAGTATAAGATCATACATAATTTATCATGGATTCTGATGTCATCATTTTACCAGTTGAAGTGAACCATAGAAACCTTATCTCCCTCTTATATCCCTTTATAGTCCCCTGTTTATAATATGTCTTAAATATTTCCTCTACATACATTGAGAACATGAAACTGAGATAAATTTTGATCCAATCATCAAACAATTCAGACAACTTAAGAGGAAGAGAAATTCTGTTGTGTTTACCTGTGTTGAGTTTACTCTGTGTTCCTTCATCAAAAGTTCCTTCTCTTATTGCTTTTTTTTTTTTTTCTGTTTTAAGAACTTACTTTAGTAATTCTTATAGGGTAGAACCCCTACTGATAAATTCCCTGTTTCCTTTCATCTAAGAATGTCTTGATTATCTCTATTCTTGAAAGATATTGTCACTAGACATAGGATTCTGGGGTGTTGAGTCTTTCTCTTCATCACCTGAAAAATGTGCCACTTCCCACTAGGGCTTCATCAATTTCTGATGAGAAACCTGCTGTTATTCTATTTTTTTTTTTTCCTGTGAAGGTATAGGTAAGGTGTTGTTTCCCTTTGGCTGATTTCTAGATCTTTTCTTTGCCTTTTGTTTTCAGAAAGTTGACTATGATGTTTTTTGGTGTGAATTTCTTTCGGTTTATCCTGATGGTGTTTGCTTAACTTCTTGAATCTGGAGGTTTATGTCCTTTGCTTAATTTGTGAAGTTTTTATCCGCTGTGTCTTTAAGTACTTTTCCAGTCCTGCTCTCTTTCTGAGGTTCTGTTGACATGAATGTTAACATGGATGTAACTATTAACATGAATGTAAATAGCCCCACAGGTCTGGAGGTTCTGCAAAATGCTTTCTTTTTTTATCTTCTCCTTTTTTTAAAATCTAATTTCTCCATTGTTCAGGTTGGGTGATTTCTATTGTTTTATATTTAAGTTGTCTGATTCTTTTCTCTGAATGCCCCATATTCCTGTGGAGCAAGATTTTAGGCAATGGAATACTACTCAGCCATAAGGAAAGATGAAATACTGCCATTTGTGACCATGTGGATGGACCTTGAGAATACCATGGTAAGCGAAATAAGTCAGACAGAAAATGTTAAGAATGACATGATTTCATTCATATGTGGGATATAAAACAGAAAGCATCAAATGAACAAACAAGACAAATGAACAAAAATATAAATAGTCAACAGTGTGGTGGTTACCAAAGGGAAGAGGAATGGAGGTTATTAAAGGGTAAAGGGGTCAGATATATGGTGATGGAAGGAGATTTGACTCTGGGCGGTCAGCACACAATGCAATATGCAGATGATGTATCATAGTAACGTACACTTGAAACCTATATGATCTTATTAACCAATGTCACCCCAACAACTTCTAATTAAAAAAAGATTTTAGAGCTTTTAAAGGTGTTTTGGGCTATGGCATTTTTTCAGTTCTCAAATTTCCATATGATTCTTCTTTATGTTTTTATATTACTTTGTTGAGACTTTCTACTTCTGTGATGAGATTTTCTATTTTGTCATTTGTTTCAAGTGTGTTATAATCGCTCATTGGAACTTTTAAATGGTGGCTGCTTTAAAATCCTTGCCGGATAATTCTAACTTCTGTGTCATCTCAACAGTAGCATGTTTACTTTCTCTTGTCATTTAAGTTGATAATCTTGGTATGGCAAGTGATCTTTTTTTATTAAATCTGAATACTCTGAATCTCTTTTAAATCTTTTGTTTTTGCAGGCCTCCTCTTACATTGTCCTTTTGCAGGGAAGGGGGCCAGTAGAAGTGTAGGTCCTTCACTGGGTCTCTGACATCCAGGTTGGGGTGAGTTCAGCCCCTCTTTAAGCCTCTGATGATCCCATCCCAGGTATTAGTGGTAGGAATGCCTGGTTCAAAACTGGTGCGGGTATGAGTTGTACATCCCATTGGGTCTTCACTGGGAGGGATCACTTTTCCTTGCTCCCAACTCTTCCTTCTCTTGGGCTTGGGTGGGGGCTTCTTTAAAGTCTAGTAAGAGTACAAGTTTAGCCCTGGCTGGTGTAGCTTAGTGGATTGAACACTGGCCTGCAAACCAAGGTGTTGCCAATTTGATCCCCAGTCACGGCACAGACCTGGATAGCGGGCCTGGCCCCTAGTTGGGAGTGTGCGAGAGGCAAGCATACATTGATGTTTTTCTCCCTCTCTCCTTCCCTTTTCCTCTCTCTAAAAATAAATAAATAAAATCTTTTTACAGAAGGAGTAAAAGTTTAGGTTCTCCACTTGCATACCTAATCCTCTTGTTAGCTACATTGTTATGACAGCTGGCCTTTTCCTGTAACAAGTTAGCCCACTCCCTCTCCTGATGCTTTTGCAGAAAACTAAAGCATGTCCCCTTTCTCTATCCTTTCTCAGACTCTCTGTGGGACAGAGTGGGAATACCAGAGCCTCTGCATGCAGATTGACTGGGTTCCTGTCAAAATCTGGCTTTTTAAAGCTGTTTGGCTCTGGAAAAGTTACCTAAGTTTTCAGAGCCTCTGTTTTCTCAGGTGTAGGAAGCTCTCAGGTCTCTTGCTCAAATGAGCAATAGGAAGTCAAAGGGCTTGGCACATCACGGGTTCAATACACAATAGTTCCCTTCCTCTTACTCCCTTGCAGAAGTAAAGATACAACCCCTCCAAATGAGAAAAAAAATGTCAAGGTGCATCCCTACTATCATAATGTGGAGTCTCATTCTAGGCATTTGCTCCAAGGGTTAATTGAAATCTTTTGGTCAAAGTCTTATTTCTGAAACTGACACACTTGCTGTCCTACCTTTTCTCTCTAGGTTGCTGGAAAATACTAAAGGGAGACAGCTGGATCCATGCCAACCTCAGAATGAGAGTGGAAGGTGGGGCAGGAGGCGGGGCGGTGCTCTGGCAGAGGAGAGCAGGTGAAGGAAGGCCAGGTGCCGGCCCAGGCAGTCCACTGGCCGGGTGCTATTGTGTTCTGAGCAAGGACAACATCATCGCCTAGCCAAAGCCACTCCCAGAGGGAAGGAGGGGTCGCGGACATAGGCAAGTCCCACTTTGCCTGCCTGCCTCTTCACCTCTGGCGCCTCAGAGAAGCTGCTGCGACCTTATCAACTGATGCGGGACCTCCTCCCCAGTCTGCACCGCTCCCCATCCCCCTTCCGGAGCACGGGATAGGAAGGGAAGAAAGTGGTGAATGAGTGAAAGCAAATACACACGCACAAGCATCGCCATCCTCCCAATCCTGGCCTGCTGGGATTCCTCAGCACCCCCAGCCGGCAATCCCTGGAAGCAGCCACCAGCCCCAACGCGCTAGACTGCTCTCAAAACGGTCACCCGTGCTCCAGGTCCTGAAGTTCAATGGGAGACTGAAAAAGAATCTCGACATCTAAAGAGCATGGAGCCAAATGCACCTTGGAGCCAATACACACTGGAAAAGAAAATAATGAGTCCAAGAATGCCGTCCCCCAACTCCCACCCCAAGAAGATAAAAGTGTCTTGGGATCAACACCCCCCCCCCCCGCCGTGTGTCTCCATCTGGCTTTCTCTGCCACATCTGGCGAGGTCTGTCTCCGTCAGTCGCTCTGTTTCTCTGTCTCTCTGTAGTCTGTCTTGACTCTCTCCAGCCTTCTTCCCATCCTTGAAATCCGTGGTGTATGGGCTCCTTTCCCACCCCGCTCAGCAAGTAGCCCAACAATAGGTACTTTACAAGGTAACTCAGCCCTCTCCCTCTGCGAGGGATGCGGGGCGGCTTCAAGGCGGCCTGGGGTGCTGCAACGTTCCACTTACCTGATCTCTTTAATGCTTTCCAGTTTGCACATTATTTCTTGCTCATCTGCCATGCTTTTCACTTTCAATTTCACGTCCCGAGAAATGTACAAACGCACAAATCCAGGGATACAATAGACACAATGTAATCACCTCCTCCCGGCATGGGGCTCTGAGTCTGTGCGGTAGGGACTCGAAGAAGGCCTGGGAGCTGTAGTCGCAGCTCTAGGGCCAGCCAGGCAGCCTGGCTGCCTGCACGACTACAAATCCCAGAAGGCCAAGCGAGACACGCCTGTGTCTTTTCCTGCAGCCACACTTTAAATCAATTTGTCACAGATAATTATGTCAAAGGTTGTGAAGAGTGCAAGGGAATGGTAAGAGCTGAGTGGAGGGGGCACGAAACGGGGAGTTATTGCTTAATGGAGACATATTTTCTGTTTGTGGGGTGATGAAAAAGCTTTTAAAATATAGTGGTAATGGTTGCACAGTATTGTGAAAGTAATTAATGCCTCTGAAGTGTGTACATTGTATACTTAATGGTTAAATTGCATATTTATGTTACATATATTTATCACAGTTGAATTAATTTTAAAACGGATTTTCTTGTTTCTTTCTTTCAGGAGTTAAAACCCAGCACTTGAAGAATCCCAAATCATAGCAAAGAAGACTTACTGACTGCACAGTAGCCAAAGTCAGTCTCTCATCAGTCAATAAGAATTTAAAGTATATTTAAATAAGCCTAAGTGATTGAGTTGAGAACTGGGGGCTTGAGAGGTATCCCATAGCATAGTGCCTCTGCCCTGGTGCCCGCTCAATCAACAAACATTTACTGCGCACACTCTATATGCTCTCCCTGGGTCATTTATTTACTTCCATGATTTCATGACTGTATATTCATGACCCCTAAAGCTCTACCTCCAGCTTGAAACTCTCTAACTTCAGATTCGTATATCCAACTGCTTGCTGGTCATCTTCATTTAGATATTCTATAGACATTTCACATACAACATACCCCAAAATTCATCATTTATGTTCTCCCCTGACACACATTTATCCATCTTCCCCTCCTGAATATCAGCGAGTATACCTGAGTGCAGTCCAAAAACAGAAAGCAGACCAGCTATTTATACAAAGAATATATACAAAATATTGAAAAGGCAAAAAACAGAGACACTGAGGTACCACAGAGGTAGTAACTGCAGTGAGCAGCTGAAATCTCTTGGGGTGGAGGAATACAGAAAATAAGTTGGAATTATTAGACTTTAGAAATGTAAAGGGGGAGTCCCGGGAGGATAAGATCCAGTTCCTTAAGCAGAGTACCCTGCTCTGCTGGTGTTGGGGTCTCTGAGGGAACATATGAGGCTGGTTCTTAGAATTCTGAGAGCGTGGCAGAAACTGAAGACTGGAACCAATTACTACTGCAACCAGCTGCCAAAGACTAGTGAAAGTCCCTTGCTACAGCAACATGAACAGGAACAGAAATCATAACAAGAAGGAAAAGTCGCTTCTCCCTCTGCCAGACTTGCAGTCTCTTTATAGCCCACCCCCCATTTGTGAAGCCTAACAGAAAGCCAGTGGAAAAAGAAAATTTGGTTTGCAGTGTCCCAGTTCATAAAGAAGAGTTTATAGGGGTGGGTTCGGAGCTGAGAGATAATAACCAGTATGGTGAGTATCAATGACCTTCATCAAAACAGCCGTATCCACTCATCTACTGATAACACTTGGGCTGCTTCCAAATCATGGCTATTGTAAATAACACGGCAATAAACATAAGGGTACATACATTCTTTTGAATTAGTGTTTCAGGTTTCTTCAGGTAAATTCCCAGAAGTGAAATCTCTGGGTCATAAAGCAGTTCCATTTTTAATTTTTTGAGGTAACTCCATACCGCTTTCCACAGTGGCTGCCCCAGTCTGCATTCCCACCGACAGTGCATGAAGGATCCCTTTTCTCCACATCCTCGCCAGCACTTGTTGTTTGTTGCTTTGTGGAAGGTAGCCTTTCTGTCCATGAGTTTCTTCTCTTTCTGCTCAATCCCTCCACCCCCCACACCTAGCCCACACCCCAACAGCTGTCAACCTACTCTCTGTGTATGAATCTACCTCTGTTTTGCTTGTTAGTTCATTTTGTTCATTAGATTCCATATATGAGTGAAATAATGTGATACTCATCTTTCTCTGGTTGGCTTTTTCACTTAGCATAATGCTCCCTAGGTCTATCCATGCTGTCACAAAGGGTAAGAGTTCCTTTTTTAAGGCTGAGTAGTATTCCATTGTGTTAATGTAAATGGTGATGGACGGAGACTTGACTTGAGGTGGTGAACACAATACAACATATTGATGATGTGTTGTAGAATTGTGCACCTGAAACCTGTATAATTTTGTTAACCAGTGTCACCGCAATACATTCAATTTTTTTTTTTAAGTTTAAAAAAAAAAACACCTGTATCAAGGAGGTTTCTTCGGGTTGCAAACAACAGAAAATGCCCCTGGCTAATTTATGTAAAAAGGAAATGTGAGGTTACCTTGGAGATACAGAATCAATGGAAAGGTTGCAAAAGCATAAAAACTAGGGTAGCTCCAGAGATTAGACAGCAAGAGCTATCAGTTGAGTGAATCAACTCCAAATATTTTTACTATATTCATGCATCACTTTATTCAAGTTTTATAGTTTCAGAAGTCAGTCTAATTGGAAAAGCTTTGGTCATGAACCTAACCTTTAGCTAGGGTGGGCAGAGCGTTTCCCATGATTGATAATCTTATCAAGTTTACACACAATGATGTAGGTATGTCAGTTAAAAATATAAAATGAGGCCCTCTGTGCCTCCTGTTTGACAGACAGCCACATCTTCTGGCGCAGTGCCTGCCTCAACCCTGAGACACGATGGTGAAGGTCGGAGTGAACGGATGTGGCTGTATCGGGCACCAGGACTGCTTTTTACTCTGGCAAAGTGGATATTGTCGCCATCAATGATCCCTTCTTTGACCTCAACTATGCGGTCTACATGTTCCAGTATGATTCTACTCATGGCAAGTTCAAAGGCACAGTTGAGGCTGAGAACGGGAAGCTTGTTGTCAATGCAAAGTCCATCACCGTCTTCCAGGAGCGAGATCCCGCCAACATGAAATGGGGTGCTGCTGCTGCTGAGTATGTTGTGGAGCCCACTGGTGTCTTCACTACCATGGAGAAGGCTGGGGCTCACTTGAAGGGTGGAGCCAATAGGGTCATCATCTCTGCCCCTTCTGGCGACGTCCTCATGTTTGTGATGGGTGTGAACCATGACAATTATGACAACTCTATGAAGATCGTCAGCAATGCTCCCTGCACCACCAACTGCTTGCCCCCCCCCAGCCAAGGTCACCCATGACAACTTTGGCATCGTGGAGGGACTCATGACCACAGTCCATGCCATCACTGCCACCCAGAAAACCGTGTATGGCCCCTCTGGGAAACTGTGGCGTGATGGCTGAGGGGCTTCCCAGAACATCATTCCTGCTACTATTGGCTGCCAAGGTTGTGGGGGGCAATGTCATCCCTGAGCTGAATGGGAAGCTCACTGGCATGGCCTTCTGTGTCCCCACCCTCACTACGTCAGTTGTGGATCTGACCTGTCGCCTCAGGAAAGCTGCCAAATACAATAACATCAAGAAGGTAGTGAAGCAGGCATCAGGGGCCCCCTCAAGGGCATACTGGGATATACCAAGAACCAGGTTGTCTCCTGTGACTTTAACAGTGACACCGACTCCTCCACCTTCAATGCCAAGGCTGGTATTGCCCTCAATGACCACTTTGTCAGGCTCATTTCCTGGTATGACAATGAATTTGGTTACAGCAACAGGGGGGTGGGCCTTATGGTCCACATGGCCTCCAAGGAGTAAGGACCCCCTGGACCACCACCAGTCCCAGCGACAGGAAGATAGGCCCTCAGCTGCTGGGGAGTCCTTGCCCCAAATTGATCCCCCAACACACTGAGAATCTCCTGACCTCCAGTTTCTATCCTAGACTCCCTAGAGAGGGGAGGGGCTTAGGGAGCCCAACCTTATCATATACCATCAATAAAGTTCACTGTACCCAGCCAAATAATAATAATAAAATGAGAGTGATTCCACCAAAGGAAGGGGGAAAGGATGCTGAGTAACGACAACAACAACAAACCCACAAAGATCAACTAGAGCACCCAAAAGAGAAACCCAAGTGTCTAATTGACTCTCGTCCTCATGCCTCATTTTCAATAAGACCTCAAGTTGGGTCATTATTCCTCTTTTAAACCTTTTGAATCCACTCACTTCTATCCTTGACTCCCATTACCTTAGTTCAAGCCCCACCATCTCACATCTTGATGAATGCAAGTTTCCAGTCTTGCTTACCTGCTCTTTCTTGCTTTCAATTCATTCCTTACACCACTGTCAGAGTAGTACCTCTAAAATGCTATCTTATTATGCCCTTCTGGTGATCTTGTAATTCACCTGGTTCTATCTAAGCCCTTTTATGCTGCCCATAAAATTCCATCTAAGGCTCCTATTGCTCTCAGGAAAAAAATCAGGGTGTCTGAGTTGTTGGCTTTTGCCTAACTGTCTAGCTTCATTTCATATCACTTCCCAGAATACCCCTTACCTTCAGCCACAAGCAACTACTTTTTTATTACATGTGACATTCAAACAGAGTTAAGCTCCATTAAGACACCATCCTGGGAAGGGTCTTACCTAGTTCTATCATTTCTGAGAGTCAGAATCTTGGCATTAATGGTAAGGAAGGGTCTACATGTTAGGAGATAATTCATAATGGGTCTCTCATATTTCTGCCCATTTTGCAAGCAGAAGCACTAATGCCATTTTGTTTTCAACTATCTTTTCAAGGATGGTTTTATAGAGAAAACCTTGCGAAAGAGAGATAGTATCTTCCTCCAGAGCAAAGAGCAGCTTGGTTTGCTGCCCAGTATAATAAAGGAAATGTCTCCCTCCAAAGCCAAAGTCAGGCAGGCTTTCTCACTTCCCGTTATAAAAGATCATGTTCCCTAAGGAAGCTCAGGGTTCCTCAGTCTGACACAAACCCACTGCATGTACAACGCCCACCTAACCCCTGCGGGACTTGGGTGGCAAGGAGAAACGACATAAACATGATGTTCATGCTGTTTGCTGTGCTGTGAGCAATAAACTCCTTTGTCTTTAACTCAGGGGTTTCATGTCTTTTGTCAGCATCTATGAAATTGTGCCAAGGTAGCTTGTTAGCTTGCAAAATAAGTTAAATTTCTGACTCTTCATGGTTCTTGACACTAAACAGCCTAGGTAGGAAAGTGTGGAGGGGCCACATTTAATTCTTGAATTTGAAAAGACAGGAAAGGAATATGTTGAGAATTATTCAACTCATATTTGTGAATAAAAAATGTGAATTTTAACTACCCATTAACCTAAGCTAATGTATTAAAAAAGAGTATCAACTTCCAAGTGCTCATCATTCACAAATTAGAACATACTGTCAGTTTCTCTTTTGGTCCTATCTCAATTTCTTCTCTTTGATCTGCTTCTGTTGATCTCTATCTTGGAATTGGTTGTCTTATTACTTCACGATCCTTATTTGCTTCTCTGTTCACATGTGTAATAGACATGGTATTTTTAACACGCATACTCAGATTTCAGAAAGTATAAATTTACTTTTCCACAACCAGACTAGCACTACCTCCAGCCCCCTTTCTGTCTCGTGGCACAAAAATGAAATCTAGTCAAGTCCTTATATATTATTAAGTCACATCAGGGCTTTTCCTCAGTTAAACTTAAACAATTCAAGGTTTTCTAATTTTCCTTTTCCTTTTTCTCTGGGTTTGGCTTAAGTTCCAATAGCTTACATAGGAAGGCATACGGTGCTCTGTGCTGGCATCTGCTGAGGTGAGTGCCTTTTTGTTCCTTGGGGATGGTCATATTACCCCAGTGCAATCCTCTGATGC